>NC_141466.1:131617152-131981298 GCF_009769465.1 Tauraco erythrolophus
CCGGCCCGGCGGAGAGAGGCTGCGGCGGCGCTGCGGGAGCCGCCCTCGCTCGGCGGGCCCGCCGTCCGCACCCACACGCGCTCCCCGGGAAGGGGTCGCCGCCCCCGGCCGCCCGCCCCCGGCCCGGCCGCCCCTACCTCTCTCTGCTGCCCGGGCGGCGGCTCTCCCTGCTCGGCGGCGGCGGAGAGTGACCGGCGGCGCCCGCAGCGCTGCGCTGCGCTCCGCCCGCCCGGCCGCGGCTGCTGCGAGGGGCGAGGGGCGGGGACAGCGCCGGCGCGGCGGGGCGGCGGCGAAGCGCAGCCCCCCGCCCCCGGGCCCGGCCCTGCGGAGACGGCGAGCGGCCGCCGCCGCCGCCCTGCGGCGCGGGGAGCGGGGGGGCCGGGGCCGGCAGGTGTCCCCCGGCGCCCCCCGCAGCCGCGGCCGCCCTCCCCGCCGGGGCACTCGGCGAGGCGGGCCCGCTTTCCCCGGTGCCGGCGGGCGGGGTCCCCGGGGGCACGGTCTCCGCCTCACCTGGTGCTGCCGATGGGCCCTCGCCCCGCCGTCACCCCCAGATCTTCCCCCTCCGTGCAGCGGCCTCCCCGCCTCCCGTGAATGTCACCCGCTGCCGCCGGCTGCTCCCAGCTCGCCTTCCCTTTTCTTACATTTATCTGGTTATTGGGTCTCTCCAGCTTTCACGCTCCTCCTCCTCCAACACCCTCTCTCCTATCGCAAAGACAATGTTGGCTCATCCCCAGCATCCATTTCCTCCAGCGCTACTCTCCCGCTGCTCTGTCATTCCTAGTGGAAATCCTATCCTGGGCTTGACTTCCTCCACTGCATAGTCATCCTCTCCTATGTAAACAGCCCCCCCCCCTTTGCCAGTGTCACCCAGTCCCTTGAAACTCAACCCCAGCTGCCCTTCTGCCACGCTTCCCCATTTCTTCTCTCTCCAGGCAGAAATTATGTCCTTCCAGAGCCCAGTGTGCCTCCCTCCTTCCCTCGCCTGCCTCCCTGCCCCACATCCCTCTCCGCCATCCAGGCTCAGAGGCAGACATTTCTGCTTCAGGTTTCCGCTAATCCCAGCCCTTGCTTGCTCCCATGTCCTCCTCCTCTTCACGCCCATTCTTGCTCCCTCTCCTCTGCTGTCCCTAACCTCTCGCTCGCAGTACAGCTATTGACTGGTGTTGTCCACCTTTTTTAGGAAGAACAAGAAACCCCGGTCGGTTTCATTCGCCTCCGTTATCATTCTCTTCTCTCCCGCTTTCCATCCCCACGCTCACTCCTGAACACAGTATTTAACTGCTGCCTGGAGTTCCTCTCCTCCGTGCCTACCTTAAACTTCCCCTTATCCGCCTCCTGCCCCTTCACGCACAGCTACTTTGCCAAAGTTTCTAATATCCACTTCCTGGCGTAATCCCTGGAATACTGCCTCATTTCCATCCTGTCAAAATTATCAGCCTGGCTTTTCTCGATAGTTTGTTCTCCTTCGGTTTGTGAGACTGCCTCCCCCAGAGCCACCTCCTCAGCGCATCCTTCTCGCACTCCCGATTTCCAGTGAGAGCCCTAATGGGACACTTAATTTGTCATTCCCTCTGAACCCATTGTTAGGTGAACTCACCCCCTAAAACACAAACGTGTAACATACACATTCAGTAATGGTCTCTCTGTGATCTGCCTCTCTATTTCCAGGCTTCTGCTCCTACCCAAATTAAAATCTCCTCCTGCCCTTTCGGCACCTGCAGGATGGAAGGACACTGGTTCAACACATACAAAGAGAGCTCCTAAACTGCAACCAAACGGGCCGGTAACATCTCTGCTACCTCCTGTCCTGCTCACAGCAGCCAATACCACCACCCTACTCACCATTCGGGTCTCTGGTCTGGACACCACCCTGAGCTGGACTTGGCTCCTTTCTTTTCATCCAGGCCAGGCCTAGAACACCGCCCTGCCCTATCCAGCCGGGGGGCTAACCCTCTCATGCAGACTCTCATCACCTCATTTTTCAATTTCAGCCACATCATAGACTGGTTTAGGTTGGAAGGGACTTTCAAGACCATCTAGTTCCAAACCCCCTGCCATGGGGAGGGACACCCTCCACTAGACCAGGTTGCTCAAAGCCACATCCAGCCTGGTCCTGAATACCTCCAGGGATGGGGCAGCCACAGCTTCTCTGGGAAACCTGTTCCAGTGCCTCACCACCCTCAATGTACATCCCCTTCTGTATCCTGTACAGATGCACCCTTGCCTATCTGAACTCACTCCAAATGCTGCTGCACATTTCATTTCCTCATCCATCATTTGGAACCACCCATCCCTTCCTCCGCGTCTCTCCAGTGGTCTCACTTCTCACATCAGGCATAAATCGATAATGGGCAATTTCAGCTCTCCCTGCACGTGCCCATATTCAGCGTTAGCATCTCTCTTTGACTTGCCCAGGATCTGAGACAAGTAACCTTGTGCTTTCTCTCATTCCTAAGTCGCTCAAACTTGGGAAAAGTTCCTCAGGGATTCAGAAAGCCTCTTTAAAATGTTCTGCCACCATAAAACCGATGAGAATCATGGCAAGAGTTAAGCATGTACTTCCATGTTTGTCATCTGTGGCAGTTCATATCCAGTTCTTGGCATGCAGTAAAAATAAACCAGCTACGGGGCAACCCTGTCCCCCTCCCTCTCTTCTCACTCCTCCCTTGCTCTGGTGCTGAGGGTCCACCGACCCCTCCCCGCTTTGGTAAAACCTAATTCAGCAACAACACAAGAACAGTTCTCTGCTGGCTGAACTGGTGAGCTGAACCGGCTTTCGGCAGCAAACTGGTACATCAGCTCCATCACATCGCCTAACTGCGCTTTTAGATGCCAAAATATCTGAAACGGGCCATCTTTGCATTCTCCAGTTGTGTGGCATCTTGTGCAGGAAGAGCCCACGATGAGGGCTTCCTGACAGACATCAGAAGGTCCTGGCTCCTGTGTAATCTAAATGGTGGGAGCAAAGAGGTAAAAAGAGCCTCTTTTTTTTTTTTTTAATTTAACAAAAAATAATAATTCCAAGCCAAACGCTTCTTAACCATTACTGTATGAAATGACAAGATACTGCTCTGGATCAACAGACTGACTAAATCTGGCCCAAACAACATGAAAAGCTCTAAATTTCTTTACAAACCCATTTCTGTTAGCCCAACTAGAGTTTTGCTCTCAGAAAAAGCCGAGTAATTTGGTTGTGAACAATAAAAACTGGCAAGTGCCTCAGTATATGTACTCTCTCACATTTCAGACTCGGAAGGATAAAATTTCTCAGATTTTTGACCCAGCATAACTGTTGCTTTTACTTTAGCCATCAGTAATAGGAATTCAGAGAACTTAATGAGATATGTGTGTATATAACCATATATATCAAAATTTTAAAAAATATCTATTTGAATGTTAGGATGTTAAGAAACATCAGGGGAAAGAAAAATCCTCCTTCACTCAACTATTAATATCTCAAACAAGCATGCAGGAATAAAAGGTTGTAATATATGGGACTGAGCAAGAACATCCAGAGTATTTTAAGATTCTGTCTTAACCCACATAGCTCAAAGATGGGTGGGCCACTGACTATCATGGAAATAACTGGGTAGGAATGAATGCCTGAAGAAGCAAGAACCAGAATAGCAGGGGCATTGTGGGCTCCGACCAGTTATCCCAGTTACTGACAGTCATTGCCTTCTTTTTAAAGAGCCCACATTTTGTCAAGAATGTGGCAGGTACAAACGTTTTGCCACTGATGACTGGAAACAGCACCTCCAGGTTTGACAGAGAGGATGCCATTTTCATTTTAAAAAATGACTGCAAATATTTTTGTTAGTATTTTCAGCACGAACCTTCAGCTCACAGGGTTAGAAAGCCAAAACCTACAACTCTGTGACAATTAAGTTGGGAATACTCACAGGTTAAAATGCCAGCACTTCCCAATACCAGCAAGCAAACCCAGTTAGACAAACAGGTTGTTCACGCTGATGGCCACATTCCCAGTCCTTTAATCAAACTGAAAGGAGTAGGATGAATGGCCATATTGGAGACTGTTGTTAAACTAAGTGGAAAGGGTCAGCAAAACAATGTTGGGCAAAGTCACTCCTCTTCTGCTGACTACTCTGTAGTTAGCTTTGGCTTGGAAGCCCGAGGGTTTTTTTTCTCTCATACATTTCGTCCCTGCAGCCCTGGATTTCTTACAACTGCAAAAATATTTAATCTTCTTTTCTTTCAAAAATCTACGAAGCCACTGTGCCCAATAATATTCTCTGGTCCTCATCCTGCAGAAATATACCCATATGGTTATTAATACCTTCACCAAGAGGGAAACACTACGTAGGTGTGTAACAGTAAACACACTCCAAGATCTCCGAAAGATCATTTTAAAATAAATTATAGTTTAAATAACCTAATGCATTGTTCAAAACAAAATGAAATAATTTAGTGTAGAGTTTTACTGCTTTCAGAATCTAGGGCTTTTCAGTCTTTTTCAGCGCACACTGAAACTGCAAGAGGGTATTTCCAAGCAGAAACAAAAGCAGCATATCCAGATTAGATATTCAGAGTCACAATTGTTAAGGCAATACTAAAATTAGAAAAATTCTATTGAAGAATGGTGGCAATTTCCAAAAAGACAGAAGAAACACACACAAAGAAATTGATACTGCAGTAAAAAACTTCCTAGTACCATTAAACTGGAAAAGCACTACGTTATCGGAACGTTCCAGTTACACAGGTTCGCAGTATTGCTGAGATGGGAGATAGGTTCCTCCCACCAGACACACCTGTCCTCCACCCGTAACGCCCAGTTCCCAACACACAGCGAGGCTCAAAGGCACA
This sequence comes from Tauraco erythrolophus, assembly GCF_009769465.1. Classification (NCBI taxonomy): domain Eukaryota; kingdom Metazoa; phylum Chordata; class Aves; order Musophagiformes; family Musophagidae; genus Tauraco; species Tauraco erythrolophus. Next base: position 131,621,977 of record NC_141466.1, read on the forward strand.
AATCCAGACCGGTGCTTTGTCTCGCAGCAGACTTGGCCAAGAACTTGAGAAGAAAAATCAAAGATGGGCAATAACCTGTCTAAAGGAAAAAATCTTAGTTCCTTCACGACGTGCACAACTTGTCCGGAAGCACAATGGCCTCTCTATCGCAAACCACGCTTCTTCACCAAACTCTTTCTCCTCATCATCTTAGGAACACCCAGCTCTGTGCTACACCCTTTGCTTCGGTAACACTTTGTAGCACAGCATTCCCTGGGATCTATTTGCCAGTGTGTTTCTGTTTCTCAACAGTCACTGCAAGCTGAAACTCATTAGATCCTCACTCCTTGGCTCCCCTTCTCGCTACCACAGCCCATGAAGCCGACAATCCCAGAATCCTGCATCAGGAAAGAAATGCTCTTCCAGATTATCTCCTTGCAAAGCAATTCACAGCAACGTAATCACCACGTAGAGGCAGGGTCTCTACTGGTAAGAAACAAGCAGTAGGAATGTGGAGACCCTTAGCAGCTCTACTCTCAGGTAGCATACCAGAGGTCTGGGAATACTCTCTTGCTGAGAAAGTCCTACTTCTATTAACCTAAGTCCTCCCCAGACACCTCGACTACTTTCTGCCTACTCCATCCCCACAGTATTTGTTCTTAGCCATTTTCCCTACTATCAGCTCCCATGAGCCTACTTCTCCATGTGCCCAACATACCAAACCCTGGAAAACGACTGAATCATAAGGTACTTACAAGAGCCTTTGCCTTAGCTGGTTGCTGTCTCCTTCCCACGCCACCAGAGTCGGCAGTGGAAACGCTGACAGTGTGAAGAAGAGATGGCCTTCCTGCTCTCCATACCAACATCACAGCAATCTTCAGCATCCGGGAGGAGACCTGGCAGAGGTCCTGGCTCTGGGCCTGCAGCGCTGCAGAGGGACAGGAAGCACTAGTGAGAAGTGGCAGAGGCACAGGGCCAGCGTACCACAACATCCCTTGCAGACATTTCCACTGTGTTCAAGTTAGTACATCAAAAAAATCAAATAAGTGTCTTGGGACCTACTTGTACGTCCTGCAGGCTCCATACGGAAGAAACCCTATCACAGGGAATGTCTACAGCTGCAGTCAAAGGCGAGCCTGAAGCTGTGCAGACAGACACAAAGCAGGTTTGCCCCAGCTAGCTGCAGACTGAACGTTCCCTGAAACAGCCCAACATTTAGTGACAAACACCTGATGGGCAGGTGTAAGTTTTTTGGCCCTTCAAAAGCTCTTTGTGCTGCAGCAGTTTGAGGATCAGCCCCCTGCATTAAAGGTGTTCACTGCAGCAAGGTTTCCTCCCGGGTACCAGAAGAGAAATGGTGAGGTAAGCTGACCGAAAGCCTCAGTATTTGTCTGTCCTGGGAAAATCGGCATGATTTTCTTCAAAAAAAGCTTTCCCTCTTGTTGCCAAATGTTATTCTCTATTCTCTTTCTTCTTTTCCGGCGTTTAACTGGAATTTTACTCCTCTGTTTCCTCCAGGTACATTAGACAAATACACATTAGCCAGTCTGTGTAATTTGACGAAACAGAAAGTTGTAACATGTATTTGGGCAAGATATACTGGGACAGCTTGTCCCTTAACTACTTGGTGGGGTAACAATGTCTCTATTTTCAACATCCAAATTCGGATTTTGTTACTTAAAAAAAACCCCAGCCAACAAGTAACAAGAAGAAATCCAGACATGGAAAGAAAAAAACGGCTGAAGAAATGAACAGCAAAGTACCCTCTTTTGCTAACATGGCAGAAAATACAGGTCTCTAGGGCAGATAGAGGAGAGACACAAAAGGGAACTTCAGTGAACCTAATTTAGTCATCTTTGCCAAGAGAAATACAAAAAAGAAAAGAAAAAAGTTAAATTCCTAGCTCCTCTCCCAGATTTTATTCCCTTTTCTGACAATATGCCTCCTTTTCCTGTAGAAACTGCAGCTGGGTTAAGGTCAGGTTGAGATATCAGCACGTTCTCCAAAAAACCATCAGTATAAACAAGCTAAAGAAGGTGAAGCATTTTTAAGAGCTTTCAGTGGTGATCACCTTGCCCTGATAATGTTCAGTGTTAATCACTGAGGCTGTGATTCCTTTTTTAGTTCCAGGCAGGGGGACCCTGTTTGCCTGTGCAGGGGTGTGCCTGACATCAGTGGAACACCATGCAGGTGCAGTCATCTGCTCTCCCGGCTTTAATGCCAGCACCATCCAGATGGATGCAATGATTCCTACAGCAGCCTATTAAGAAGAATTATTTCCCAGAAGAAACAGGCTGCTCTAGCTTTCAAAGCTTCAGCCTGAAACTGCCACCTCCCACACACATAACCTCCACGTCGGATCCTGCACACGCACCACACCAGGGCTGTTACCGAGGTTTGCAAGTGCAAGCTGTTAACTTTTAATTCTGTGGGAAGCTTTAAGAAGCTCCCCCTTTCCTCCTGCAGCAGAGATCTCTCACCTGCTTCCATGAAAGACTGCTTGTTCTAAAAATGTCCTGGCCTATAACATCGGCCTTCTTAATGATGAGCTCTCAGCATGAAGACCAAGAATGATGAGCCCAAGTGTAACTCAATCAGTCTCTGTCTGGTGGGTGTGGGGCAGCTCCAGTGGCCAAGACCTTCTAGTGACGCGATTCTCTCTTCAAAGGGACTAGGAAAAAAAAAAAAGTCAAAAGCAGCCAAGGACAACAGATCTCAAGGCCTTAAGGCATGGACAGCAAGATTTCTTCAAAATTCCACACATTAAGCCATCCTTTCATAAAATTTGACTTTCAAACTGCAGTCAAAAGCTCTTGAGTGTCTTAGAAGCCCCAAGTCTCATTTTCAAAAACATCATCAGCATTTTGTCCATGTGCTGGCAAACAGAATCCACATTCCCTCAACACTCTTGAAATGGGATTGTATAGACTGTACATGCAGCATTTGCTAACTAGGAAGGTGAACCTATTGCTGAATACAATTTTATCAACCACCAGTAACGTTCATCAGAAGAAGGGAAGCATGAAACTGCAGTTTGGAAAATTCCGGCATAGGAGGGAAATGTGTGCTCATCTATTTATAAATGAAGTCTGAAGCTAGCTTCACTGATCGTCCTATAAATAGTGACTTGCATGAAATCCAAAGTAGCAGATCTGATATTTCATACATTCCTGCTCCTTACTCTAAGGCAGCATTTTCTGCAAAATCTTGCCTCCTCCCCATCGCTGCGATACTTTTTAAAAGCTTTCTGACGCTTACTCATATGTGCTCGAACCCAAGGTCCGAATATCTTTTTTACATGAGGCAACAAAAAGTCAAAAGTACTATTTAGTCCTTTGCAGAAGGTGCAGGAAGGGAAGCCGCCTTCATCCAAGGCTGTACCTAGCAGCATTTACTTAATCATTTTCACTGCTTCCTTGAACAGTCACTTTTGCAGGAGCGTAAACATACGAAACTGTTGTAAACCCTGCCTGTAGTCTGAGGGAAGATTGCTGCCTCCCTAGCACACTCATTAGCTGAGGTAGGAAGAGGTTTTAAAAGTCTGCTAATGTTCTGATATTAGCAGTTCACCCACGCCTATAGATTTCATAGATTTTCTAGGTTGGAAAAGACCAGTCCAACCGTCCCTAATCCCCCATTAAACCATATCCCTAAGAAGTTCATCCACCCTTTTCTTAAACACATCCAGGGATGGGGACTCAACCACCTCCCTGGGCAGCCTATTCCAGTGGCTGACAACCCTTTCAGAGAAGAAATTCTTTCTAACATCCAACCAGAACCTCCCCTGACTAAGCTTACACCCAATAGACGAGGTATAGGATCCAAGCCATCTGTCAGAAATTTCATCACACAGAATTAGTGGATGCAGAATTAAATCTTAATTGTGGGCTAGTTTCCTTGGCTCGAACTCTCAACTTTTATCCTTATTATAACCAGCCAGAGGTCACAACGCTTTATTCCTGACTTTCAGGGTGTATGATATTACTAAAACTGCCAAAGCCTAGAACAAGTTAGAAGGCTATTGTTCAATACAGTCATCCTCTAGAAACAAAAATAAAATCAGAATAAACAGAGCAAAACTTACGCAGCAGGTGATGCTTCTTGCACACTTCCTCTCCAGGAACCCTGTCTCCTGGAAGGCAGCTTTATTTCCAGTTAACTGAGTATTCACCTCATCTTCAAAGGTTATGACTTTTTATCCAGGTTATTGTCATCAGCTGTTGACAAAAGCAGAAAAAAGTTAATGTAAATTTTACCCAGCCGAGCAAACTGTGACAGGCTGCAGTGACACTGGCTGATGGAAAATCCCCCACCAGCCCATCAAGACAGATTGGATCATCTGCACGTCACAAGTTATGTGCCATTTTGTCCCTAGGAGCAGCAGCTCCACCAGGATGTCCTTGGCACACCTCTTCTTCCTTACCTGGAAAATACCACGCTGTGCTCTACTCCTGGGTAAGCAATGGTTCCAACCCACCACGGGATCCTTTGCAGCAAAACTGAGGTCTGGATTTAATGAAAAAATCCAGAAGTTTCTTATTTCGCAGGCAATCCAGTTTCTTATAAACTTGTTATTTTGGAGAAAGAACAAAATGGCTGTTAGGAAAGTTTGAAAAGCGGGCTAGCTGATGGCAAGGAAAGGCCCTCTAAAAATCAAAGACTGCCTATACTGTTTTTCCCAATCCTCAAGCACTTTTAGAGCCTTGGTGCAACCCATAGAAAACGTCAGCACAAAACCAGGCGACAGCACAGTGATGTTCTCAGCCAAGAGAACAACTTGGTTTTAAGCAGCTGACAGACCAGAATTTGACTTTTCCTGCGTTCACACTCAAGATATCACAAAGCACTTTAGCAATCAATGCATTACAGCGGTTCCATCATCTCTAGCAAATGGAAGCCTAGAATAGAAAAATGGCCTTTAATATATGACAAAAGAGTCTGATGCCAGAATTTCGGGATGAAATACATGGAGCGGTAAAGATTTGTGATTGCACTTTGCCCCTCAAGTGCCTGGAACCACTGGAAAACGTATATGGTTATTCCAAATACATATTGCTACGACGACGGCCTAAATGCGCAATGTGTGGATCTAACCCAGGAGATCCTGAAGATGCAAGAACAGTTAGATCCAGGGGTTAGGTACAATGTTGAACAAAACCAAAGCCACGGGTTGCATAAAATAAGTTTCATGGTATAAGTAATCATAACTTACGCAATTCACATACAAAACGTCCAAAAATGCACTGAGCTGGACAGAAGTGTTTTTAATCACGTGCATACACATGTAGGGTACAGCCCTCTTAGCAGGGTCCTACACGAGACCACGCATCTACCCAGCCTTGCTCCCAGCACAGAGACTGCTGGGAACTACTTGCAGCTCAGGCCTACTGGTGGATGTGAGGCAGCTCCACTGATTCAGTGGTGCAACCGCGATCAGAATCTGAACAAAAGTTTTCAGAAAAAAATAAATGGGGGATTTTTTGAAAAGCATCCACCACACTGTCTCATGGTTCTTCCCCGACCTTATAAACACCGCTAAACGCCACAGAAACAAACAGTAGCTATGTTTACACTGGAGGAAGTCGTAGCTTGTCAGGATACAGTTGTATAAATAATTGAAAAAATAACCCAGTACATACTGCATGTCCTTTTAAAAAGGAAAATAATAGAATGGAAAATTCTACTTTCCCACCACGCGCAGAAAGTCATTCTAGCGCCTGTGACACTAATGCCTGTTGGAAGTTTCCTCCCTTGAGCTTTGGATCAGGCTCACGGTGAAAACAGAGAAAGTGATCTACATCTTTCCAGTTAAGGTGGAAGAATTCAGTGTGTACTTTGTGTACTTTTCACTCAGAATACAAATCTATAAACACAGCAGTTACATTTCTATAATGTACAATACGAAAGGAAAATAAGGGTCAAATGTAATGACAAAGGAATACAGCATGAAAACACTCATTTTTTGTGATCTTTAGCTCTTTTTGTTTCGCCTTAGAATGAGCGATTCACAGGGACCTAAAAAGAAAAATTAAACACCCCCCCCCCAATGGTAACAGTGGTTTCATGCACACTTGTGTATTCTGCTTCTGCTTGAGCAGAAGCCTTATATCTTTTTACTCTCATGAGTACAGTGCAGGTCAACAATAAAAATATATATCGTAGAACTATTTTGTATCTGCGTTCTGTTTGTAAAGCCCTTCCACAAAAATCACAGTTGGGTCTAAGCAACTAATACATTTGAGGATGGGAAATACACTTCCCAGCTTTTCACCCTTCAGATTCTAATCTAGCAGAGTCAGGAGGAGAGAGGTATTGCTTCCAGCCAGCGCTTTTTATGGCCACAGAACGCTTCCCACCAGCCAGATGCTCCTAACACCCTACAATCACTGACAGTAACTAATACACATGTAAGTGGTCCCAGCAGGGAATGAACGAGTTTCTTGTTTCAGCAGAGATATTCCAAGCACCAGACTAAGGCACATTAATAAAACCATACAGGAAAAAAAGATTTTTAGAAAAATCTCTTACTCCCTGATGCCTCACAAGCCCAGACATGCTCTATCATCATGGTCCTTCAGATAATGAAACAATCTCAACCCACACCACTAGATGTTTGTCCTCTAGGACCAGGGTGCGTTTCCAGTGAAGCTAAAAACAGAACCTGCGGTACCTCATCTAATTTTGGTCATCGGTCCTTACAGGATGCACAATTCTCGGACCTATGGAGAAAAAGAAGGAGAAAAAAAAAACTCAGGTCACAGTTTTGTCCTGAGACATAAGCCAGTGACAGTGCTGTGTTGTTAGTGCCGCCTCCCAGGTTCTCCTGGTCTGTCAGGAGGAAACACAATCCTTGGAAGGCTTGTGTAAGAGGCAGCCTGCACCCATCCAGGGCAAAACATTGCTGTTCAGGAAGCACCCTGGCGTAGGGAGCTCCCTCCCAGAACCACTTCGCCTTCTTTGTTCTCTACCTTGCACTAGAGCAGCCTCCCAAATCTACTTTATTTTCTGACATGCTCCATGGAATCCAGAAATGTAATGCAAATGCTGGATATACAATCTGGGCCTCAGCTCCCAGATGAAAATGCTCGAGATGAGATGATACAGATTCATTATTTAGCTATCAGGGACTCTCTTTTGCCTTCTTTTATGGTCTGCAGTTCTCACCATTGCTAGGCCACGCTGTCAGGAGGGTCTGACATCGGTAGCGATGCCAATCATTCATTTATTCCTCTTTCGGCACTCAGGAGTATCCTGTTATCTTCACCCTCAGAGTTCCAGTCTCATTTCACCCATTTTTGCTACAGGCTTTGCCATTTCTACAGTAGGTGATGTTTATTGATTTATAACCTTGAACTGCTCGACACAGGAAAGCAGCCTGGACAGTTCCCTACTCAGAACAGCTGTTTCTTAAGAGGCTAAGATGGAAACAAGTTCCAGATTCAGATCATTTATGTATGTGCATCCCACCTGAAAAATCATTTTGCCTTTGGTCTTCTTTCCCTTGAAGAATCTGGATGGCACAAACTCTGCTTTTTTTATTTATTTCACAACATTTTTGCCACTTTTTTTTTGATTGATCGATTTGAGGTCAGAGGAGCAGAGGAAGATGCCTAAGCTTTTCATATTCCAAGAAGGAGCACACTGAAAAGTGTGGAATCTTCTTCATCTTTTTATTCAGAAGGCTTTTCTATGAATTATATCCATGCCGTTTTCTATCCTGGGATAGACCTAAGTGTCACTGGAGGCCCAACTCAATACTAACACAGAGGTCACTGAAATCAGTGGAGATGTGCTGATCTATTCCATCAGTGTTTTCCTTATACCTTTAGGGAGAAGTAGTAAGAGTAATATGAAATTTTATTTGTTTAGAAATCTTCATAACTGACTTTGACATTATGACAAGGGAAGAATCTGAGACAACTCTGTCACCTACTCTCCTTTGTTTTCCAGGAGAAAAGGATGACATCACTTCTGTTATGCTAAACAAATCAAGATGCTCATTCTAACTCACCAAGCAGAGGTCAGGAAATCACCTAGTCAGTTTTGGATGTACTGAACAAAGAACACACTTCAGACTTGAATCCATCAGGAAAACGCAAGATCCATCTGCTGAAGATAATGTCAGATAAATTCACTACAAAAAAAGTGCAAATTTTCCCACCCATGTGAGTAATTAACAGAACCACTCACTTTGGGACATACTGAGATGCCATCGACTCTCTAGCAAATACCAGAATGAGACACATTTCTGAAAGTGATCCTGTGGCTTCGACAGGAACTTCTGGCTAGATGAAGAAATTACTCATTGAGTTTTGATGACCTATGCCATGGAAACGATGCTAGATAATCATGGTGGCTCCTTCTAGGCTTAAAGAAAAAAAAAATGTATATACACTGTTCACTTCACTTTTGACACCTGCAAACTAGAGAGTCATCTGTTCTGTTGATGGGTTAACGCAAATAAAGACTTACTTTCATCTCCAAGTAGAACAGCTGAATTCTACATTATTTATTCTTCCTAAATCCTTAGCAAAAAAACCTCAGAGAACCTATGCAGGAGGAATGGGTGAAGGGATCAAAAGACTTATTAGGGGCAAAAGTGCAAATGTTCAAACCCAACTCCACTCTCCCTGACCTCCTATTTTTAGGAAACTGGTAAGAATGTAATTATTGTTGAAAATTTTGCCTTTCAGTCAAACGTTGTTGACTTTGGCCAGTAGCTCCAAAAGATGCTGGGGAAGAGGAGCACACATGCGTAATTCCACGTGAAACCAGCCTAAAAATCACTGTAAAATAGACCAGGTTTGTTGTTGCTTTTATTCCCTCTACTTCAATGGAGTTGAACTAAAACTGAGTTACGGAAGGAAGCTGTAGAAGTCTTCCCTGACTCCATACACCCCTGGATAGTTGTCCAACTCCTTCAAAGCGTTGTGAAAAGGCCTCTTCACATCCCTTAGTCTAGAGACTGTAACGTCATAGCCTGCCTCTTTATTTTAATTTGCAGCTGAAAGTTTGTGATAAGAAAAAACAGGAAACAATTTTAAAAATAAACAAAGACATGCTCAGGGTGGATCCACATCCACCTAAAAATGGAGACTTTCCATTATGGAACATACCTAGTAATGATCCATATCTGCTTTTCACAGTAAAGGCATATTCATTCAACATATTTTTACACCCTAAAGTTCAACAAAGCCCCCAATCAGATCTTTGCTGTGGTTCAGAAAAGCCAGTGGCAAGAACGATAACCTCAGTTTTCATTCCGTGACTGTTGTTTGGAAATATCTTGCTCTCTATTATCTAAAATAGAATAAAAGTATGACAAATATAGTTTAGTTGTGCACATAATGACAACAGATAAGACCACTGTATTTAAGAGCCTCTGTGGCCCATCATGAGCCTCCATCTTTGAAGGTATTTACATTTTTTCTGTATCTATAACACTTAGAAAAGGGTGTTTGCTACTTGCCATCAGATCTCAGAGACAATTATTTTTTAATTTAAAAATTTAAAAAAAAAAATAAATTAAAAGGCTCAATTTTTCTTCTTTATAGCACCTTTACCCAGCTGGCAGGAGATAGTTTGCTTTAAAAGGTAGGCAGAGAGTAAGTGCTCAAGAACATACGTTTCTAATCAATATTCCACGTCATAACAATCTCACTGCAGGACAGGTTCCTGCTGGTCTAACTGGAAGCTCCCAGTACAGACCAGCTGCTGTGTGGGTTTGATTTGCTCCTGGCACCCAGGACCCCCCAGCAAAGCCGGGAGCCTGCAGCATCAGAGCGAGCCAACTCAAAGTGATATTTAGAAACTTCTCAGCACGAGACTTGAACACGGCTCCTCTTCCAACCAGCCAGAGACCCATCCAGGGGTGGAGGCAACGTGTTGCTGCCTAAACACGCGCTTCCATGCGTCTCGCGGTCCACACAGCGGAAACACGCCGGCTCCGGGGCCGATTCCCTGCCTCGCTGCAGCGGAAGAGGGTGCAACAGCGCTGAAAGCCAGCGTTCCCCACGTGGAATGCTTTTGGAAAGAACAGCACCTCTGAGAGAGACTCGCATCGCGTCGTGCCACCCACGGGCTCTCGCCGCAGCATCGGCATTCCTCACCCACGGGCAGCCTGTTCCCAGGATACGGCACCAGGTGTTCTCGCGAGATGAACAGGAAGCAACTGGGCTTTGCGAGGCCTCACGGTGACGCTTTCCGACAAAATACCATTTCTGGAATATATTATCACAACTCAGTTTTCCAGTTACAGAATCACAGAATGGTTTGGGTTGGAAAGGACCTCAAAGATCATCCAGTTCCAAACCCCCTGCCATGGGCAGGGACACCCTCCACTACACCAGGTTGCCCAAAGCCTCATCCAACCTGGCCTTGAACATCTCCAGGGATGGGGCAGCCACAACTCCTCTGGGCAACCTGTTCCAATACCTCACCACTCTCAGTGTAAAGAATTTCTTTCTTATATCTAACCTAAATCTGCCCTCTTTCAGTTTAAATCCATTGCCTCTTGTCCTACCACTAATCAGTTGTCTGACTTTAAAGAGTTATAACATCACGTTTTTGGGCAAGACCTGAGGGACTAAGGGAGAAGTTGTATTAATTAAAAAGAAAAGCAACAGCAGCTCTCTCCTGGTGAGGACGCTGATCTGGGAAGAGGCTGCTGCGCACGCCTGGCTCTGGCTCATGCTCCAGCCCATAAAGATTACAGGCATTGTATCACACAGCCATCTTGTCCTGACAGAGCTCACAGAGTGTTGCTACCACTTACATTTTTATCAAGAATTGTAAGACGTTTGACATGTTTTCTGAAGACCCTGCTACTGGAGTCAAGTGATTGTGCAAGAGCATCAGATCTCTTTACAGGCAATGCTGTTCTACCCATCAAAGAGAAGTAAGTTTATTTCTTTATTAGCTGTTGAAAAATGCTTTAAAAGGCATCCGAGACCTCTGAAAGCTCAAAATCTGAAATATAAAAGGTTCATCTGCCTTCTTTTTCCTTCAATCTCACGATCCTCTCAGTTTGGAGGATTGGGAACTTCAAGGCTAGCAACAGTGGCAGGGAAACAAGTGAGTGGTGCAAGTGAAGACGAGGATGTCCACCTCAAGTAAAGCTCTCTTCTTCTCTGATCATGAACACAAATCGATGTGTTCAGGGAGCCAGAGAGAAATCTACTAGTCTACGTTGCAAAATGCCTGGTGTTCTCTGGCTACTTAGGCTTTTGGAAATGAGATCTTCACACAGGTATGCAAAGTGGAAACCCAAACAGAATCTGCCACAGATGAGAATCGTGTTAGGAGAGCGGACATGGAAATCCCATTAGCTCTTTACCTCTCAGATGAACCCTTCGGGTCATGGTTGAAGCACAGTAACATCTGAGGTGGGAGAAGCCTGCAAAGCCAGCCCTAGGGCTGCATCTGCACGACGCATAAACAGAGCGCTTCGGTTCCTGGTTCTGTACTCAGGATTTTCCATAAGGCACTGATTTCATTTTAAAATATGACTTTTACATAACTAGTACATTTTGTGCAAAACTGGTTAACTCTGCGCCCTCAAAATATCATGTGCTTCCCAGCATATAAATCCCAGACCTTGACATCTAAAGAATGCTTGGCAGATCCAACCAGAAACACAGCCAAGCTAGATGTCAAAGGTATTTGTTAGGTTTCCAGCCAGCCAAGAATATTAACACCTTGTCCATACTTAAAAGGAATATGACTTTTGTGGGGCTGGAGACAGTGCACGAAGAAACGATTATAAGTCAGTTTTAATGTGTTCTGCAAAAAGCTTGCGTGCTCGGTTGGCTTTGAACACATGTGTCATGGAAAGAACCCTCCAAGATCTGCAAATATGAATTCAGAGTGTTGGCCGGACTTGGTAACCTCAGCCAAGTTCTTAGGACAGAATCTTTTTCATGTGTGCACGTAGATGGAATTATCTGGAATCCTAAATAGCTGAAAGGACGCGAGATTCTCTCAGGTGACAGCCTGCCATATCTCAGTCACTTTGCACTGTGTATCTCTTCAGAAAACTGCCATTGACAAAAAAAAACACAACAAACAAACAACAAAAGAGAGTCTGCCTTTCCAGTGCTTTGAACTCAGAGAAAAACAGGAGTGGAAGGGATCCCAGAGGAGTGCTTAGCCTAGGGCACACCCAGTCCTGTGTTTGAGATTCTTACTTTGACAGGCCTTCAGCCACAGCCTCCACAATGCCCCCTTCCTCCTCTATGCACCACTTCAGCCTTTCTAATCCTAAAAGTTTACCCTAAAATCCAGCCCAAATGGTGGCACATCCTAAAGCAGGACCGTGGGATTTTCATACTGTTTTGAAATCCCTCCTATTTTTACTGGTGTGACTTCATTACAGACAACGGGGCAGTTTTGCACCAGCTAAATGTCTCACCAATACTCGATGACATCAGTGGACAAGCCGTGGGCAAGCAGGTCCACGTAGAACATCCACCCAGCTTTTACAGAAATCAGGACATCTTTTCAGATAAGTTCAGTCGAGATCTCTTGAAATCCGAACTAGATTCTAACAGACTTGACACAAAACCACTCCTGTTTATCGTGCTTGCAGCGATGGAACAGCCTATGTTGGCTGCAAGAGCTGGGAGGAGCGGAGCCCTCCATGCCAGAAGATAGCAGAGGCCATGGAATCTGGCCTCAGCCCACTGGCCTGTTTCCCACTCCTCAGGGCCAACAGGTCTCCACCCAAGACAGAGCCTGAGCTGTGGATTTCCTACCTCTTTCCAGAACACCAGCAGGCTCTGGTTTCTGTGCTGAAGTCCCAGACAAGACTGTAGGCTGGAAGGCATGCACCTTCTCCCATCTGCACTCCCTCTTCCCTGCTCCTCCAGCCACAGCAGGAGGGAGGAGGGCAGAAGCAGGCAGGGAGCTGGCCTGCACGCACCAGGTCACCTGCCTGCACCCAGGCCCACTGGCTCCTGGCAGCACAAGGGCAGGAACTGCTTGGTCCCCCCAGGGACCACTGCTGGGGACTGGGAGAGGCTGTCCCCTCCTAGTAGCAGCTTGCCCCCGAGCAGGATGGGCAGGAGGGAGTGAGGAGAAAACTAGGTGTGGCAGGAGAAAAGAGAGGAGAAATAAGGAGAGGAGATTCTCCTGACAAATGCATTTGCAGTTTTTATAAACAAGAGAAATATTCCTCCCACCATTGACTCCAGCAGAGCATATCAGAAATCCCCACTAGGGCAGGGACGACGCAGTTGGTGCCAGATCAGAGCGATAAGGAGCTCCATCCATAAGGCAGTTTGGCATTGACAGGACATTACAGGCCAGATGCCGCTCTTATTTTCCACATCCTAAGTACGCCACGACAGCCAGAGCAGAACTGTGCCATCCGGACACAGATGGCCTTGCGACTACCTCAAGAGGTGCTGATCTCTCAGCAGCCAGCACGGAATGGTCTGCACGAGCCCCACGGAATGGTCAGCCTCTGCACGAGCCCCACGTTTGCCTGCACAAAAAGGTCCGTGTAGAGGCACTGCACAGGGTGGTGAAACACCTGGAGATGCCTGCTGTGACACCACGGAGCCCACAGGCCAGCTCCTCTCTGCAGCAGAGTTTCCAGTGGTTTCCCAAATGAGTTCTAAATACTTCCATTGATTCAGGCATAGTTCAAGGCTCCAGTATAATGCTCATGTTTGGAAGAAAAATTACATGTCCTTCTCTTCCACCACCCTTTGCTATTCTGCTCCTTGTTCCTTTGTCACATCGTTTCTGCCTGTGTCTGGGCTGCAGGAGGACTTGTCCCGAGTGACAAGCATATGCCTGAAGGTCAGGATCAGCTTCCTCTTAGCAGACGATTCCCACAGGGAAGGCTGGAATGGGACCAAGCAGGCACAGAGCCAAAAGCATCTTCCAGCATAATCAGGTCCCTGTTGACCTGAGAACTCCAGGAGAGATTTGGGCCCTCCAGCTGACCCCTCCTCTGGCTTTTCCTGCGGTGCTCACTCTGCCCGGCCACACCTGAGCACGGACAGGAGCTGATACAACCAAGCCAGCAAAAGCTGTTCTGCTTTCTGCAGCTCCACACGCAAACCTGACCCTAAAAGGAACAGCATTAAAGTTGTGGTCAAGCACACCACGTGTAGCAATGCCTGATTTTAAGGATCAGACAGTTCACAACTAGGAATAATTGCATGAATGCCCCTCTTACCCAGGCCACAATGTCCCACAGAGAATCATAGAATGGTTAGGGCTGGAAGGGACCTTCCAAGGTCATCTAGTCCAACCCCCCTGCAAGGAACAGGGATATCTCCAACTAGATCAGGTTGCTCAGGGCCTCGTCCAACCTGGCCTTGAACGTCTCCAGGGATGGAGCATCCACCACCTCTCTGGGCAACCTGTTCCAGTGTTCTACAACTCTGATGGTAAAAAATTTTTTCCTAATGTCCAACCTGAATCTACCTCCCTCTATTTTAAAACCATTACCCCTTGTCCTATCATAACAGGCCCTCCTGAACAGCCTCTCCCCATCTTTCTTGTAGGCCCCCTTGAGGTACTGGAATCATCACTTCCTTCCCCAGCAATAAATTCTGGGTAAACTGGGTGTTAGGTTTGTGTTCCTAGGACACTTAGAGGTTTGGGGAGAAAAGAGAACTCAGTAATTTGTTATGTACCCTATTACATTGCTGCAGTAGTTACTCACCCTCCTTGTTGAAAACACAAAAACCCTCAGAACAAACAAAAACCACCAAACCATTCCTCTGACTTCAATTTAACTTCTGGGCATCCTCTCCCACCTCCGCGATGAAGAGCTGCTCGTGCCTTTTAACTCAGCCTTCTTTGTACTATGCACTACGACACGCTCCTTCTCCCATCGGGCCCTCGCCTCCTTTCTGTCTCCAGGAAAAGCTGTCCCCAATGGCAACGACTACATACTCTGTTTTCTCCTCGTTTTTCTACATGGTACTTGATGCCTGCCTTTCTGCTCTTAACACTGCAGTTCTCATTTCTTTAATGTGGTGGGGTTTTTTTTCCCTGGTGCTCACAACTAAGCTACCACACTGCTTCCTAGCCCTCACAGTCAATCCCCAATTTTTGGCTTCCAGTCTCTACCTGTTCCTTTAGCCAGACTCAGGCTCCATCAAAACTCTCAGTTTCATTCATGCTGATCTACTAAATTCACTCTGCCAGCCCTCGCCCCAATATATTCCTAAAAGGTTTGTTTATCTCTCCTCTATCAGGGTCTTGCCTTTCTAACTGCCTTTCCTGGCCACTTGCGGCCCTTCATGAACATCAGATACCTGAGAGCAACCTGTGCAGCAGCAGCCAGTTAGAAAATGTCCATGCAGCCCCAGGTTGGCTCCCAAGGCGCCTGGCATGGCTGGATCGGGCCATTCCCTGCTCAGTGCTCAAGCAGTCTTGCAGTTCTCACTCAGTGAGTCATCCAAGGCATGTTTCATCACACACCACCCAAACCTGGAACTGAATCCAGGACAACAAATGGCAAAGTATCTCCCCAACATCAGTGAATCAATGGCAGTTGTGAGTACTCACAGGCACAATGCTCAGTGGTATCCCAGGAAAAGCTTTCGGTAGCAGCAACTGCAGCACTGGAAGACTGCTTGGCATTGCCTTCTGGCCAAGCCTCGAGCAGGAGACGGAGCTAACCAGCGCCGTGGGCTTCACAGTTAACACCAAGATTCAGGAACACACGGTTCTGTGGGGAGAGCATTTTGCAGATTTTAGATGCTCCTTCCCTTGGTCCTCCTCAAACTAATTAATCTCTGGCCTTTCTCTGTCCCAGTCCCAGATTCTTCCCTCTGCTCACCTTCAGCTGCAGATTTTACCTTTCCTGGAAAACCAGTGCTGGTTCTCAATCCCAGCTCTGCACCCATCTGCGCCACATCTTAGTTCCTTACCTACTTCTCTGATTAGGTCTCCTCCCCTCCTTATTTCCATCTCCCACCTAAGATCAGTCTGCTTTCTCTTTTTACCTCCTGCAGCCAGTGTAGCAGCTGGGGAACCAGTGAAAAGGCAGGAAATTGTGTTCCCCTGCACTTTATAACTCACAACTTTTGCCTATCAGTAGGAGGAAGAATTGCCATGATGGTCTACTCAGAGGTGGGCATGTGCCAGAACATGCTCAGTGCTGACAGACTCTTCCCTGACTTTAGCTGACTAACAAGTCTCTCCTTGGTAGACGGTGTTACAGGTTCTCTGAGGTTCCATAATGACTACATTTGGGTTACTTTCACAGAAGTGGCAAACCACACATCTGTGGTAACCGCCTTCCTAAACAGCAAGTCAATAAAGTTTAACCACTCTATTAAAAAAATCATGTAACGTGGGACACGCTTTGTTGTGAGAAACAGCTGAAGTGCTCCAGTTGAAAGTCAAAAAACCCACAGCAAAGCCAAGCTCAACTGGAGCCTGACACACAGGGCAAGACATTTCAGTACGAAGAGTTCAAACGTGGCATTTACAAGCTACTGAAAAAGGCGAGTTAAAAGTCTCAGACAACACATCTGTGCCATTTGTTGGCACGGCCACCCGAACCTTCTATAACATGTTTTCTTGGCAACTGAAGCCTTTGGGAGGTATCAGTGTCTCGAGACAGCCTCTGCACGTGGCTTTTTCTTTCCAGTTTTTTTTTTAAATGCTTTACCAGTTACATTTTTTTGGTGAAGAAAACAAAACTTATTTCAACCCTTCTGATCTCTGCTCTGCTGCAGCCATCCACACTCAGCCATCACCCCAAAAAAATTAAAGGCAATTAATTCCACCAGATGCCCTCCTCTCTTACAGCTTTGTTTAGGAAACGCTCAGCCATGTCAAGCTCTTTTGGGTATTTTTCCACTGCTCAAAGCCAGGCCCTGTGGCTCTCAGATCAAACCGCTCTTTTGCCCACCTCCAGTGATGCTAGAAAGGATTTTCCTTAACCAAAACCAAATGTCTCACCTTCTCTGCTCTGAAAAGAACCAATGTAAGTTGATTGCTAAGCCTGAAAGTCTGTCACCGACATTTCCTAGGACAAGAACATTTATTTATCTTCTGAGATACACAGCTCAGCTGTGCAAACAATGAACACTTCTCAGCAAGCTAATAAACCTGCCATTAATATCCAAGAACTGTCTGATGAAGAAGACTGAGTTATTCTTACAGCCATAAGAGAAAGAAAACAGCATAAATTATATTTAACCCATGAGCCACCAGCTGAGCAAAAAACGATGGTCGTTCTAAGAAACAGCAAAGTCAGTGGAAAACTGACCTAGCAATTTAAAGAAGGCCTTTGTTCGTTATTTAAAGTGGAACAATACGGGGGCTCAAGAAATGTGAATGTCCTCTGCGGATCTGGATCCATCTGCGACTCTTCCTACCCCTGTACATTGCTGTCCTGGAATCCAAAGCTCTGAGGTCCTATACCCTCCACTTAGGCTCAGGCACAATAAACCACACAGTCACTGTCACAAACCAAACACTGAGGAAATGGTTAAGAGATCTCCACACCCTATCCTCTCCATCCCTTTCCTGACTGCTTGGAGCATCCCAAACTCCTCAGTCGCTCCGAAGTAATTGCAATAAGATGTCCCGTCATCACACTGAAATTCTGCATTGGCATGTTGTGCTCCTGCAGCTCTTCTGCGCTGACTTCCAGAGGGATTCAGCGCTGACTTCCCATTTCGCCGATGTCAATCTGTGTCACTGCGGGCTCTGCAGCAGTGTCAGTGGCCAAGTGACCCCTTACTCATCAGAACTAGTAATGCTGGTCTACAGGCTTTGAAGGTTATGGGTGGTGGTATGGATACACAGCTCTTTTGAGAATGGCAAAGGCCTAGACAAACGTTGAAAATTAACTTGCCTAAAATTAGCAGAAAGTAATCAACTTAGCTCAATTTCATAAAGTGTTGCCAGTCTTAACATTTCCACCCCTTACATGGGAATCTCTGCTCATTACTAATGAAGACTGATACTCAACACAGACCTGTCATTTGGGCACCCAGACTACTCACACTGGGATCGAGACAGATGTTCCTCCTGCAGGCACCAGAGGCTGTACCGCTGAGGCACAGCGCACACATCCTGCTAACACTTGCTTTAAGAAGGCAAAAGGGATAAAGTTCATGTGGAGACTGGCAAACAGGGCAAGGCAGCGAGGCTGGCACTGCTTGGCACCCCTGAAGCCTCACAGCTCTGAAGATAAGGATTTCAAGGGTCCCACCTAATTCAAAGGGCTGTGATTTTTAATTGCTTAGCAGACAGACATATGCCTTGAGATCTGTCACTTTGTTCTTAGTGCCCAGATATCATCAACCCTGCCATAAAAGAGCTGTGAACCGGAAGAGCAACGCAGACATTGAAATGTAAATGAGTACACAATCATCTCGCTTGGCTCCAGGATCTATTACTTACCCCCACTGACTTCTGAACAAGGAGAGGGCTTAACAAAGCAGGGCATAAGCACTCAATTATTATGGACATGTGTTTACCCTGCAGATGTATCTGGAAGGCCTGGCAACTTGTGTTGTAGGAAGGATATGGGATAATTTACGATAACAAAGTCAAGTATGTGTTGTTCCTCTAAACTCTGCTCATTGGTCTCAGATCATTATCTCCTTGACACTCAAGAGCGGTGCCTTGCAGATGCTGAAGTGCCTTGAACTCAGCTGGCATTGTGGGAAACCTCAAGAACTGGAACAAGAGGCTTCTTGCAATGAAAAACACTTCTTGGGCAAGTAGAGATGCTCTCATCCGTGCCCTGGAAAACAACTCATGCTAAACTGGACAAACCTCTGCACAAGTCTGAACAGCTTCAGCTCCTACTGAAGTCCATGTGAGTCACTCCCACCTATTTCAGGTTTGAGTCTGTCTCAGAGTCTCTGCTGTAACACTCCCAGGAATGTGCTGTCCTTTTCTGAACACTTCACTCTCTCTTTCCTTTGATTAGTTTCAATTCTGCTGAAAGTTTCCAGTTCACCACTGCCTGTACTCACCCGGCTACCCACAACGTTCATTTCGCTGTCCTGCCTCCCTGCTGCACTGTGCCACAAGCATCTTGTGGTCCTCCTAACTGGCTAAGATGGTGACATGCATCTCATGGACACAACCTCACCTAAATCCAGCATCACCTAACGCTAACGGAAAGACTCTCAATGACTTTGACAGTAATTCTCTTTAAGGTCTAAGAAAGCTACCGCCCCATTTCACCGATGTCAGTCTGTGTCACAGTTTGCACCCTTGGTTGAATTCAAACCAGAAGTGCACTCTGACCAGTGGTTCATTCCCAGCCATATTCACCTTTGCTTTGACTGATAAGGCTTCACTTCATTCTAATCCACATGAAGCTGCTCAAAAGATGGATCCATCCCATGTAGGCTTTTCCTTTAATTTACCCAGGTGCCCTTTGATCTTGTGAATCTCTATATTTAATTACAAGAGCTGAATGAACTTCATATTTTATCTCCTGCTGCACTTTGCTCAGGTCTTTCTTTTCTTCTTGGTTTGAGGAAGGAGAGTACAATTCTTGGAAGCACAGCTCTTTAATTTTAATATGCTACAAGTGCAAGAGTAAGCTCACCTTCAGCTGCTCCTCATTGTTGATGCACGAATAAACAACTGGCAGGGGAAGGAGAATATTATGAAAAGGTGCTTCTAGATGAATAGATTTGCCAGCCATAAAGGGCCTCAGTGACTTCCCGGGGCACAGAGGCCTTGGTGGTATTGCTCTGCCACTTGCAATCAGCATAAGTGCTTTGCAATTCTCCTTGACTGCTGAAAAATAACACAAAAAACCAAGAACAAGACAGAATTATGAGAAACAAAGAAAAGTCTACACTGCACCCAAACTAGCAGTCCAGAGCATGGAAGGAAACTGAGGAACTGTCATTTTGCAGTGAGTAAAACAGGTAAAGATGTGCGATACAACAGAACACAAAGCTGGAAAACATTCCTCCTTTTGCACTTCTGTCTCTGTCTGGCTTGATTGAGAGTTTAACCTCTTATGTTTTTCCCCTAGAATATTCTGGGATACACTGAGAGGAATGTGATTATGGCAGACAAATTATCACATGTGCTGGTAAGGACTCAGATCATTGGTCTTCAGCAACACGGACCCCTGGGCCAGCTTTATGCAAGCTTGGCACCACCAGAACATTAAGATCAGCTGGCGTGAGGACTTGGCCAAGCAGTTTGGACTCCTAGCTAGAAAAGCATCTCATTTCCATACAGCAGCTGTACTGTGGAGCTCACCTTTGGGCAGGATCTTTAGAACCTGACCCTCAGTAGGTAGTGCCAGGCACCCCTAGGTGGGCTAGAACAAGCTGTCCAGGTTAGATACTGCTATCAACGCAGCAGTACAGCTCTCCAGCTCAACTTGAGTACCCTGCTCCTTTGCTCACTAGCTGAGCTAGTACCACTTTCAGATTATTTATTTTTAATCCCTGTCTGCAGGGAACTGAGCCTTTAAGAGGCTCTGGAATGGGCCAACTGGAACAGACTGTTACATCATGTATGTAGCAGCTCATACTTGACAATATCTCTTGACTGGGATTCAGGCATCAGGAGGACCATCTTCACCTGTGCCTGGGTCTTTGAGCCACCACTGAACTACACGCTTCTTGTGTCATCCTAACTCACAGCAGCAATTTACATGGTTCCTTAATGCATAAAATCAAAATCTGTATCTAAAATTAAGTTTCTACATTAGCTATGCATGGTATATAGCTCATTAAAAATGAATAGTCCTTTCAAGCTCTGACACAAAAGCAGGGAAATATATTGCCCAATATGCACAAAGTACTGAAATAAAATATCCATTACCCACATGACCCTGTTTCAGCAGAGTACTATGGAATGTGGTGGCGATTAAACCAGCAAGATTCTGCTGTCCTGCCACAGACTGTCCCTGTTGTTGGGTTATGCTTATAGAGCTGTTAGAAAGGTGGAGGAGGTGAGATCAGCAAAGTGGCTGGCCATCCTGTGGCACACAGGGTCTCACGTCACGGGAAGGGGCCTTTGTACAACGGAACA
Source organism: Tauraco erythrolophus (assembly GCF_009769465.1). Lineage (NCBI taxonomy): Eukaryota > Metazoa > Chordata > Aves > Musophagiformes > Musophagidae > Tauraco > Tauraco erythrolophus. The sequence continues at coordinate 131,642,956 of NC_141466.1, forward strand.
ATCTAACTTTGACTGTTTCTCCTTCGAAGGTCATACTGAACAGACGTGCAGGAGCACAGGAAAGCAGCCAACTTCAGAGTTCCCACAGCAGACACGAAACAGTCATGGGCACTAAAGAGCTTTACTACGGGCTCCCTGGAATAATGAACTCACAAACTTGTTTCTCCACAGGCAACGAGCAGTACTGCAAGGGCACTGCCAAGCCCTGTGCCACAACCCTAAAGGCAGAGGGGTTCTCACACCAAGAATTCTCCCCATACCCAAATATCTATTGAAAGGCCACCTTTATTAACGAGGCCCCATTAGCCTAATCTGACTCTTACACGTTTCCTTTTTGATGAAGCAAGGGGACTGCTGTTCTCTTTCTGAATGTATTGAGTCACACAGGGAAAACAACGCATTGCTTTGTTGGCACATGCTTCCTCTAGACCAGATCTTTGCTACAGGTTAAGTGTATGAGGAAGAATCACACCCAAACATTTCGGCAAATTACCTCCATCTGTGTGAAGGTTTGTAAAAATGGTAATAAAACAAGGCACAGATGAAGTGAATTGGAAGCCCAGTGATAGAGACTGCAAAACATAATACTCATTTATTTGTTGTGGATCCACGCTTTTTCTGGATTAGACAGATTGCTTACAAACGTGTTTCTTAACAGCTGGGAAGAGCGCATGAACCAGCATTGCTGAAAGAAAAACAAAAGAAATGATGCCTTATATGCTGTAATAGGATTAAACTGTTTTTCAAGATCAATTAGGTGACTCATTATTTTAACTTGCTACCAAGAAAGCATCAGAGCAATTCACAGGGTATATGGCAAATACTTACTTTACTCAAAGGATGAATTCCGCAGCATGTGTACGTGAGCTGTGCATAAACAAGCAGATTTGGCTTCTCCAAAGGATTTGTTTTGTGCCAGTGATCCAGTCACAGAAAAGACATGACTTACCAAACAAACACGGTTCTTGCAGTAATCCTGCAGCCTGAGTCTCCTCCTCAGAGCAACGCTAGACAACAGGTCTGTGTGCACAAACACAGGACTCTTTATTAGACCTTTATTAAATCCTCTGTATACACACCCAACTGTCCATTCTCACTGAATTCTTTACAAAACCTCTTAAGCTGTAATTGCTGTACTCCAGCCTCATCCACGTCACCCTTGGTGTTGCAGACTCACTGACTAATTAGTGACATAAGTGCTGTAACCTAGGAGATCAGGAGCCAGTATTTCAGATGAGTGTTAGAACATTCAAAGACATTTCCTGAGACTCGGATTTTGGCTCTGTTTAATATTTTACCACATCAGCAGATTCACAGCACAGCTAATAAACACTAAGCATGGCTGGCACAGTCGACCCAGTAATATTGCCACCGTTACCATAGTGCCTTGGTACCTGAAAGTCATGATAAGCTTTCAAGATTCCTGCAAAGTAGGAAAGCATCATCCTTACAGAGCAAGTGCTGATGCTCACAAAAATTGACTGGCTCTCAGTCACTATGTGGACGGAGGAGCTCAGAGCTAGGAATCAAACGCAGATCTTCTGAGTCCTAGCTGAATGCCTAAAGCCAGATGCCCATCGTTCTGTTCTAGCAAACTCCTTCTGCTATTTCTGTTAGGGAAAATCAAAGCTTCCCAACCTGTTTGTTTCCAATGGTCCGAGAAATCACTGAGCCTACAGACACAGGTCACGCTGTCAGCACATCTTGCCTTTGCAATGTTCATGTCGGGTTAACATAAATCATGTAAGGACATGGTATATTGACCCATTTCAGGGACAGGAATAGCAATTTCTAGGTGAAAGTGGTTTATAGCTCTGTAAAGCATCCCAAACATGCAAAAAGCATTATAAAATCATTTACTATCAATTATTTAAACAAAATTCTTTTTCTGTAGTCTTGTATTGCTGGAACTATTTTGATGTTTAGGCTAAACAACGAACAAGTCTACAGGTTCACAATAAAACAGTCCAGAGTTGTTTTTTTTTAATCGAAGAATACATTAGTGTAAACCACTGCTGTCAGCACGTGCTGTACCAACATGTAGCAACAGGAAGGGGGCCTTAATTTTTGTTGATTAGATGTCATTCCATGTGGTAGAACTCATCACAGTAACTCAAGAACCCCAGACAATGAACAAACGAACATCTGAAGGCAATTTTGCTGTCTGTGTGATAAGACTCCTGAACATGATGCAAAACAACATCAAGCAGAGCCACTCTGGCAGCAGCAGTTCTGGTACAGAACAGCAGTCAAACTCTTGGACCGGGCTAAGCCATACCTCTCAAGCCAAGTGTCTTCCGTTCGAGTCAATACTCGTTGTTTATCACGGAGAGCAGCTTTGATTCTGAGGGATGTTTTCTGGGTGTTTGTGTGCACTATGATCACTTTGCAGAGGTCTGAAGGGAGCTCACTGGAGTTCTGGCAGATTCAAAACTGAAGGGAAGGTAATGAGACACTTTCTTAGCAAGCAGCTATTTGGATACTCAGCAGTGGGATGAATGCTGCTTGAGTTGCTGACATTCTATCTTGTCATTTTATTAATGTTTTAATTGCAATTTGCAGTGAATAAATGTTTTACCATTTTCTCTGTATTATTCTCTGCACAAGAAGAAGCAGAGAGCAGTGTCCATGTTGCACACACTACCCTCAGAGACACTCACTGTCTAGAGCTCTTTCCAAGCAGTCTAGTCAAGGGAGAAGGGAACAGGGAAAGATTAACAGGAACATGAACGAGAAGATCAGTGCCAAACCTGTGTGCAATACTCACCTTTCCTGAGCACCAGCTTCTCAACTGCTTCTTGGCTTCTGTAAACTGCATGTTCATCCGAGTCATTAAAAACTAAATAAATAAAGATTAGTATTAGTATTTTTTAATGATCCTATTGCTCTCGTTTCCTCTTAAGCACTGACAAATAGGTTTCACATTGAAAAACATCCTTCTTGCAGGATAAATGGAGGGGGATTGGAGGCAGAGGGAAGACCACAGGCATAAATGCATTGAGCTGTGCTATGAGGGGTTCTAGACCACCCATAGAGCTCCCAGGAAAACTCTCTCTTTAGGTACTGTTAAATATAAATAAAATCTTGGACAGGACAGCGATCAGGACACCAGCACTTGCTCAACCGAATGATTTCCTAGAGTAAACTTTACCCATTTTGGCCCCATTATGTTCTTTAGCCATTACGTTTGGTGTTTACTCACTTCATATCACATATTCCCCACTTTCACCCATGGTTAGAACCGCAGCGTTTCACACTGTGGCTGCACAAACCACTTCCCCTCCCCATGTGCAGTGACAGCAGTTGTATTCATAGAAGAGTTCTAGTAGGAACTTCCACGGGTCACAGTTTAATCCCCAGTGATTTGTGCCAAAGAAACGCGTCGACAGGGCCGTGCCCTTTTCCAAAGACTGCAGTTTTGTCCTGCTCCCATCACTTACTACCAATGGGAAATGCGTATTACACTGAGGCTCCATTCCTTTTGTTAGGCTGGAACTACTGACTTTGCAATTCCATTAACTCTGCCTAGATGAAAGCCACAGCCCTCTGAGACAATTAGAACACAAAGTGCCATTACGGGGCCAGATCCAACTGTTAAAGCCTATGGCAGCACTTCCATCGACTTCAACCCCACCTTATAACTAAAGCCTGGCTGGAAAAGATTTAATAGTACACTGCAAGGGATTTTGATTTTGAAGTGTATTGTTCCTGCCAGTAGCTGCTGCTTTACTAAACGTGCTGACCCATCCACTGCCACAATGCTCACAGATAACGCTGCATGTCGCAGAAATATGAAGGTATTATTGCTTAAGCTGACGTTTAAAACGACAGCGCGACGTAACGCTTGAGTACGGCCATCTCAGGCTGCTTCACTGCTCTTCACAAGTAGCCACGCATGAAAGAGAGGTGAAGCTCTACCACCAGATGCAAGCAGCAGCCAGCCCGCCTTGTAAACACAGCCTCACTGCTGTGGTTTTGTGGATCAAAGCCTGGGGCAGGACACCATTCCCAACCCGTGACTGGCCATAGGGTCTGGTAATAAGCCATAACGTTACGTATTACGGCTATTTTGGCAGCCATATTACAGAAGGACAGAATTGATGAACTTGCCACTGGACTAGGAGCACACCCATCCTCGTGAAGCACCAGTCAGCTGAGTGCAACACAACATTTTAGGCAGTGACAGACTAATCTATTGCAATTACAACTGTTGATTAATTGTAAGAGGTTTCAGAAATTCACTAGCCCAACCATACAGATTAGATCTCACAAATTCTGTTATATTAGTGCTATAGAGACAATAACACAACTAATCATTCACTGACTTCATGCCACATTGCAAATACGAAAGTCTTGAATAATGCCACCTTCGACTTACCTGGAACAGGATTTCCTGCACAATTATGGCATCTTCATTCATGCTTCTTTTCAAGAATGCCTGACTTAACCGAGCTCTGCACATCCAGGCGTGCAGGCATACTGGTAACTCATGTCACAAAGTGACAGACCAATGACCCAGACACTTTGGGTAGCATAGCTTCTAAAGGAGCTCCTCATGACTGCACCTCTAACAACATGTACGCATGTCTACCTAATTCCTACCCACCATCCTGAACAGTTATCTCTAGGGATAGAAAAAAAAAAAAAAACATCTTGCCTGAAGCTCTTCCTATATTTATATATTCAAAACTACAGTGGAGAAAAACATTGACACCTCATTGACAAGAGCTTCACACTGCCTGGGAAGGAAAAGTGGGTTATGGAGCCAACAATGCAGCCAGGAACTGCAAGAAGCCTCAGACAGAAGCTTTGCCATTTTACGCTGGACTGTACCAATTGTAGGCTGATTTCCCTGCAGGATTCTGCTGCGTTCCATCCCCTAAACCAGGACAGAGAGCTTCCAAGTGCCAGCAGCCTGTATTGGTGCAAGCACACTTCTACAGCAAGATTACAAAGGCTGCTAGTGCATCCCCTACAAGTGAAAACATCTCTCGGGCTGAAAGATGAGGCACTACGCTACGTATTCTGAACAGTTACTCTGCCAATAGGATCCATGTCACCAGCAAAAGACAGCACAGTCTGCCCAGTTTGTAAAGGTTGAGCAATTCAGATTATAGCTGGACCAACTGGATTTTAGGCTTCTCTCCAGGCTGAATTTCACTGCAGAGGATGGTCAGGAAGAGAGGAGGGTGGGAGCAACGAGTGCAGCCACCAATTCTCCCTTATCCCATCATTTTTTTAACATTGCTCAACACTTATGCCAGACCTAAACAGACACACAAACATTCAGACACAGAGGTAAGATTAAAGACCTGGCAAATGAAAAACTAGACAGTGCAGCAGAGTGAAACCTGAATGCCAGGCCAACACTCGCTTACTTCTTCCTTCATTTTGTCTCATGAAAGCAGCACAAGCCCAGACTCTACTCACACCCCAGGGAGAATAGCAGTGGGGACGCTGTCTAACCTCTCCCGTAAAGGAATTCTCTCACCCCGTGGTAGAGCCTTCTTTTTTGGCACAGGGGCATCATCTGCATCTCCTCATCATGCCAGTATGGGAGACTGTAGGTTGGGTTGGTGACCTGTGAGAACATAACAACCGCCTTTACCCTCTCGTAGTTGCCTTGAAGGATTTTATAGCTCACAGATCAACGACCCAGACACACTGGGTAGCATAGCTTCTAAAGAAATTCCTCGTGACTGAGCTCCTAACAATACATCCAAATGTCACAAAAAGTCAGTAAACACCAAAGACTCGAGTGTGCATTCTAGACAATACCGGGAACTTCTGATTTCAGTATCCACTACAAAAAGTCCCAAAATGTCAGCCCATTTCAAAGATTTTACCATATGTTTTTAGTCTCTGGCTCACAAAATCTCTAGAGAGAGATAAAACAAGACCCAACTCTTTCACATTGCATTTATTTCCTAATAATAGCTCCCACTCATGCCAAAATCTGTGAGAGAAGGCTGCAGAGCCTTCTGCTAGAGCTCTCTTATGAAATTCCTCCCTTGCAGCTTCCTTCTGGGCTGAAATTTGCCACCCAGGAACAACCCACAAAGACTGCTTCCGAGGCTGGAGGAACAGAACAGCTCACTAGGGATGTGCAAGGAGCACATACCTCAGTTTATGGCCAACTTCTACATAGCCTTCTGTCAAACCTAGCAATGCAAACGCCTGACAGCGGCGAACTCATCTGTTCCACCTCACAGCACTTTGCACAACGGAGCCCCAGGTGATGACCAGAGGTGCTGGGCACCACAGAATAGAGGGGTTTAGCTAATAATTTTGTATATCTGAAGAGACAAACGGAACAAGAAAGGATGAGGAAGATTTATCCCAGACTTTTCTCCTTCTATGACAGGAGCGTTCAGTGTGTTATATCGTTCGATGATGTCACCGACAGAAGAGAAAGCTATCTTCAGAATATAGAAATGTATTTTTGTAACAAGTTCAAATTAAATGGAACTGTGATTTCTCCATATGCACAATGACTAATGAAATGCTTTCACTAACGCTCGATGAAAATAAAAAGTGTCATCAAGGAAACAACAAATCTGTTGAAGTAACGAGCTTAGAAAGCAGAGAAGATAAATATACTTGGATAATAGATCTTCCAGAGTGCACAGCAGAGACTGTACAGCCACTATGAATTCACCAGAGCAGCTCAGAACAAATGAAATATCTTCAAAAAGTAGATGTGACACAGAGAAGTCACCAAACAGATTAAAGTACAGGTATACTGGTGTGGTACGGGGCAGGACAGGCATTAGACTGTGTATTTATAGTCTGATTAATGTATGAATTGAACTGCTGTGTATGAAAAACTACACAACATGTAATGCTTTCAGGGAACATGAATCAGAGCTTGGAAACATTTACTCATGTAAGCCATGAGTAGCAATGTTACTCACAGGAAGAAACTGGTCACACTAGTAAGGATTTAGGCAGTCTGACCATTTCTATTGGAATACGAGCAGTAAAAACGGCGATTATCCATTTTGAAATTATTGCCATCATAATGAAAGAAACTTAACTCTGAGCTTGCCCATAGCACCTGCTGATTCTTCAGATAATTTCTGAATTCCAGAACGCAAGTCCCCTCAGACTTCTCCTCTGATGACACGGTTTAACAGCCCAACTTTGATTTCAAGTGACACTGACTTTCCTTTGGCTTTAATGAGCGTCATCATACTGCCTCAGTACAACTGGATAATATACATCCGTAACAGTTGTCCCCCTCTTATCCTATGATAGACATTTCTTCATTATTTAAAATAATAATACCTGTGCTTCTAATGATATTTGCTCTACTTGGAGAATACAATTTAATTAGATTTAACACTTTAAGATCAACAATTTAAAAGAATTAATTTATTCAGGAAGGTGAGCTGGTATTGACAGAGGCTCCTAGATGGGAGATGAAAATATTCATATAGTTTTGTTTTAGAAAACACAGCTGATGTGCACTACATGCTGCTTGCACACAACTACAAATATGACAATCCAGGATCAAGGTTCAAGTGCTTCTGAAGTGATAAAATTAAAGTTGATAGCGAAGATGCTCTGGGTGTTGATAAGACTGAAAAGGCATTAGATGCAACAGCAACATCCTCTCTCATGTTAACTTGGTCTTCCACAGATTTTAAGTTTTGGCATTTTGTTCTTTTAAGACATCTTGTCTAAAATTGTACTTTGCAAAACTTAACAGTAAATTGACACGGTTTTGGGATCTGTGTGCACGTTATATAAACACCCGATTAAATATAACACTGGGCTTCTGCTACTTCATGTGGAAAAACCCATCCAGAGAAAGTATGCAGGAGTGCCAGGGATGCAGCGCTGTTTTCCCCTTTAGCTGTTAAGATGTTTAACTAAGTGCCTGGAATATCCTAACTGTGTTCTCTGCAACTGTAGGAAGAACTGAACTTACAGGGAGCACCTGATAGCTTTACCAAGGGATTCATATTTTCCTGAGCTGACCTCTGAGGTCGGACATTGTAGGTTTATTTGGAATGTACCAGATGTCCCAAAAGGCTGTAATTCATTCCAGGATTGGCTTCTTAATACCTGTGTTGATGTTTGTAGAGAGTATTTTAGTTCTTATTGATTGTACCATCTCTTCTACTCTCACTCCCCTCACTTTGTCGAGTTACTTGAAAAACTTACAGCTCATTATGAGAAATGAAAAGTTGTAGCGCACAGGATCAGGAAAACCCGCCCCCAATATTACAATAAACACAGATCTGGTCATTTTGGTAAGACCTGTATCTACAAACGCCAATTTGTTATTAATTTGGCACTGATGGTCGAGACCAAAGAGGCACAGTTAGCAAACTAGTGCTGTTTTCGCTGATACCAATGGAAGCTGAGTTTGTACAATGAAGGCTAAATCAGAGCAATTTCATACATTTTTCTGTTAACTACAGAAAAATGAACAATTATCACAGCATGTTGCATAGAGGCGTGCTTTCATTATGGCTATAATACAGGTTCTAAAGCACAAAGTAAACACTATCTCAAATAATTTTCCCCCAAATGCTCAAGGATTATTTTCCCATTTTGCTACCAGTCTTTGAGAGGAAATCTTATAAAACATAGTAGTCCAGCAGGATTATACATAGGACAAGGATGCCTTGAGGTAGAAAGTTGACAGTTGATTTTTCATAACCTCCTCGCAGTGAAGTGCATACATGAACTCCTCCAGCATGGAAGAGGGGCCAGTTTGAGTACTGCAGGTAACAACCCGCTCTTGTCTGTTTTAGGAAAAGCTGCTAGTTAAACTTTTGAGTTAAATTGTTGAGTCTCTCTGACACAAGAATGCAAGGGAAAAATCTGTTGGGAATACCAGTGAAAAGTATAGGGAAAAATACTGGAGAAATATTCTTAATAAAACTTGGCCTTCGGTCTCTTGAACAGGTGTTTTCTTTCAGTATGGAGGGGAAGCCTAGAGTAAATTAGCTGTTTTCTTGCTTAATGTGCTCTAACAGAAAAAAAATTATAGACTTAAATCTTATGCAAAAGCATTCTCTTCTCCCTCAAAAGGGCTTGCTCCGAGGGTTTATCTTCATTAGCTGTTGAGAGCAGTGACATATTATTTTTGCATTCCTGCAGACTGCAGCAAATTGTCCCTCTTGGCTGTCATTGTTTCCTACAGAAGCAACAATGGTTTCCATTTATCACAAGCTGACACCACATGGCATGCAAAATCACGTTTTACACCGCAGCATCCAAAAAGATGGTGTAAATAAAAGCCATTTACGTAAAACACCTAGCAACCAGAAAAAAAATAAAAGGAAAAGCATAACGAGTTTGAAAAATGAAGTACCTCTCCATGAATCAGTGAGTTCTTCTAACCAGCAGCCCTGAAAGTGTTAACTAACTAAAAAAAAAAATCTTACAGAACGTATAGAAAGAATCAAGAGGCTGATGCTCCCGGGAAGGCAGTGAAATTTCACCATTAAAAAGGTTCTGATAACGATACAGTTTTCTAGAGACATCAAAACACGGCACAGCTGTTAGTATGTCAAAGAAGTATTGTGCTCCCTCCAACAATTCACTGGTGTCAGCTTGTGTTTGGTGGTTTTGGTACTAGAATAAGCCTAGCAGTGACTCTGGGCTCTTCTTTCCGTTGCCAATGGTGGCATCAGCATCTGCTTGTCTCTACATCCCGTCGGTCACCTCTTCGCTCATCTGTTGAAGGCCGTTTCCCTGCGGGCTGTGAAGGGCTCCTCCCCAGCAGGGCAGCCAACATCCACTCCAGTTGTCTGAGAAATGCCTGAACTTTTGTGTCCTCCCACAGGAATTCGGGGGTATGCCTTGGCTATTTCTCTGACGTCTGGTTTTGATAAGTGATTTTCAGAGCCTACTGTCTCCTAGGAATTCTGCAGGAAGAGACTGGGTGAGGTCATTCGGCTTTTCACTGAGTTTCCTTTCTCTGTTTTTGGCCGTTCTAGTGAACATGACCCTCTAGCACTCAGGAATATTTCTGTTCCCTTAGGAACTATCGACCACTCGCTGGTTTTATCTCTGCACACGCAAAAGCTCCGTGTCGCTCGAAGGGGAAACAAGGTTGACATTAACCAGGGGAACATAAGCAGCTCGTCGATGCAGCTGTGAGCTGAGTTCATTTATTAGCTCAAGTGCTGGCAAAGCTTGCACTTGTTTCTCGGCCTCTCTACTGGCCATTGGCCTAGGTCCGAATAGCTGAAGGCAACGGAATAATAGCTGGTTTGTCAGCCCCTTTTATTCATGAAACAGGGCACGGCAGGAATACTTGGAGAGAAGCAACAAGTAAAAGAAAACGCATCTTATTTTCTCTGGTTCACAACCACGCTGCCTCGGAGAGTGTGTGACTTGCATACGACTCTTCTGTACAAGACTATTCATATCAGATTTCATTTCTAGCTACATGGGTTGCTATGGATACCATTCTGAACCGCTGCTTTTGTAGGCCAGGAGATTTATGACTGCATCCCGAATGATTTTGCTCATCGGAGTCACACGAGTTTTGTTTTGGTTTTGTTTTAATAAACAGAAGTGGAAACAAACAAACCCAACACATCTCAAATTATTTTTCACAACCGAATTCTGTATTATGGACCTTCTTGAAGTCTATCAGAGTCTGTAGATCAGTCCCCAATTTATACTAAGTCACTGATTTCTAAGAAATCCATAACCATATGGACTCCTAAGGGCCAAGGCCCAGCAAAAGTTAAGGTCTGTACCAAAACAGACCCTTATGTATTAGCCCTGGTTCTAATCTTACTCATTCCGGCTTTTTCACAGGCAAAGACAGTTGGGTTCAGTGAAGTCACAGCATAAACAGACTCCTTAGAAATCCAAACCATGTGATTTATGATTAGGTTATTGTTTATCAAAACCACAGGAAGCCTGGGTGCTACAAAACACACAAATACAAAACGGAGCATGTACAAGTAACACAAAAGAGCATGTCATTAACATTAACTGCCAGCAATTCTAAAGCATCTGACAACAAATCTTCATATTAAACAGACAGTCGGAAGTTCTGGGACAAACATACTCCTCCACCTTCCTGGATGCTATTAATCACACAGGATGCACATTGTCTTACCTTTCCTCGGATGGGTTCGTCAGCAGAGTCTCTGGCGTCGTACCAACGGCTAAAGGAGATCTGTTCCTGTCAAACCTCTGGAAGGCCTTTGGATGCTCTAGAACTGAAAAACATGATATTGCTAGAAAGCACTTGCACTGCATGATCCGAGGTAGCCCCCACAAACATGCTACATGTTGCAAAAAAGACAAGCAATAGCTGCTTTTCTGGAACCGCTCAGGTTACGCTGCCAGACGAGGGAACCACGTTTGCCACAAGGGGAAGCGGGCACTACGAGTCGGATACTCAGCTGTGCTCGCACATGTCACGGCAACGCGAGGGTTTGTTAGCCACAGCATTGCTGAAGCGGCTTCAGAGCGGTGGTTTTACTGGGGTCAGGACGAAGGCCAGACTGGCAGACTTCGGAAAAGCATTTCAGTGTGGTCACTTTTGAAGTGCAGGACAGAAAAGGCCTGTCAGATCACTTGGCAGGCGCACGAATATTTCTTAGGGTATCTTTCTTGTTTTCCCATGGACGTGTTACCTCTTCGCATTACCCGCCCCCTCTGCGGGAGAGTTTAGACACTGCACCATCAATGATGCAGTACCAGTTGCCACTACACCTTCATCAGCAGCCTTCCAGGCAATTTTCCACCCATTAACACAACAGTATTGCCCTCTAAATGAACATGAATAATTTTCGCAGTTAATATTTAATGAAACACAGACTGACCCTTTACACTGAACCACGACACACCCAGGCCCAGAGGAAGAACAGGAATGTCCAGCACAATTTAAACACTCTGTATCAAATTCTCCAAAATAGCCAGCAATTTGAATTTTCAGCTTGAGACATGGCATAAGACCAGTTCCACTGGTGGACAAGTGCTCAAAGCTCTCTGAAAAGCAGGGCTGCTCAATGCATTTCAAGTGGGTCAGGCTGTCTCACTAATCACTGTTGAAATGTAGGCCACTGCACTTCCATTTGCACAGTGGTAACACAGCTAAGTTGTCAGAGTCACCAGGACACCAAACCCCCAAATAAACCCTGAATGTGGGAGTAAATTTACCTTTGGCATCCCTATGATACAACTAGCAGCACAAGAACAGATGCTGACTTATTGCCATGCCCTTGCTGGATCAAGGTCTGTTATCTGCTGAAAGATCCCATTCTTGTTGAAAAAATATATATGACAATAATAATTTTCCATGAATATGTTGAGAAGTATCTATTATCAACCAGGTAACTAGATAGTTATTAACTTCAAAACACCAAGCGTTCTCAAACAACACATAAAAACCATAATTGGCCTATATGAAGCTCTCTGCTGCTGCAGCCAGACTGCTCCTAATAACTGACCCAGCTAATTTAAGCACGTTTATTTTGGTAACATGCACCATCACACAGAAATAGCAGTCCGTGGGCCCCATATAGCAGCAAAGGCCAGATCAGGTACCTAAGTCTTTAACAAAGGACTTTTAGGTTATCACACTCAGAGTAACAGCAGAGGAAATGAGATACTCGCTGAGAAGATAGGGAAACAGAGGTCAACAGTACGAATTCCTCAAGGTCATCATAACTGACAGCCTGTGCTTAAGTGCCTGGCTGCCAGGCATGGTGGGTTAAGGGGGAAGGAGTATGCAGACCACTAAGTGAAATGAATCTCCCAGTCTTTCCACAAGCTGGCCGCCTCAGGGAGGCTGTAATTAACACAGAGCAGCTCGCTGGATTAGCACAGGCTAGTAGTGAGAAATACACCGAAGACCGTTGGTGTGCTGGAAGTGGTTAACTACTACTACCATGATTCTGAAGACAGAGCAGATCTACATTTAAACACAGAATTAGCAGTTCTGGGCCACCCATCTTTTACTCAGCAGTTCTAGAGCAATCCTGGGCACTGATCTGTAAAAGCTCACACCTTCCTTTCTCTAGCTACAGAAACAGAGTAGTAATACTTACTCAGCTTGGAAGTGCAAATACAACTTCTAAAGTTCCTACAACAGTGCACACACAGAAATTTGTAGCTGTTCACGGAGCCCTACAAGCTCTAAGCATGTCTGCAACTAGCTACAACTTTCTGCGCAGAAGCCATGCACATTTAGAACTAACAGGCATTTATTTGTATAGAGAAGGAAGTCTTTGTTTTGGTAGAACTATAAATTGCCTATCTTACTCCTGATGACAGTATTTAATAACTGAATGACCTTATAAATTAAAAATAAAATAAGACAGAAGTTCTAGTTCCCAATTTTCATATTAGAATACAGAGACAAGAAGTATATTCGTATCTACCATGGTAGTATCTGCGCGTACAACAGTGCTGTCAGTTCCACAGACTCTGCTTTCGCTGCGTGGAAAATGCCATTCTTCAGAGACAAAGTAGAATCTCAACTGCTCAAAACCACATGTGAATAATGCCATTGTCGAAATTTTGAGTGTACATGTGGTTCACATAAAAGTAGAGGATTTTTTCCTCAGTGTCTGAACACTTGCACAGTAGATCAGAACTATTTTCTTAATAAACTGCTCACAAATTAAGTTTTATTAGCTTTTGAATACATAATCTATCCTAATACATTTCAGCACATTAGTTTTGCAAATTAATCTATAAAAAGTCATTAGTTAATTTCTTAGTGGCATTTTAGGCATCAGAAATCTATTCATAATATATCATGCAAATATTCCAGTAGAGAACCTTTATAAATTAATATTTCCAATAAATAACTAAAAACCCTTGCACATGACTGAAAAGAAGAAAAAGAAATTTGGTTCTCTGCTTTCCTTTCACAACAGTCACCCTAGGAAGAAACACACATCCTTGTCTGTCAGCATCCTGCCATTTCACCCCAGGCATGTACAAGTCTTGCATGACGAGGAGCACAAGGGTGGTCACCACACATCCCCAAGACACTCCAACAATACCACTGCAAACATTTCTAGAGTTCAAACGCTAATCTAGTCATCTCCCTAAATTTAACGCGTGTTGGAGAGTGATTTGGTATGTTCATTATCCTCAGATGGAGGAATTAGCATCGCTGCAATGATTTGAATGATTCAGCCCACTGTGTCTCACAGTTGCAAAGGTTTTTTGGCTGCAGAATTGAAAGCTTGGTGGTTGCTCACAATTTAGGGAGTGAAATAATGTATTTTTTAGAACTCCATCCTGAAGGTTATCCGAAAGGCCTGGCCTGGCTGTAACACAGAAAAAAAAAACCCTGTGTGTCTCTAACAACCTGCCTGTGTACTTTTCAAATGGAGTCACACAATACACGTGCAACAGCCACTGCAAGTTTTATCCTGCTGGTGCTGATGCCTCAGGAAGGACGCAGTGATCCTTCATTGGCTGGAGCATAATCAGGCAGCTTTGCTCCAGTGTTGGTGGTTCAGGGAATTGTAGATAGCTGGGGCACTTGCAGAATATTTTAAATCGGTGGCTTCTTCATATGTCAAAAATACCCTCTTTTACCAGCCTTGAACTTATCACCTCCCTGTGCTTGATGCAGCAGAAGTCAGCAGGGCCTTGGCATAGAGGAATCTCATCTCTGAAGTTTCAAAATTCTGTTAATCTATTTGTGCAGAAATACGCAACTAGTTTGATGCTTAACAAAAAATAAAAAAGAACAACCCAAAACAAAACCAGATGGGTTTGGTAGGTGCAGGGCATCTCTAAAAAAACTGTTCAAAGAGTCTGCATTCCAGCTGAACTTAACAAAACTAGATCTAGCTGTTAAAATACCTCTAAGGAGTTGGATTAAAAAGAGGGAGAATCCTTATAAGCCTCAGCAGGCAATAGCCCATGCAGCTAAGTTAGCACATAAACCAGCACCAGCTATTGTTTTATAGGATTCCTGGGGGGGGGGGGGGGGGGGAGAGGCAGGGGGCACGTGGTGAGCAGGAAGGAATTTTTATGCATATATGCATACACAAAAGGGCTGTTTTTTCATCTATGTAAAGTCAAAACATACTGGAATCATAAATTACATCCTGGATCCATGCTCAGAGTTTGTATCCTTTTAAGGAATACAGCCTAAAGTTAGCACCCCACTTCCAAGGTATAATCTTCCATCACTGTTAGATTCTGCTGCCTGATCGCAGCCAGACAACTGGCTCAACACCAACATCACAAACGTGCCAACATATGGAAACAATTGCTCTCTTTTTGATTGGAAATGACATATTCTGGGTGTGTGCACAACATCCCCCATCAATCATCCTAAACGGTTCGTTAGTTGGCCTTCAACTTCTCATCCCATAGAAGATCCCTAGAGCCTTGTGTGAAGGGTAGGAAAGATATTTACACACCCCAGCAAGCAAAGGAGCCTCTGCAGGGCAACAGCTCGCCTGAGCCACACTGCGTCCCGGCCGAGCTCGGCTCCTTCCCTGTACAAGGTTGGGTTTCACACACCAGCACTGGTGTCGCCCAGCTTAACGCAAAAGCAGCCAAATCTTGACATCAGACCTGCATGGTAAGGCTGTGCCAGCTGCTCGTCACTCCTGGGATGCCAGAGAACCTCCACACCTCGGCGGTCTCAGCGAGAGCAGCAAGGGGAAAGGTTTAACAGTGAATATTTGACTGCAGATCACATGCCTTGGTCCCAGTAACAGCCCCTCTGTCTCCATGAAGTTGCAATAGCAGAAGGCCTGCAACACCAGGGCAAAGCAAGAGGATTTTTGTTGAACTGAGGTGGCTGATCTGCAGATACAGAGATTAGGAAGGCAAATTCCTGCTGAGAACACAAGGAAAGTCTGGTTCAAATGGTTTTCTGGGCTCATACAGCAAAGAGCAGTGAAGGGAAACAAAGGCAAATAACTTCTTAAAGAACTGCCAGTATAAGTGAAAAGACAAGGGAGGTCTGTTTTTTAAAATCAGTAAAAGCCAGTGACGGTGGTAACTCTTGGAGTTACTCTGGGCAGAGGCCTTATGCATCCCAGGAGCAGGCCCACAAACTGAAAATTCAATTGTAGCTCCATGGAGGTGAACACAGTTTTCCATTGCTTTCAGTAAAGCCAGGGGTTCATGTGAGCGTTCGAAGTCTACCAGTGATGGGACTGACTATTTCATGCTAATGTAAATTCTGAAATTAGTTCTTCTGTGGATTATAGAAAGACAGAGGAGGACATGGAGGACAAGGTGGCAGAAGCACATCCAGCTGTAACATACAGCAGACAGAAACCATCAATGGGACCTTTTGGCAAGAGGAAGACTATAATGAAGATTAAGGACCTATATGGGCAACCAAGAGAAACAGACTCAATTCCCACCTCTGTATGGCCTTCCTGCAAGAACGAACACGAGTCTCTCAGAGGTAGATTTTCAAACATATTTAGGAATCTCAAGATGCAGACGAGCTCCACGTAGGATTTACAAATGCATCTATGCAGGCTAGATGTTTACCAGCACCTGTTTGTGTCCTTTGGGTCCTCTATCTACAAGAAGATTACAGATGTCATCTATTCCGATCACAGCCAAATTCTACCTTCAGTCCTATGCCCAACATTTCCATGTAAGTGAAAGATGAGTGAGCTCGTATCTAAGGACAGGACTTAGCCCCTTAGAATAGGAAAAAGGATTTGCTGCGTGACAAAAATAGGCCGAATCCCTTGTCACGTCTGACAAATGCCTCAGATGGCATAGCACAGATTTGTGGTGGTGCTATTAAAATAGACTATATTTCCACTGAATAATCTGATTTCTTGCCACAGGTAGGTGGCTAGTCCCTTTCTCACTGGCAGTGAAAAACGGGTCTCAATCCCAGTAGGTATGAGGGAACTAACCCTTATACCATTTTGAGAATTCATTCCTAATGCATCCCCTTGCTGCCATTTGCTGACCAGTTGGATTCTGCAGACCATAGAGCTCCTCATCCACACTTACTTAGCAAGAGCTGCTCAAAAGAAAGGAGGAAAAAAAACCTTCTAGTCATTTAGAGCACAGGTTGCCAAATGAGGCCCTTTCTTGCTACAAGCAGGGTGTGATGATCTGCCTGGGCTTGGATGTTCTTCAATCATATAAAATAAAATCAAGTCAGACCCTCACCTAAATACACATTCACAAAATCAAAGGCCCCTACTGCAGACAAGGACCTAGGCAGTAGCTCTGGTCCCCACTGCTGCTGCCTGCAAACCAGTAGTTAATTTGTCTTCCTTTACAGTCGTAGGTATCTTTCCTGAACAGAAAGGCCATATTAACAAATAACGCTGGAGGAACTGTGTTTTAGTTGTGAACATAAACTGTGGTGAGTCACACAAAACCCACAAGACAGCTGATGAGAAACCAGCTTGCTTTTCCTGTAACAAAAGCTGACCACCCAGATGAAAAGGCCATGGCCTCTAACTCATTTTGGTTTGAAAAACCAGAAGTGGGCAATTACGTTTTCCAGCAGATACTGCTCTGGCACAGGAGAAATATTTGTTGATCTGACTCTAGCTGGCAGACAGGCAGTTGTTGGGTGTGTACCACACAAAGAATACTTTCATTTTTTGGCATGGTCTAGCATTGCTGAAATACCAAAGACCATGGCTAAATAAGTGGAGTGATGGAACAGAACGATTTGATGATAAGATTTAATTGGTATGAACATTCTCATAGACTCCTTATTGTATCTGTCTGGGAAGGCCAGACGTTCAGCTGGGTTGAGCATTGCTCAACTGTAGCTGAGGGGGTAAAGGGTACGAGGGTGCCCTTTGCTCGCTCTCGGTCCTGGGACTGCTCAGCAGTTGGGTCTCAGGGTGCAACTTAGAGTAGATCGAACCAGCCTGCTGTGGCCCCAGCCTGCTGTCACAGGAGCTGAAACTCACCAGGATCAGTCATAACCCCCCTGCCCCTGCCATGCCCCCACACCGACTGCTGCAGAAGGGAGTTACATGGCAGCTCCTACAGCAAAGAGACCGTGCCATGGAGAGCAGGACTGCCCGAGCTGCTTCACACCAACAGATGGAGCACACACCAGGACCCAACCATTAACTGCGTAAATGCTGTTCCCTTCAATCATTTCAATTCTTTCGCAATAGAGCGGATTATAATTCTATTAAGTTCCAAGTGGCTTATCCAAGCACTGGTTCACATTGAGAAAGTTAAGAAACTTGTTCTGCAGTTTGGCTGACGCCAGCAGAACAGGTTCCCCGCGGTATTCTCTGTCTCTACTTCCATGGAAGCTTTCCACAAGTCTCCCATTCGGGGCTCCCGACTGTACAAAACTGGTAGCGCTGCAGTCTCCAGGGATACAAACAAAGTCTATTTAAGGGCTCTCGCAAGGCCAAAACCCACTGATCAAAGCCATGGAACAATGACCAGGGTCATATTAGGACCAGTGAACCAGTATTGCCAAGGGGAAGGGCTTGCATTTCAGAGCATTCTCCTTCCTTGGACATGGATGGATGATTGCAGCATTCTGTTACAGGCCACTTCCATCTGCCTTGACACATGGCCAACATCAAACAGGCAAGAGAGCCAAAATCCTTCCTAGAAGAGTCCAAAAGATTTCTGCCACAAGGGTACACATTATTTGTGTGCAGCACATGTTTAGGTCACCAAGTTGGGCAACACGACACATGGAAGAGGCTTCAGCATCCTTCAGGTAAAAGGTAGACGTAACCACTACACTCAGAAGTCATTCTAAATTTCACCAGTTATCTCTGCAACGTTTCCAGCTTTTGCTGCAGAAAAAAAATGAGAAAACTGAGTGTAATTCTCTAATTGTCTCTTTCACTCTTCTCCTCAGTGCTTAGCAAAAGCTGTTATGGTTCCAAACGTGGCTTTTTATTTTCCACTACGCAAGCCTAGCTATACACGGTAAATCTCAAAAACATTGTTTCATAACGGTCTTGCTCACATTTGGCTATGGATTCAACACAAAATTGTCTACACAATTAAAAAACTTGCAGTCAGGTTATAACAACAGCCACTTGATCTCTTAACACCAAGTAATACTGTATATACCAAAAACTATATGTATTTCACTCCTGTACACTAACATTTAGACAGAAAACCCCTGAAGAGTCAAGAATACCAGTTTGCTGAAAGATTTGTGCCTATCTGTGTTACGACACTCTTTTTCTATGTTTTTCTCTTCCACTAGCAGAGAAAAAGAGCCACCAACTGCCGTCCTCTTCCCCCTCCCACCTTGGAGGAAAAAGCCAGCACATGCCAGTTCTTGCTGTAATGTTAAAAAAAATACTATTTTCTTCGAATGCCATTGTCTTGCCTTTGCTGCCAGAGACCTGTGAGCACCAAATTCTGCCCAGTCAGCATCACTTTTGCTTCTGGCTTTGTGGCGTCTTGCAGACTGAATCTGCTTCATTAATTACTAAAGAGAAAGAGCCCTTAGCAAGCAGCCCCTCCTCCTCCTTAGATCAGGCCAGACAAGAAATTGTCTCTTCGTTCAAGGAAATATCTCCCCTTCTTCCTCTCTTTTAATTACTAGAATTGTCAAGGTTTTTTGGAAGGATTTTAGCACTGCATAGTCTCTGTCCTATTCCCTTCACGTCTCAGATTGCTCTGAAATTGCCAGCTAGCGAGTCCCTCTCTCCAGACCCGAAAATCTAAGCTTCCTATTAGCCCACAGAAACTGAGCATCTCGGAGCGTGAGAGTAGCATTAGACTTATTTCAAGCGTATCAAGTTCTGATAGTTGAGAAAACACATCAGGTTCTTAGAGTATAATAATCTGTTTCCAAGTGTTTTCTGGCATTAAAAGAGTAATTCATGTGACAATTTTTATTAGTTAACGACAATGCAGTTCAGCCGTAACACTCTGGTCTTCAAGAGTGCTGTTAAGGTGCTTGCCACTCTGCTCTCTTGCAACATCCTCTGGTGACAGTGGCAATCTCTTCTGATCCTCCTGGCACAGTCAGGGAGGGTGTTGGCTCATCAACCAGTTGCCTCCTCAGAATAAATACGCATGGAGTCAAGAAATGCAGAACTGCAGCTGCTTTCCAGCAAGTTCTTCTCATAAAAAGTAGTGATGAAAATCCCAGTAGCAGCAGCAGTTTGAGCTGACTTGCTGATAATACAGTGCTACCGGGCTCATAAAGGGACCAGTACTGTTTTTCCAGTCAGTCAGCTCAGCTGTTACAGATGTACTTTTGGATGAGTCTTTCCCCCTCACACAAGTCTGACGCTATGGAAGACTTAGATCTCCAAATGCCCCACTTGCACAGAATAAAATGCCAGTCTTTATGCTGATAAAACACTAACTAGTAAGAGAAAGCTAGTCTGAGCAGTTTTTTTAAAATTGTCCTAGACTTGCTTTCGTTAATTTGCTTTAGAGATGGCTGGGAAAAAGGACCAGAGATGTACTCTGCCTGCCTCGAGCCCTGCTGAGCCAGCCCTGCACTAGCACTGTGTCAGTGTGGGCTGCAGAAAGTGCAGTGCAGCAGCCAGAAGCAAGCACTCAGGTAGGGGGACACTCAGTCAGCTAAGTGGACACTGTAAACGATTGTTCTCTGACAGCAGAATTCAGTCAAGTTCTCTCAAAAATAGGTTCTGGTATCTATACATTAAGAACAGCTGAAGGAAGGTTTTTACAACCTTACAGCTTCCAGATGTATCTTTTTAAAATAGAAGTCTTTCCTCACATGATAACTCAAAAAGGTTTACGTTTTTCACATGCCAGAGGAACAGTTGTTACTAACACAGAGTTATTAAATAAGTGAACTCCGCTAGAAGAGGCATTCAGGTTTTACAGCCATGTACTCAGGACGGGGGATAGTCAGAAGGAAAGACCACAAGTGATACCAGTATGGTAATTCTCAGCACATACTGTTGTAAGGAGACAAAAGTCATACCTGCAGACAGGTGCTCCCCATAAAGTGTGGTTGAAAAGAGTACATCATTTGCTATTTCTGAATACAGACAAACCCCAAAAATACAACTTATAAATCTGTTGGCAGTGTACACAGTGCGACCCAGCCAGGTAACGTTATCTAACACTGGAGAAAACCTCAGAAGGTTCTCACCTGTTGCACACGAAGGCTGCTGCTGGCTGAACTCAGCTGGCAAACACAACTCACAGGCTGGCTTCTGAAGATCAGTTCTTCAGGTGCTCCATAATTCAGTGGCATATAATGATACACATGGGACTCCTCAGCTGGCCACCAATAATGCTTTAAAATCAGAAGAAGGAAGATGAAATTGCACATAGACAGCTCAACACAAAGCTGTTATTACAGTGTTTCTAGAGTGTCCCCTCAGACCACTACCCACTACAACAAAACCCTGCCATCACTGCTAAGCCTGTTCTGACACCTAACACTAGCCTTCTAAGGAAATAAATTCCATGCCTATGTGAAGTCCCAAGATTTAAAATATCTTAATTACAGATTGCTCCAAGGTTGACAGTCTCATTCAGATGTTTACAGTTTTTTCACTAGGGTTATTTCATGCCACATACATATTTACTACAATTCTGACAGAGAAAGTGCAAGTTGTTTATACCTGTTTTGTCTTGGTGTCTTTTGCTCCCATATATTATATTGGCTCATTTAGTAACCCTACATTGGAGCTAATTAATCTTGCATAATGTGGTTGGGAATTATTGCACCACTGGTGAACACAAGCACTGTTTACTTGGGAAATATGTAGTTTCTGTTGGCAATTCTTGTGCATAGTTCTGGTACGTCAATATTAAATACTCACAAAGTATTTGGGCTGAAAGACAAAAGCAGACAAGGAAGAGATTTTTACACCAAGACATGTATTCTACTCACTGATACCAGTTAAATATGTTTACACCAAGAAAACAAAAACCATATTGGTTAAGAGGTCAGTAGGCCCTACATGGTGATAGTCACTGCTCTGAAACCAGAACAAGGTTTACTGAAAGTTATTCTGGTATAATCTGGGTTTAAGTCTCAGCAAATGCCAAAAACTAGATTCTGTTCTCATTCACAGTCATTTTGTTCCAGTTACTCCTGAGTCATAACAGAGACATGAAGGTCAGGTTGTACAAATAGTTGCAGTGAAAGTGTTAAATGTCTTGGATCTTCTAAATTAAGAATATGACTCGTTCACACCTGTTTGATCCTGAAGGCACAAAACTGATCCAAATTCCTGGACTGGATTGCCTATTTTTGAGATTTTTAAACATTTTTCAGTGTTTTATTCCTGACTTAATTCTGAAGGTTGGTTTGTTGTTTTTTTTCCCTCGATCTGGCCATGGTGCCAGCTCTCTCAAGGGATAATGACTTCCTAACAGCCAGTTTCAAAGGTTTTGACTGTTCTTATCAGCTGCTTTGGACACTGATTAGCTGAGGTCTCTACTGCCTC
Source organism: Tauraco erythrolophus (assembly GCF_009769465.1). Classification (NCBI taxonomy): domain Eukaryota; kingdom Metazoa; phylum Chordata; class Aves; order Musophagiformes; family Musophagidae; genus Tauraco; species Tauraco erythrolophus. The sequence continues at coordinate 131,665,296 of NC_141466.1, forward strand.
ATCAAATACTGTTTTTCTGACTCTGCTTTCCCGTAGTGTCTCTCAATTTATCTTAGTAATCTTTCCCAGAATCCCTCAATTGCCTGTCTGCGACTCTTCCCAGATACTCTCCTCTCGGTCTTCTACTCCTTTTCCTTTGTACTACCCCATAATGACATGTCTGATCACACTATTGACATATTAATAACACACAGTTACCATTGTCTTTTCCGTCCTTTCCTCTGCAGCCTATCACTTTGATTTGACCCTCCTTTTCAATAGAAACCAATTAGAAGCAATTAAGTGCTCAAGTTACAAAAGGAACTAGCTCTCTATTACAAAACATTCACCCAGCTAGTTCAGTCATTTCAAGGAAACAGTGAACTGTACTTTTATTAATGATAAAGAGAATAGAACTGATACTGAAATATACAGTTAACATTTTAAAAAAGAAATGCTTTCCATCAAGACCAAACACTTTTTTTCCCAGTAACAAAAAGTTACATATGCTGCAACTTGAAGTCATAGACAAGAAATCAACTTCACATACCAACACATCAGTTTCTTGTCTCGGAACATTTACATGATAAAGAGCCAATAAAAAGTCACACTGTTTAGTTTCCAACAGCACACTTTCATACCAAAACAGCAAAGTAATTGTTAGCCTTACTGCCGTGCCTGGCGCATTGTCATACAAACTGGGCCCTGTGGCACCCAGTATGCAAATATGTGGTGGAAAGCCAGTCTTTCACCTAAAAATCTCATCTAGCTCTCAAAGCAGCAATTTTTTCATTGTCTTTGATGGAAGAGGGGGATCAGCTCCCTGAAAAGTTTCCAGTCTGGTTTTATTCTACATAGCAATCCTACCTACAAATAAATGTCTTTAACTGGTTTGACTGGACTTGACAAAGATCACAACACTTCCTTTAGTGACTTTCTGACATGTAGCCACAGCAGTAGCTGTAGTGTGTCGATTCCGGGTTGCTTATTGGGCACTTCTGTAAGTCAGCTGTGTCCATATCTATTTATCTATGCATTACACACAAATTGATCACTGAATAGAAGCTTTTCCTTGCGTGCAGTTACTACATGTACGATAGGACCCTGAGGTCCAGCTCACAGGCTAGATAATTTGGTCTTACTTGGTTGACTCCTTTCTGCTCCACAGTAAATCGCTGGGATTTCAGTGAGGACTTCTGTGGAAGGCAAAGATAATCAAGTGGAAAAAGCTTGGCCAATAATCTTCTTGTTAATATTCTAGCAGATGTTTTTGCTTTTCGAGCTGACACTCATCTCCCTGTCTGTCAGCTAAAGAAGAGTTTTACTACGAAGCAATCTCATTCTATAGGAGTACATGAACACTACAGAGGGCAAAAAGGGATGGATACCTTTTGTCAACTTTGAGCCCTCAAAGTCAAGGCAATCTGTCACATTCTCTCTCTTCAGGATCTGCCAATGGCTCCATATAGGAAAGTGCTGACATCAGAGCATCTCTGGAGGATCTGAGGTTCACCTGTGGCCTCTACTTGCCAGAACTGGGGATGTAACAGGCTCAAGTTTCCAAGCTCAATCCCCTCTCTCAGAATACCAGTATTAGAAGTGGTAGACAAGACCTCAGAAGGCCAAAACAGGGTTATTCTTCAAGATCTAGACTGACTTGAAGTCAATGAAAATCATCTACTATATGGCCCTTAAGATTTTCAACTACACTTAGTACATCATAGTAAAAAAATGAAAAAGGAGGAATTCCTATACTTTCCAAGCAAAGATTTTCCTAGGCAAACTTCCCAAATGTAGTTGATTAGTGTGAAGTAATTAGTGTTATTAACATTTATATTTCTGCCAGAAGAGGTAAGACCTGTGGTATTTAGAAAAACACATAAAAGGTCTTATGAAAACCTAATTTGTGGAAGAAATGAAGGAGGAAGGAGCTTAGCTTTTAATCCTGTAATGAGTGACTCACTAATGAAAAAAGAAATTCCTTTAGAAGGCTTTCCCAGGAAATACCTTGCTTCATAATGTTAATTTGTATAATGTTCTCATCTTTCGGATTTTGAAAGCTCTTTGAAACTCTGTTTATCCAGTGTCTGAGTGGCTAAATAGCAACACAAAAAAAAAGAGAGGAAAAAAGGTACAAAATTATTAGTTTGATAGAGGAAGTCCCTTTGAGAAAGAAGGACAGGCACCAAAACAACGCTCTTGAATTTCAACCTCAGCTCCTAGTTGAACAATAATGTTTATGGAACAAATGTTTGCTCTTCTCTTTCACTTTTTTTCTGTTTCTGTTCATTTTTTTTGTTGTTGTTTGCAAACTGCCTAGCCTACCACTGCCCGGTTCCATGCCTGAAACCTACAAACTCTTCCACAGTTCACATAAGAAAAGCTATTATAAGTGACAGACACTTTCCCGTATTCTGATGCTTCTCCAAGACAGCTACAGCTTCTCAGAGACCTGCTGTAATACCCACAGCCCAAGGAGCAGAACACCCAGGTGAAGTCAGGCTGTGACTCTGTGGCCCAGCACGTGATCCCACACAGCCAGCCAAGCTCAAGCTCCAGAAGTGACTGGAGTCACTTACCTGATCACAGGTAGATTAATTTTCTCAACGACAGAATCGTTGCTCCACATAAAATCACAAGTGTAAATGTAAGTGGGTGCCTGCAGAAGTCAGCACTGTGTGTGAAGGCACGGAGAAAAACATGCACTGTATCTACATCAAAAGTTAAAAATAAAGTAACTTTCTAAGCTTGGTATCTTGCAGAAGGAATTAGTCATTCTGGTTTCCCGAAGAGAAGGCAGAACAGTGACGAGGTGGCCCACTGGGCTTCCACCTGTTTGTTGGTAAGCCAACTGCTGCTGAACGGATTGCAGGATGCGCTCAGAGAGGGATTTAGGGGGGGCTTTGAGAAAGGAGCTGGAGGTGGTTAGGGAGGGATAGCTGAGTTTCAGGACCCTAATGACTCCATTTACTGTAGAGTGGGTTGAGGAAAAACTAAGATTGGTTCACATCATTTTGTTTTCTTGGATTAAACACACTGGACTCTGACCTCAAACCGACTGGTCAGCTCTGATACTCAATTTCCCTAAGCCTGTGCATACAGGACCTGTCTTTCTTTAATATTAAGGTTTTCTTCCTAATGAAAGAGAAGAGCAATTTGAACAGATGAAAGCCCACTAGTGTGCAGCCCTTGCTCTACCTCTGGCTTGTATTTTTCTACTTGTGTGCTTATTTTATTCGGCTAGACAGGCACTTTCTCTTTTCTGCATGCCTGGGTAATGCAATCCCCAGTGGTGTTACGCTGTCAGGAAGTATCACCCCCAAGTATCCAATGGAGTGTGGCTGTTGAGGCAGGACTTCTGAGAGAGACTGGAACTAGAGCACAAACAGGAGCCTAAGCCATTAGCCATCACTATCAGCTAAAATGGAATAGCTAGAGGAGAGGCATGGAGAGGGGGAGTATAGCAGGCTGTTCCTGGATTAGCATTATACAGGGAGCTCTATCAATGGTGAAAGCCTGAAACAAAATGGAAAGGCAAATCCCAGAGGGGAACTACAAAGGTTTCTGGGAGTGAGTGGACTATAAAACTCTAGCTGACCTCACACTCGAGGGAACTAAAAAGGACTGTCGTGAAGGGAGTGTCTTGGAATTAGCTGTCAGGATATGACGAGTCTAATGTGAAGCAACAAAAGACTGGAAAAAAATGGAAGCAGCTCGGTGTAAAAAAGTCTGTATATAGCCCTTACACTTTATGCTGCAGCTACTGTCCAGATGTGGTTCAGCAACATACTCCAGAAGACTCCTAGAACCATTCAAGGTGCTTCAATTTTTTAAGTTTCTCCACTTGCAATTTTAAGTTGTCAATATCATACACGCAAATATATAGGACTTGGGTGAAGGAAAACAGTAACTAAGAAACCTAAGTCTGAAATTCCATCTTGGACTAAGAATAAACATCTCTGTCACAGGCAGATGGATCACAGTTCAGATGCTCAAAACATGAAAAAAGATGTTTGAGGAGAAATAAGTTAGTGGGGAAGTGTGAAGCAGTAAATTGGTAGAATTTCTGTCATGGAGACAAACATTATCTCTAACAACTGTGATATTCAGAAGCGTAACAAAATAGCCCGTGACCATTAAGCAGCAAGCATCACGGGACAAGACAAAAGCTACACTGATAGTAGGGGTGGCAGCACCAGTAAGGACGTTTGTTTCTAGAGAGTCCTTCACCTATTTTTCTAACAGGGAGATTTTTTTTTTTTTTTCTTTCTGAATCCTTGTTCCAGTTGCATTACTTTAGTGGTTGCTTCAGGTTTCTTTTAAATGGGTTGTTCTTTAAGTATTGTCTCATAGCTGTGGGTCTTTGATTTGTGGTTAATTACTGTCCAAATTAAAGCATATTTTTAAAAATTCAGAGAGCATTTTCCCTTGCTTCTCTTATTAGATGCATCAGGTGTTTTGATGCTAAATAATGTACTGCTGACTTTTTTTTTTAATTTCAGCAATTAGGAGCATCGTTAAGTCTGCCTCCTAGTTTCTGGAAAAATGTTTTTTTTCCTGTTCCACTTTCCAGTGACAGCAGCAAAGATAATACATTGATTACTAGGGTTCTTCAGAATTTCGTAGTATTTTTAGCAAAACAGCCCTGTTCTGCAAACCGTTTCCTTTAGACCACTTGAAAACCCAACCCTACAGGCTTGCTACAAAGCAAAACACCATATCCAGGCCTCCCCTAGGACTGAACACGAGTTGAATTTCTCTGGTGATTTGCTGCAAGGCAAACCTGTACTGAGCATGTCAAAGCATGTTCATTATCACAGCCATGGCATACCCACTACAGCTTTTAGTGTCTCCATTCCCCCGCAGACAGTTTTTAAAAAAAGCAAGTAAGTTCTGGCCATGGCTTTTAGAAAAAAGGAAGGAGGATATTAAAAAAAAAAGACCTCAGCTTTCCCATGCATTTTCATACCCTACATTTCATGAATATTATCTAAACAGCTAGGAAAGCAACCAGGGAGTGAAGAGTGCTACCCAGAGGTAAACAGCTGCTGGTCAGCAGAGCTACCAGATAGGAAGGTGATTTGGTACTGGGCTTTATGTTTTCCCATTCTCACTAGTTTCTTGCTAACGGGGTAAAGAGGATGGTACATGCATGATGCAGAGGAAACTGGTTGGGGCTGGGGGGAGGAAAAAGTACATCACCTAGGGATGGAAGGTGAAGTTTCGCATCGTTGATGATGAGGTGTACAACAGCAGAACTCTTCTCACTCTCTTTAATCTAACACTGTATTTGAAGATGCAATACTGGAGTGAGTAACTAGCCTTTGCATCAGACACTAAACCAGCTCCTGGCATTCAGTTCTATCACAAACTGAAAGGGTTAAAAGAAGCCACTGCAGCCAGCCCTGCATGTGCACGTAAAGCACTTTGCTGCTGTATTTCAGTATTAGACAGGTAAGGAGCAACATGAGCCCTGCAGGCCTGGCCGTTGGGATCAGCCCTTTGCCTGGCTGAAAAGCTGTGAGGGTTTCTTACCAGCAGAACTGACACATCAGTCTCTCCAGAACAATTAAGTTAGCTCTTGCAGAACACATGTGCATTTCAAAGGTACCTCGAATAAGCCAAGAACTTCAGAAGTTGTGACTATTTCTGTCCTTTTTTTTTTTCCCTCGTCCCAAAATATTATAGAATTTCTCCTGAAGAAAAGGACAGCTCAGGAGTGCAACGTTTCCTACCACCCAAAGAGCAAACTTTATGGCTAGGTCAGAACAAAATTGTTATTTCATACATGATAATTTCTATAAATAATTATGTGCAGAGCTGTAACATTCTGCTCACAAGAATTTCAGGAGTACTAACACCATAAACATGAACTGTTAGTTATTCCACAGGACAAAGACTTGCCACGTGAATGAGAAGCTGGAAGTGCACACGTGCTATTTAAACAGAGATGATGCACACATCACCAACATGTCCTACGTGTACAGGGTGACATCCATCTATGTATCCATGAAGGACAAACACGGAATGGTTCGCCCAAGTTCCTGCCTAGGAAGGTATTATGCACCATTCCTAACCTGCACCTTGGTGCTGAGCGAGCTTCATGATCTCAAAGTTTAGGAGTTGCAAAGGTGTAAAGATCCCTTTTTAGAGCTGAAATTACCATTTAAACCAAAACTTATAACCTTTCCGTGCCTTAGTTTTCACACACCTGGCAAATCACACTTCCTACCTTCAATAAAGCTGTTCCATAACTGGAAGCTGAAAGGTGCTAAGCATTTTTATTCATCTGGCGGTTCCAGGCAGGAAAGGTTTGGGCAGGCATTTATCACAAAACACTGCATGCTTATCAGGATCCAGCAAACTCGAAGAGCTAAGAGTCTAGAGGAACCAAAAAACGCACTTTCAGTTTGAGAAACATCACCTTCAGACTAGGTTAAACGTCATATTACTGAAAGACCAAAGGCAGAAAGTGAGTCCTTCATCACCAGTGGTGAATTTCACAGTTCTGAATCCTTTACACAGGAGAATGTAAGAATTCAGTGGCTCTAACAGACTTTGCTTCAGACCAAAGTGGTGTTACAAATGTCAGTATTGTATCTTAGAAATAAGAGAAAGCACAAACAGCCACTCTGCGCCTACAATTCAGTTTAAAACGAGAGAAATAGTTTCTTCTTACTCACAGACACATTACTGACTGAGATTATACTGTCTGCATAAGGAATTTAAGTCATCAGCATTATGGTATTCAGGCTATGGCTTAACTGTGATAAATAGTGCCTAAACCCTATTCATCTTGGTATATCACTCATTCTTTGCAGAACACATTACTATCTAGTCATCATTTTGTTTTGAAAGTGTCAGCAAACTTAGATAACTGAACAGGTTTTTTATTCTCTCCGAGTTATACGGTAGGTCATTAATTAGTTTTAACTCAGTCTGCAATTTTTTTGTCTATCTATTTCCTGACTGCAGACACAGGGTCGTTTCTGACAAGAGATGTTGCTGTTATAGCCCCTCCCTTATCCCATCACAATTCATCTGTATTTTCCTACCTGGGACTAAGATTTCTCCCCCCAAGTGAACCAGGCTACTCAGCAGTACACTAGTTGTACAGCTCAGCAGCACATGTCATCAAAATTTCATGAGGCTACTTGTTTTTAAACAGGGAAAAAATACAAAACAGCAGCAGCAGCTGTACAAGGCTCAGTCTCAGATGTCCCCAGCTGTGATCTGCCCAGAGCACCAAGATGATGCCATCTGAAGAGATGATTCTCTTAACAGTCGATAGATTATTTTGACCTCTCTTTTCATGCTCCAAGCATATCTCCTGAGCTTTTGCTCCTAAACACCTTCTCAAGCTCAAGAACTCCTTCAAGACAGGACCTCTTCTGCTGAGCCCCTCTTCCCCAGCTAGCCCTTTTCTCTTTATGCTGCTCACCAAGAACTAGTTTCCAGCAATGCCACTGACTGCAGCTCCAGACAAACAACTTCAGCTAAATTTCTCCACGTTAAGCTTTTTAAAAGTCCAGTTCCCGCCCTCTTCCTGCTCTATTTACCATCCCAATGCCTCAGCTGGAATGGTGTGGGTGTTACTATTAGCACTTTGCAGGGCTGTATGACTCCACTTATCTCTGCTACCATTCTTTGCAGAACAACTTCAACTACAAATTTGTAATTGTTTGCCTGGGATAGCACAGTATCTGGTGTATTTTCAAGTGGTGAACTTCAGGCAAGAAAGTTCAGGCTTTTACAATGCTCCTGAAGCCACAGTGATACTTCTTTCAGTAGGAAAAACCAAAGCCAGGACCAAGAAAATGACTTAGTGTCTCCATCTTATCTACCACTTCTCAAACACTGTCCCATTAATAATGCATTTCCTTGCTTGGTAGCGTTCCTCCAGTTGCATGACCAATTACTGTTCTCACTGGAGGCCATGGCAGCATTCCAATGGAACATAAGTTAATGCCTCCAAGGACAGAACTTGTGTCTCTCCATTGTTTATTTTGTTATTATCTCTCTGCCAAATACAAGTGAACGCCAGGTTACCTTTCAGCTAACGGAGAAACCTGGGGATTCTGGGTACACCTTGAATTCAGTCTGGTTTTAGTGTGCTAAAACATATTAGATCTGGAAAACAATTGGTCTCAAAAAGCCCAAGGGGCATTGTCCCTTTTTTTCTGGAATAGATACCAGAGCACAGTTACGATGGACAAAATTTACTTCTTGACACTGATCAAATGTCTGTCAACCAAAAGCATGGCTTAAAGCCTTTAACGTTGCAAACCAAGTTCGTGTCTCTAGCTGGCTGTGCACATCAGTAAGCTTGTACTGGGAAAAAGATCTTCAGGAAGTGTGATACTGTCCACATTCAGGAACAACTCGAATGCAGGAAGAAATGTTACAAGACTTCCCTATTTCTAAAATAGAGGAATCACTGGCCTTAGTTAACACCAAGATGTGCACAGCTACAAGAGAGCCCACACCACCTTTTTGAACAGCAGGTCTCTTCTGTGATGATACTGGGCCAAACTTTCCATACTCCCCCATTAAGGCTGTTTAGAGTGTAATTCTTCATGCTGCTGCCTTCTGATATAAAGGCAATTACACCTCATAACTGATTTGTGAAGTGATTAATCAGAAGATGTTTTTATATCTCTATACTTATGTATATTAACTATCACAGTAAGATCACATAATTGTGGAAGACAACTAGTATCCTCATAATTACTTAAACCATTCTTGAATTTTGACTAATAAAACCTTTCGATCCATTTCTGCAGCTCTTTTAACCAAAACTGAGGCTGCTCCTCCTTCCATCTTCCATTTCAGCATTTCTTATTCCTTTATGTCAGTATTCAAATCAAATTAATTGGGGCAAGCAGAGTTATTTTAAGCCTGTGCAATGTGTTTTGGTTTTGACACAGACATGACTTCTGCCTCAAATACTAGTACTTATATCCACTACACAAGCTACTGCGAGGAACCTCAAAGAATGAGCAATACTACAGAAATTCCAGTCTACAGTATTGCCATTGTGCAGGCTTTTTTTTTAAAAAAAAACCTATAGCATACACCCATTTTTGCCCTCAACTTTCAACACAGCGTTCCCTTCAAATTAGAGTACTTTCAGTGGGTAGTAGTATGTAGCTATCCATTAATCAGTAAGCTCTCTGGACTAATCCAGTTCATTCTGTCCAGTAAGAGGATTCCAGCAGCAAACATGCATACAGTTTTCTAAGAAGAAAGCAAGCCAAGGAAGGCAGCTCCAGAGGATATCAAGAAAATAAAAAGTGACAGATTGGTGTCACGTAAGAGAAAGTATGGCAGCAGACACCATCATTCTTTTCTCTGGATGAAGGCTCAAGAATGAACAAGTAAAACAAAACATTCCTATTCTGCATTACAACAATAAGTATGGAGAGTAAATGGCATAATACAAGATTACATCATTCCTGATGAGGCAGAACGCTCTCGTTCTGTTCCCTGCTTAGGGAAGATGTAAATTTTATTCTTTAGTCAAATATAAAGATACCCATACATTTCTGAAATTGCCTGGCCATTGAGGAGTTAAGCTCCAATTTTAGTTAACATGTCTGGTCTTAAGGCTTAATGACATGAATTTATTTTTTTTTTAAATCACAGTAGAACACAAGTCAGGCACAAAATTTCCTTTCAAGAAAGTCACCATTGTCCAGAATTCACAAGTAACTTGGAAATAGTGGGTACAGATTTTCAGAAGTCCCAACCCTTTTTAGATAGGTGGAAACTATTTCCACTTGCAGCAATAATGGAGTTGGCCTACATATCGTTCATTCTTGCTGCATTGCATTTTTAAAAAATAAGTCAAAATAAAATTAAAAGATAGCTACAGTTATAATTGAGTGATACCAGTATGCAATAGAAAAGGAAAAAGGTGTCAACTTAGTTCTGACGTCTAATTAGCCAACTGTTCTTGCCTTTTTTCTTTTATCTTACCAGGGGAATTCTTTGACTTCTCAAAAATCAGTGTTTTCACTAAATCTAGAGATACTGCTCTGATGGTCCGCACACAGCATGTGATGGATGATTTCGGACTCACGCTGCTCTAACAAAATCTGAGGATTAAATAAAAGGAGAAGATTAAGGCATGCAGCACAAGACACGCTCCATTAGTTGCAGTAACACAGCAACATGTGATTAGCAGCAAGGAGAAGTATTTTCAAGCAACCACATTCTACAGACGGTTCAAATCTCCCCAAACGAGAAGGTGTCTTGCCCAGACCCATCCAATCCCTTGTAGAAGCTCTTCATCCCACTTTGGAAGCCCTGAATTCACTACCCACATGGGTCAGCCTCCCTCACCTACCCAGGAAGCTGATGGATGGAAGTTCCCACTACCTCCTGCCATGCCACAGGCTCCTGGTTAAGCCCTGACCCCCCCAGACTGCAGGACTGCATCCTGCCTCGCTCTCAAAGATCTTTCGTTTCAGACAGAGAACAGAAGTTACTTTGAACAGTCTTCCGACATCTGTCTTGGAAAAAGCCACGCAAGTTATAGGAATTATAAAAACCAGGCTGGTATCTGTTCACTTATAATAGTCTTTTCAGGAGAGCAACAATGCCACACTGTCTTCTAGACTACTTTCCAACGTGCTTTCGACAACACCATCTCCTGTAAGCTACTTACAATCTTCCATCTATCCTCTTCCTTGCAGTCAGGGCAAGCCTTTATTTTGTGCGCAGCATATCCCCAAGGAGATGCAGGATTATTTGTTTATTGCTGATGACCACTTGGGCAGGAGTCCTACAAGCTTGTATTTACCCACAAGTAAGGCAGGTGCCACCTTGTGCAAATCAACCACTTCCTTGTACATAAAAAGTGACTCGTCAAGCTGGCTCTATGCCTCAACGAGGACAGGATCCCAACTTACTGCATGAAAAACACATGGCTGAGAACGGACACGATGCCTTACAGTTTGATTTCAATGCAACGCACAAAGAGCCTAAAACACCTATAAAGGCATTTCCCTGTGGCCATGCACCAGGATGCCAGCAGCACTCCAAAGTCAAGTATTAATTCCTCAGCTTGTAACAGATGGGCTTTGGCCTCAGTAACCCCTAAATTCACAGGGACATACTTCCCCCCCTCTGTTATATTTTATTACTACCCTCATTGTGATCCTGAGCCTGCACTTCCAGCTAGAATGAGCAAGTGTAAGGGAAGAGACCACTTTGCCCCTTGGAACTCCATTCACTTCGGAAAACTCTACACTGGTATGCTCCAGAAGTACAACTGGCTATAAGACTCCCCCAAACTTTGAAGATCTAGGGAATGGGATATTTGCTGCCTTTTCCTCTTCCTCTGAAAACCTGCCCTGGGTTTCTGGGAAACATGAACATACCTGTAGTGCTTATTTGCTTAGCAAAATCTTACAACTTCTCCAAGAATGAAAAGCTACTACGTGCTATTTATCTAGCACTGTCAGAAAACTTAAATACGTTATGGTACAACACAAAGTACATGTATTTTGGTTTTTCATGTCAAAAACACTCAGAGCTAAACTCACTAGAGAACTCGCATGTAATTTTGGCCTCTTGTCATATCACTGATGTGAGAGAAGTGGATGTTGAAAATAGAAAACATCAGTATTGCTGACTAACCACCAAAGAGGAAGGCTGGAGATGTATTCCAGAATCAACCTTTCAATAGGCTCAAAACAAACATAAAAGCAGAGGCTGAGCATTATCCTACTGATAGAGAAAACCCCCTTGTGACAGACTCAACAAGAGACCTGGCCTACAGTACATAGGCTGCACATTACAGGCACTATATTTGCTTAACATCATATCAAAAATAACTTCTCTGAAATACTTTCTGGTCAGGAAAGGCATTCTAACATCCTTGGTGTAATGCTCATATCAAGACTTAAGTATTTTTTTGGTTCTCAATGTGTGAGAAACAGTTACATTCCGATTTCTTCATCTTTGAACTTTCTCAAAGTTCCTACCTGCACATTTTGTCCCCCCAAAAATTAGCATTTTAAATGGCCACTTCCACCTCCTCAAGCCTTGCATTCTAGTGGATTTGGGGTAAAATTACGAGTCCTTCTGAGCATTCAGCTCCATCCATGCCAACTCATCAAAACAATTTTGTCTTTGGCTCCTCTTCCTGTGTATCTAATGCCCCATTTGTTTTCTGCCTTCCTCTACCATTGTTGCTCAAAATACAAGCAAAGCGACTTGGCTGGAAATGCTTTTGGCTGCGGGGATATCTTCTGCCAGGTAGCTTCAAGGAATATATAAACTACTTCTGTTTGGCAGGATGCAGTTTTCAGAGAGGATGTAACAGCTATTGAGCTACCACTACACTTGAACTTTGCCATTTAGCATTTGAGTTGAACAGGAGTCACTGACAATGACCAACAAAGGATGCTTGTGTATTACAATCACAGAAGTCAAGTGCGGTTTGAACTATAACAATTTATAAATAACTCCTGCAAATTCTAGAAAGGAGATTTTACTGCTTAATACACAAAGGCCCAGTGAAAATAAATCTAGTAGTCAGTAGAAATATCCTATTACACATACTGTGCTCTGCACAGATAAAAAACCACAACACTTAAGTTATGAAATGTCCTTTCCAGAAGTAAAAAAAAGAACCACAAATTTGAGGATGTTGTCTAAACTGATGCTCTCTACCCTTAGAAGAGGTAGAGACCAGCACTGCCCGTGCTCAGAGCCAACCCACAGAGGCCACAGGACCACATTACTGCAGTATTACTGTGCTTTGTGTACTACACACTTCTCACAGGGACTTACAGCTCGAGGCTCCGTCACAGCACGATCGCACCGATCCCGATTAACTGAGTACTGCCAGATCACGCAGGGGCCTGCTTGGACATAGAGATCTAACCAAAGTCTGCTGGTCTGTGCTAATCCTGACACAGAAGGACTTTAGAACTGAGGAGACAGGTCTGCTCCAGCCCTGACAGACTCCTCGGCGCCTGTGAAAAGAGCACTGCGTGTGAGAACCAGATCCAACACCGCAAAGACTTATCCAATATTTATTGCAAGCACATAACTCAAGTTTCTTAGGACCTTTCGTGTACTTGATTTGTATGTGGGTGCATCATGTTGAATCAGGTTCCAACATATATTCTTATTTAAGGAGCAAATGAGGACTTTTCCTTCATCATTAAGGAAAACAACTGAAATCTTCAATTTTACTGAGAAGAAAAAAGCAAAAAGATCAAAACATCCTTTATAGTCAGCACGGATGTAAGCTGTAGGTAGACAAGGAAGACAGGATGAGAGGCCACACATTTCACCGTCTTGTTCCGACACTCATATGCATTATTATAGAGAACTTCAAATCAGAGCTGGTTAGATAATCTCAGTTTGACCCAAGATTTATTTTAAATTGCCGCTCTATCTTAACTAACTATCACAAACAACATGATCTATAGTACAGAGCTGTTAGAATAGATGTCCCAGTTCTGTAGTTTTTATGGTGAAGTTACAAACAGTAGAACATAAATTTATTATTTTGCGTCTAAAATATGAATCAGAGTAAAGATTAGGTTCCATGTGGCTATATATAACAAATCTCACTGTGCACAGCTCATGTCTGACACTTGGAACCATTTCTCTAGCTTTCAAGAGGCAATGAAATAGATAATTGCATTTTAGAGACTAGATACTGACTTTCATGGTGTTGAGTCCTTCATGTGAACAGGGGCCATTTACATTTATCTCTAGTATGGAAAGCATCCAAATGCTCTTGGGACATTTTAGGGAGGCACAGGAAATATCATGCAGCAGAAACAGCATAGCATTGTGCTTAGTGATGTTTTCTTCTATCAGTATCTAGTGCTAAATCCTGAGAAGTCAAGCTTGGAAATCTCCTTTTCGTTGGAAAAATTGGTTCGATCTATGCGAGAACTTGGGCTTCCAACTTTAGTTAGCCAGGATTTCCTGCAAGAAAAAAAAAAAGTGTGTTAGCATATAAAAGTTACGTTTCATTCTTCTGGTTTTCCTTCCTTTCTGCTTTAAAAGCAAAGAAATCCTACTTAAAAGGTGTCAATATTTCAAAAGGTATTACAAAATATTACATAAAGCCACATCTGACTGAAGGCTAAAGCAGATTTACTTTAACAATCCCTTTAAGTGCTTATTAATAGCATTAAAATAGGTATTATAAAATAGGTAAATAGATTTAACACTATACTTCTAGCAAGGACCTAAAAACTATTCTAACTGAAGAATACTATGAAGAAAGAACTAACAGACAGTTTATCCTTTTCTGACCACTAAAAGAAATGGAAACTGAAATGAAAAAAGATGAAGTTCAGAACCAGCAAAAAGACAAGGCAAACAAAAAACAAAAATGATGTCACAATACTAAATTGTAATAATAAATACTGAATTTTATACAGGCGTTCTGAAGTGGCGATTTTGCCTGTATTTGTATTACAGCCCAATCTTTCATTACGCTGGTAATTAATTTGCCCCCTTCCAAAACACACTACAAAATAGTATGGAACACATAACCCTAAGGTAATTGTCACTGCAGTAATTTGCTAATTCACAGTCCTGAGAAACCATTGTGTGATAAAAGGAGGAGCACAAACACGTGAAGTGCAGCAGACAACACTGCTTACAGAGAGGCTTATTTACAAAAAATACTTTCTCAGTATTTTCTGTTGTACTATAGTCTCAGAAGTAGGAAAGAGAAAGTATTTTAGTGTACCATATTTAGGGAGAAATATTTCCACACATACTTTTTATAACTTTAATGATGCATAAACTGGTATAAAGATATAACTGTGATTAGTATTAAAAATACATCGTTCATTTAAATTTCAATTTGAAGACCATAAAAGTTGTCTTAATATGTTAATTAAGCCATTGAAAAATCACTGAGTATTATCAAGTGCAATGCTCTTGCAGTGAAACTTGGTTTTGATGTCTTTATAAGAATTGTGCACAAAGGTTGCTTATCTTGAGCCAGTAAATAAAATACACTTGACATATAGAAATGTATCTTGTTAGAGACCCCATGTGACCAGATTTTTTTAGACAATTTCTGACACAACATAACACTGCAAAACATCTCAAATGTCTTGGCTGGTTATAAGAGACAAGTTGCTTTCTCCAAAGTGTGCTAGTTCTTCATGGGATTCATCTCCTCACTAGCACATTCAAGTTCTAAATCTGTACTCAGGACCTACACAACTAACCTTGTTCTTGAAACCTCACACACAGCCTCTTGATCATGAGAAAATATACATCCTTCATTCGTTGTTAAGAAAGCAGGTATGTCCTACTACTCAGGTATTGTGAAATATAATCCTAGGAGAATGCCTGGTGAATTTGAGAACTGGAGCACCAAAGGGCTCTGTGAGCTCCTTCCCCTTTGACCCCTACAACAGAGGCTCTGTATGGAAATACTTCCTAGAAAACACAAACCAGATACGGGTATCTCATGTTCAAAGTGTGACAAAACTCTAATTTAGTATAGGGCAACTAAAATTAATAAATATGTCAGATGTTTACATATCTTCACACTTCCTGTTCTTCGCTTCATGTTGTGAACAACCTTCCTTCTCGCCTGTTTCGGACAATGGAGCCTTTCCAGTGAGGAGTATAACAGCAATAGGAATACATGAGTGAAACAGGAGACTCCAACTTTCCACTCTGTGCTGGACTCCTAAAGGCAGACCAGGTATTTCAACAGAAGGAAAAAAGGCTGGTAGTAGATCAGTCTGTTTTACTCCATGTGATAGAAAATTTGAAAAGCCCCTTGTTTATTTAGCAGAAAAGTCTCTAATATAGTTGCATGTCCTTGAGAAAAAAAAACAAACATGTATTTGTAACACTCAAAACTATCTGTACTATTTTTAGAAGACTAATGTGATATTCACAAGCAAACAGACTTTTCCTTTTTTTTTTTTTCCTCATTTGAAAGGTTTTGACCAAGACAAGCTCACCAAAGAAATAGATTCCTTACCCAGCCTTCACAACCATACATAAGACCAAAACTTATTCATGGCTGCTTCCAATTCCCAAGTTCCACTGCATGAAGAAAGTAACTCTGTAAAGAGCAAACTTAATTGTCAGCTCCATATACTCTCACATGAACAAGGATAAAGTACAAATTAGGAAAATCCAATTAAAACAATCCAGCTCCATAGAAACTCTTTATAGGATGCACATATTTTATTCCCTATTTAATGCAGGGAATAGGGAAGGAAGACAGAGCTGCTCCCTACCTGGGATTTGCTGACTGTAAGGGCTCAGTTCCTCACTGAGATGTTGGCACTTTGCAAAGGATGGATCTTGCCTCACTTTGCTCAAGTGACAGACCCTTCACTGAACACTATGAAGGAACAGATTATTTTACAAGCTAAGAAAGCAGGACAGCACTATTTGCTAAAAGCAATACACACAGTTTTTTCCTCATTTACCTGGAGCAGAAAACATCATCTCCAATATCTTTAATAAGGGTAATATTTTTAGAACCGTTTCAGCTTTCATTAGTATCCAGATCAGTAGACCCAACTAAGGAAAAGGTTCTGTATCCTCCTCCTGCCTCACTCAGCCTTCTGAGTTTTCTTTCAGATGTGCCATGAATTTCCTATCACCCACCACAGGCAAGAGATTAGCTACAGTTACTGGCATTTCGAGCTTTAGCTTGCCAGTTATAGCATCCATTTATAGCAGAAGATTGACTTGCTGCCACCCACTGCTCTTCAGGAGCGAGAAACAGCCTCCACCTCACTTGTCTGAGCCAAACCAGGACGTTCCTTTGAACTAGCCCGTGGCAGGACAGAATACAGCTTGCTCTTCAATTTTCAAGGATATCTTTCTACAGCTGCAGTGCTTCAACGAGTCTGCAACAAGAGCTGATCTCCCAGCAGCTGCTCTCCACCCACTGCTGCATCTGGGCAGGGCTGCTCACAAAAACACCCTGGCACGAACCGAAACCACCCTCCCGGGCACCTCCGAGTCTCCAGGGGCTGCTACTGAAGCCACCCGGAGCACACGGATTTCCTCACCGTTCTGGATATCTCCTCCCTCGGCCCGGTGAGGACAGCGTGCCTGAAACAGCTTCCTGGCCACACTGAACACTTTCCCAATCTCCATATCCACAGCAGCTTGTTCCTAGGCATTTAAAAAAACTGGATCTACCATTCTGTTCCTCCTATCATTTCATTAACTAAGCCGAACCTTGCTAAGTGACTCTGGCTTGTTACCCAGGCAACCAGGCTCCTACCATGCAACATTCTTGGAAAACAACATCTAAAGAGCTGGTTTTGCAGCGTCCCAATTTAGATTCCTGCAGAAACAGCCCGGCTGTGTACGCTATTCCAAGCGGGCAGCTTCCTTGCAAGCGGAGGCACATGTTCCTACCTGCTAACTTGTCAGAATGAAGCCTGACCAGGTCATACCTGGAGAGTTCTCTGGAAATGTTATTTAAGGAGCTTTGCCTCTGTAATACAAGACAGCACCAGCACAGCCCTAAAAACCGCTGCGCTTGGAATGCTACAGGCAGTACAGTAGCTTTGGTTTCCCTGAATAACTTTTATTATTTAACCAAACTCTATGCTATAAACCAGATTTCTCTAAAAAACAGCTTGGTTGACATTATTCTGACTGAAATCTTTTCCTACTTTGATAGGGAAAAAGTACCTGGGATGCAGGAAGAAGCAGCCTTTCCACACCTCTGAGCAGCAGGAGTGCCAAACCAGCCTGTAAATGAACGTGTTTTTCCTGTGCTATCAAAACAACGCCGCACACAGGATGCTTCTGCAAGAGTTCATTTATCATGTGCAAAAAGCCAAGCTATTTTATCCTGAGATTGGAGCAATTTACAGTCCACAGTGCCAGAAATGGACCTGAAAACAACCTACAGCATCAATACTTCATGAGCTGGGCACAGTTGAGGAATATGTTTGTTTCTCTCCACCTTAGCCAGTGTCACTTACACAGTGGAACAAGAGAAATGTGCTTTTATTTAGAGGGAAAGAAAACAAAGGCCCTGGCTTGTTTACACTTTATTTCCCTTTGTTTGGGATAAAATATTGGAGAGAATGTTGCTTTTTGAAGACTGTATTTACATCTGTGACAGTGTATAGACTAGGATTGCAAATATTTATAAAATACCTCCAAAATGCTGTTGTATGCCAAAACAGTACTGTCAAGTTTTCATAAGTCCTGATATTTAAGTGTTTGCAAAAGAAACATGGAATTCTTTTTCATTGTTGTCTGGCTTCTGAGCTTTTGGGAAGAACTTTAGTCATGGTTTTCAAGCTTTGCTCTACAATCCTAAGGTCTAGAAACATCTTAAAACCTTTGTTTTCATAAACCTGAAATTCACATCTAGGTAAAGCCTCCAGTAGCCTGAAAAGACACCTCACATCTTACTGTGGAGCCATTCCATTGTCCCTACACCTCTGCTCCTGGTGCCAGAGCCTAACAGTGAAACAGGAATCTGGAAAAATTTATAGGGTTTCATGTTGTTGTGAAAAAGTAGCAGGAAGGATAAAAATCTCAGTAACAAATGTGTTTGAAAATATTGGGTTTTGACATGATCTGGGTCAGTGGGGCCTAAAAAAACCCACAAATACATTTAGCATTTGAACTTGCAAAAGCAATCAAGCACCTTAGTAAGGTGAAGAAAACAGGTTCTGAAGAAAATACATGAGGGATCCCAGGGAGAATCCTGGGAAGAATTACTAACATTTTAGTGTAGAATAAGGACGAGAGGACACAAGCAATACGTACACAGCTAGATTTCTCCTACTGGCCTTCATCCTCTTCTCCTAGTCATTTTTTAGCTTCCAAAACTAGGCTCTAGCTTGGGGTAGAAGCCTGAAGCCACCTGACCTGAAAAGCTGCTGCCTCTAGAGCTCTGCTCAGTGCTGCCATGGAAACTGCTGCACCTCCTCGGGCAAAAGGTACGGATGGGGGGGGTTTAAGCTCTTGTGCCTGCTGCCTGATACGACACCAAACCCACACTGCTGGCAAGGGGCCACACTAGGTCAGGATCAAATGCCTGCACTTCACCATGTATCTGTGCCTTCTGCACGTGCATACCGGCAAAAGGGAGGTGGAAGTCGCAGAGGGAGAACAAGGCAGAGTGCTAAGGAGGGGAATTTTAGCACATTGATTACAATGACCCCACCACAGTCCATCAAAAAGGCAAGTGGCAGGTTCCTTCAGAGGATTAAAACAAAAAAGAGAAAGCCAGCAGTAGTCTGAAGATACAGGCCAAGAAGTGGGTGGGCTAGAAACGAAGCAACCTGCTCAGGCGTGGGCATGGTGCCCCAGAATAGAGCTGGAGCCTGCAGGAGTGGGGAAGGCTGCACTGCTGCTGCCTCTTCACTGCTCCGGGCATCCTGACAACAGGAATTTCTTGGCCCATTGGATATTTAGCAGAAGTCCTGGAACTGCTTTAGAAAGGGAAGAAGGAGATATTTAATCAAAACTAATGTTTGGCTTTGTATTTTCAAACACAGCCATCAGATGAATGTTGTTAAGTTGTTTGTTTCTTCCCTGTCTGTCAAACCCTGCTGCACTCAACACCAGTGTTCCTCTAGAGAAGACTCGATGAGCTGTCATCCAAGGTACTATTTGAAAGTCATGTCAACAGCAAGGGCAAATTAGCAAAATCCAATATATTAAAGATACAAATTAGGTGTGATAATACTGAATAAGCTTCAAATACATGTTTTGGTGCTGCATTTCTATTTATAAACCTGAGAAAAATGGCTCATATGTCAATCACACATTGTGTATGCTATTGGCAAGAGTTTAATGTAAATATGGTCATTACTAGTTTGCATTAGCACAGAATTTGACTATGTACCTCAAGTTTACTTTGTTATTCATATCTGATCTGTATTAAATGTCTTCACCTCTTAATTTCAAGAGGAGGAATTATCCCAGGATGAATGAAACCAAGTCTGAAGTTGTTTTTTTTTTTCTTGCACACAATACAAAGATCTGTTGTGGATTTCCCTATTAATCACTTTGGTAAACTTTAAGTAGAATTTAGTCATTTACTTAAACATGGGATCATAAGTGTATTTGTATTAAGCTAGCAGAATACCTCGTTGTTTAATCCATGTTAGGCAAGTCACATTTGGCTTCTTTCATAGATCTTATCGGAAAATAGACTAAGCAATGTTGCAAAAATTTGTTCCAACAAAGAAGAGTAAAGTAGTAAAATGAAAAGTAAAACCCAACTCAGCCATTTCGGTAACTTAGAACAGCTTTTACAGCCACAAAGTACCAGACAAAGAAGAATTTCCTGTTAAGCTTGTGTCCTGTCTTCCCAAAGCAGTAACATACCAGAAGCCAGAAGCATCAAAAAGGCCTATTGTATTTTTGACTTGCAATAAGGCTGCCTCTACAGGGTGCGATCTGGCTCCCAAGGCAGACAGGGAATTTTGGCTAACCCCACTCCACTGCACAGAACGCAACTGAAAGTTATTTCCCATTCCACATCTATTAAATCTAAGGACACAGGAAGCTTAAACGAGGAGGAGCTGTTGCTGTTGGTGTACCAATTCAGGCTTCTGGAAAAGCAAAGCTGCTTCTAATGCTTAAAAACCCAGTAGCACGCATCGGCCCCATGAACTGTAAGTGAAAAATGGCTGTACTATAGAGTTGAACAAAGAGTAAAGCACTATTGCCTCTGACCATCGATTTTCTATCCAAAAATGTTAATTAAACCCTCACCTGGGCCATTTCAAAGCAAGCCTATCAGGAGACCATAACAAATCACACTTTGACCAATTCAGTTTTGCTTAGAATTCATTTCACTACACAGCCTGATAAAAAAATAAAACAGCCACTACAGTAAAGAGAGCCCAGTTACAGCCACCCAGTTGGAGAATTCACATCAAACCAACATGCATCCACAGTCCAAGAGAGCATTCAAGTTAGACAGAAAACTGCAGATGACAAATGCAATCAGAGTTTGAAAGGCAACACTTTTCTGTTCTCTGGAAACGATGTTCAGCAAGGGAGACAAAAAACATTGAGGACCAACCCTCACATCTCCATGCTTGCTTTCTCCTCTATGTAATTCTCAGAAGACAGATTTACACAGAAAGATACAGATAAATTTATTATGCAAGAACTAAAAATAACACCAGACCAAAACACAGTGAATTCCTTCGAGCACCACTGGGACTTTTGCTATTTTCCTCAAAAGCCTCCCTCACTTTACAAGTGCTTAGGACAGCTAAGATTGAAAAATGAAGAGACTCACTGAGAAGTTGCAAACTGGCCATCTCCAATTTTAAAAAACTGAGATCTTAGGAAGCATCACTGTTTTTAAAGCATTATGTTATGGAGCAGCGAGACTATTGAGCATTTCCAGTGTTGCAGTGACTGCACAGTTAACCCTTCCCTAGAATCCCACTGTTTGGATGCTCCAGGAGCTACAAGGCTGGCTCACTCCAAAACACATCAGAGCAACTGTTTTTACACAAGTACCTTCTACAATCACCCACGTGGGTGAGCACAGCTGCTCCTCATGCTGAAGTGCATGCTCAATTGCTTTCAGACACACAAAACACCTGCCTGCCCATTTTTATAGTAAAACCAGAACCCACCCCTCAGATTATCACAAAAATCTCAGCCAAAACAACTCCAAGATTGATATTTACTCTTAATATATTGGTATTTGTATTCCACATACATTTTCTTCTTGCTAATTAATGTAGGTTGGGACTTACAAACTACCTTTAAAGAAAAGATCACTGCCAACACATGGTGTACAGCCCCTACAGAAGTGGATGCTGTTGACAAAAAAAAAATAATGACTGAGAATTTTATTTGTCTTGATCTATAGCTTGCAAAGGAGTTTTGAAGTTTTCTTATTAAGCACTGAGCTAGCTCATCTCCATTTTTTCCACTGACTTTACACTACATGATCTAATTTGGCAATTTAATTGGCACACTTTCAAAGGAAGCAGCTATACCCATCTTTTTAACCTGCAATCTCAAGAAGCTTTTTTTAAAGCAACTGTGATCTAAAGTATTAGACATTTTAGTATATGAATTAAAAGATCACGAAAATGTTTTAATAATGTTATATTACAGAGTGCAACAGTTCTGAAAAACACCAAGTAGATCATACCAGCTAACAGTCTGCTTGAATTTTACTCAGTGAGAAAATTTGGGCTTTGTCAAGACTTACTTTTACAATGCTGTATTTTCTTTTTTCCTTATAAATGTAGCTACAGTAATGAGGAAGCAAAAGATTAACATGAGGCTATGTTACAGCTCTTACACTCTTTATTCAACAAGAGCTATTTGCCCTTCCCAGCACAACAGAACATGCTCCTGCGATGAATCCAGCATGCTATGTTTACAAGGAAGGTAACATTGTACCCATAGTATAGGAAATAAAATCCCCTTGGCAATAGATGAGATTTGTCACCAAGAACTAGGATTTGTTGATATGTATTATTTAGTGTTTCCATAAATAACAGACAGATCTTGTATTTAAAAACAGTCATACTTCCCAAGGACCAGTCTGTCTCCTCTGCCTCGAGGTAAGCCTCTAGACACAGCAAACAGCCCAAGCTGCAGAGGAGAAGATGATATGTGCCAAGCCTCTGGCACGCTGTCCCTTACGGAAGGGCAAACAGACCTTACGGAAGGGACTACGTCTTTCCACATTGTCACATCCCAAAGAACTGTATTTCATTTACAGTAAGAAGATGATTTCCATTCTTTATTACTTCTTTACGATGTTTTGCTTATGATTTCATACACATTAAAAATACCATTCCTGAAACACCCAACATAAACATTGTTTTTCTCCACTGGCTTTATCAGTTCCATAAATTTATCATCTCACTGGTGGGCACTTTGGTTTTAAGTCCATCGGACACACAGGCTATCTCTGCAGGCAGGTATGAAATACATCATCTAAAGAAGCCTTTCAAGTCACCATCCTAAACTCCTCTGATCGGAGGTATCTTGGATAGATCAGCTGAGATCTTGAATAAGAGATAACAAAAGTCACCCTCAACCATAGGTTACTTGATTTCTGACATGCTTACATTTTTCAAATCAGCTTTGTATCATCTCTAATGGCTTTGTAACATCTTTAATGGCTTTAAACTGAAAGAGGGGAGATTTAGATGGGATATAAGGAAGAAATTCTTCCCCCTGAGGGTGGTGAGGCACTGGACCAGGTTGCCCAGAGAAGCTGTGGCTGCCCCATCCCTGGAAGTGTTCAAGGCCAGGTTGGATGAGGCTTTGGACAACCTGGTGTAGTGGAGGGTGTCCCTGCCCATGGCAGGGGAGTTGGAACTGGATGATCTTTGAGGTCCCGTCCAACCCAAACTGTTCTGTGATTCTATGATTCTAATTGTTAGGTGTTATACTTTTTATTAATAATCACAAAAAGCTCTATAGAAAAAAAAGACCTATTCATGTGAGCAGCAACAGTGCTGCTAGCACGCCTACGGCAAAGCCTGGCCCTGCGGTCCATAAACTGTCATTATGGATATACTCACGTCGAAATAAACGCACTTCACATCAAAGCTCCAAGCTGTCTAAGGAAGCTATCGGAGCGTGAACACATATTTTGGTTCAATGTTTCTTCGTGTAAAAAAAATTTGTTATTTTAAACAAGGCTTTTAACATTTATTGAAATAAGATCAGATGCATGTTCTCACTATTCAGTGGTTCTTGTGCTGTATTACATCAAATTTTTATTAAACCTGATTTTCAGAGTATTTACCTAAAAAGCATTTTCCTGTTTATTTGCAACAGTGATAAAATGAATCAAGAAATAGAGATTTCTGTCTAGGAAAAAAAAAATTTTTTTTTTTCTACAAAATAAACCCAGGCTGGAAATCCTAAACTATTGCCTTCTCAAAGCAGCTATGGTACATGCTACTGAAAGATACCACCTACAGAAAGCAAGTCAGCAGATTTACTGATTAATTATTATTATTATGAGGATAATGGGCTTGATCTTTCCTCCTAAATTTCCCATTAGTTTCAGACATCTTCCTGCTGACTCATTACAATGTGCCCTTCAGCAGTACTTTTTTTGGGGTATAGAGAGGTTCAGACTTAAACTAGGAAAAAAAGCAGTATTCTACTGAAGACAGCATCTTATTTCTACTCAAGTCAACAGTAGCACTTCCAATAAGGACAGTGAGAGAGACGTGACCTCTGTTTTTACAAAATTTGAACAAAGATCTACAGCTACTTGTAAGAAATAAACATGTAAAAAGGGCCTAAACCAAGGAAACCATCTTTGGAAGATGACTGGCCCATACTATATTCAAGTACTGCTTCCAGATAGGCATTGTTAACTATTAATGGGCAGCTTGTCTTGCACAATCAAAATTTTAATTTTGTCCCTTATACCTCATGTGGTGCAAGCTGCCAGAGCAGAAAAGCGCATCCAGACACAAGCTGGAAAAAAGGTGTTTGGGTCAACACACTAACAGACCCAGGAAATGCTTCTCCAGCTCCCCGAACACACAGTGAGCTGAGCAATGTTCTCCACTGCAAAGAAATTCCATCTTAAAACAACACATTGATCCATTTTTTAGGATAACTGCATGTTCCTTTGACATGGGTATCAACGAGCTAAATCTGAGTTTCTCTAATGCTTTCTAGTTCAAATGGCTTGTTTGGTTTCCATTTAATGATTTAAAAATATGTTTTCGGAAGAACTATGGGCAATGAGCTAAGAATGTGTGCTTTAATAATGAAACACTAAGACTTTTTACAATAAAAAAGACTTTTTGAAAGCAGTAAGAGTTAGGTAAAATCAGCTCTCTGCTTTTTTATGTATATAATTAAGCATATCAACTAGTAGATTTTCAAGAGCACTACTCAGGCAATGCCACCTTACCACCTAACTACTGCCTCTCACAGGGCTCTTTACAACAGCAGAGAGTGTAATATTTATAATTTCTTAGTATACAACAGGTTTTGATATTTTGTGAAATGCTTGGTAAGAACAGAATTACTGGCAAAGTATAAATATGTTCCTGAACTCATAAATCTTCCAATTTTTTTCATCTTTCCCTCAAGCTTCAAGGGCTATCAAAAAACAAACATCTCATTTGTTTTCTGTAATTTATGCCATTTCTTTCTTTCCCTTCCCTTTTTTTTTAAATTTATTCTGCCTGGACAGTTAAAGCAGACAGATCTGTTTCTGATCACGTTCACACTGCTGCAGGGACTATGCAGGTTTTGTAATGTCAGTCATGAACTACAAAAAAACCCTAGAAAACCAGTAATTTTACTAGGAGCTAGTTTTACTGAAATTTGTTACATAGAAATATTTCATTAACATTATGCTGGATACTTAGGTTGTGTAGCTAATTGCTGGTGCCTCATTAAGGCACAGAAGGATGCGTACTGAATGCTACCAGGCTAGTCATGATTCACCACTCTGAAACAAGTTCTTTCCCATTACAAAGCCTCCACACACCCCACAGAAAGGGCTTTCCAACAGAATTCATGGAACTGGGATAATTCACTGGTTTAGCCACAGATGCTCAGCCGCATTGTCTTTCCTGACTCAGTGCTTCCTGTGACGTTCAGTCATGTTGCAACGGGGATCACCTATGTGCAGGTTTTGGCCCTTTCCCTGTCAACTACAACATTCCTGACTTTCAACTCTGCTAACATGCGCATTAAGAAGGGACTCAGGACGGCAGTGCAAAGTCACCGCTTCCTTAAAGTGAAAAAAATAACTCAAGTATTTGCAATAGCTCATTTCAGAGAACTCACTTCAAAATAAACTTTGAGTTACTTGCTGCTTCCAGTGACAAAGATTTCCAAAGACAGAGAGCTGAAATACTGGCATAGAAGACTGGCATGTTTCCTAGAATAAAACCTCTCAAAAGGCACGCTCCTGCTCTTTGAATTTCTTTTTCATGAAGGTCTATTTGGTCATTTATAAGTGCATACAGAATAAAAGATGTTTCCCTTTTTTGCAACACCAAGACCTTGGAAGCTAAACAACAAAACTAATAATTTAGGAGGAAGAGCTACACGAGCTTACAAACATTATCAGTGTATGATTTGGGGGAGCTCTTCTAAAATAATCATTTTGCACAATTGATGTCAGAACAATTCGTGTCATCATGCACTTGATAAAAACAAGAGTATGCTCCAGCTTCCTTATTGTCCAGAGAGGAGTCGAAACACTTTTATAAATCACATCAGTTAAATTTGAACTTTACCTTACAGCAGCTGCAATGAAATCCGGGATACAACATACATCAGATGAAAAGGGGGGCTAGATTTGGCACCAGATAAAGACACTAAAAGTCTTCAGGATTTCAAATGCCCATTCTGAGATCATCTAGGCCTGATTTTTAAGAGTAACTTACAATTATATGACAAATTTCATAGAATTACAGAATGGTTTGGGTTGGAAGGGACCTCAAAGATCATTCAGTTCCAACCCCCTGCCATGGGCAGGGACACCCTCCACTACAGCAGGTTGCCCAAAGCCTCATCCAACCTGGCCTTGGACACTTATTTCATCACCAAACAGATGTAACTGAGAGCAGGAAGGAGCTCAGTGCTTATCTCTTCTGCCAGTCACACTCCAGGGTCTGAAACCAGGTACCAGTAAGAGGAGAAAAACAGGCATCACTTAGGAAAAGCCTGGTTTAAATTACTTGACCGGCAGCACGGAGGAAACCTACAGCAGAAGTAGTGAAACACCCACCTTTCAGAGCAGTGTTTAAAGGTACCAGTCAATCACGCTTTTATTCTTCCTGTCTTCTTCACTGGTAAGACTGGTGAAAACAGAAGGCATGACCAGAAGCTGTGCTGGTTTTAGCTGGGATAGAGTTAATTTTCTTCACAGTAGCTGGTACGGGGCTGTGTTTTGGATTTGTGTTGAGAACAGTGTTGATAACACAGGGATGTTTCAGTTACTGCTGAGCAGTGCTTACACAGCCAAGGCCTCTTCTGCTTCCCACACTGCCCCACCAGTCAGTAGGCTGGAGGTGCACAAGGTGGGAGGGGACATGGCTGGGACAGCTGACTCCAGTCAACCAAAGGGGCATTCCATACCACATGGCATCACACTCAGCACATAAAGCTGGGGGAAAAAGAAGGAAGAGGGGGACATTTGGAGCAATGGCATTTGTCTCTGCAAGCCAGTTACACATGACAGAGCCCTGCGTTCCTGGAGATGGCTGAACACCTGCCTGCCCACGGGAAGGAGAGAATGAATTCCTTGTTTTGTTTTGCTTGCATGCATGGCTTATGCTTTACCTATAACTGTCTTTATCTCAACCCATGAGTTTTGTCCCTTTTACCCTTCCGATTCTCCCCCCATCCCACTGGTGGGTAGTGAGCAGCTGTGTGGTGCTTAGTTGCCAGCTGGGGTTAAACCATGACAAGGTACAAGTTTTTACTACACAAACCCCACTGCCTCCTCTGAACAAGCCCTCCCTGGACACTGAGCAACACAGTGGTTCCATGAAAAATCTAGCTTGTGATGGTATAACTGAACCCTGGCTGGACAGGCACATAAGCAGAATGAGTTACAATCAATCTTAAACAAAAATTTAATTTCACCACTTCTAACTCTACAGGTACATCCCCACCACCAATAAATACACCTCCTTCCTTCCCTCAGTATGTAATTTAGGACTAAATTCACCTCTGTGAAAGTCCTCTGCTACTGCATCTATCCTAGATGATAATGAACTCTTATTTGTCTTCTTACTACTTGCCACCCCTTTTGGGAGCAATGCTGCTTTCAGTGAAGCAAGATGGCTGTGCCAGGGCATTCTGTAGGAAAAGAGCCCAATTGTGTGAAATTCTCACCCTGCAGAAATCAGCAAGGTCTTTCCAATGACGCACAGAATTAGAATTTCATCCTTTACATCTCCAACAAGCAGGTGTGATCGCCATTTCATTCCACATATTACAGAAATACAAGAAGTGGAAAGTAAAAGTTTCACTTCTGACATCATACTGAATCATTCTCCTGTACTTGGAGAAATTAGTAGCTTAGTGTTCTACGAGCATTTTCCTTAGAAAGCACACATGAAGATATCTAAAGTAACAACCGCTAGTGCTGGGTAAGTAGAGGGACAGATACATCCTGCATGGGGCACAACCTGCGTTATACATGGTGTAGGCAAGAATAAAGAGCTAGATCCTTACTGTGGCACTTCTAGATAGAATACATTGTAAGATATAAGTAGGTTTCCAATTCAGAAGACTTTAATTTTCAAAGATCAGGGTCAGTCAAAACAACTCAAATACCAACATTATCTTAACCACCTGAGCACATTTCCTCTTGGACACAAATACCAAACCGCATGCTAAATTATTAGGAACACTAAACCATTTCGGGAGACTGGAAATCCTGGTACTCCGAAGCCAACAGATGTCAGAATCCAATCATCACTGAGTTCTGCTAACAATTCATTAGACAGTGAACACCTGTAATGCTGATTCTAAAAATTAAACATGCCATAAACAATCCAGTGTATAGCTGATTCAGTTTTCATTGCAATGCGGGGAATTCAGCCACAGAACTTGCATTAAAATCAAAGTAAAGCATATGTCTAACTCTCCTGCACTTCTAAAGTTCTCAGTGTATATTGTGTAGCATCAATAAAGCAACAACACCGTACTGCAAGTTAAAAGCTCCCACATTTAACTCGGCTCTCCCATTCCTTTGTTCCATGACAAATTCAGCATTTCAAGTACAAGAGCTGTAAGGGTTCCTATGAAGGAGGCTACAAGTAAAAAAAAGCATCTCTACTCTTAGAGAACAACTTTTTTCTTATGATATAAAGCAGCAAAAAGGATTTTTGTTTAATTAAAACAGTACATCCGTTTTGGCTTTCAACTTAATACAGGATGTTAGTCTTGCCCACATATTTTTTGGTTTACTTAAACAATGGAAACAAGAGCTCATAATTCGGGTATTGACAGATCTTTTACTACTATGGTACAAATAATTCAGTTCTTTGATTCTCCTTTGCTTTACCGATAGAAACAACCTTAACTCCTTTATGTAATTTTGCTTATTTATCCATATATTCTGATACAGTCTGTAGAAAAATACTACCACATTTTCTTAATTTTTTTTTATCCTCCAAAATAAATAAAACTCCACATTTCAGCTTTAATTGTTTCCATCTCATTTTTGTTTTAATTGTCGGATATTTTTCATGACTTGCTTTCCCAAACTGAAAGACAAAGCCCCAAAATTCATAAATACTGAAGAGTCCCCATCTTATTTCAGCTGTTAACTGTGCTTCATCCTCACAGTATGTTAAGGATCAGTTCAGTGAAAGTCTATGAAAGTTAACCATCCACTTCAATAGCTTCCTACTCAGGATATTCACTTACAAAAATTTTTAACCCAAGAGCCTGATCCATTACAGCTATACCCAAGCAACTGGTAAGCATATCTCAAAACAACTCCAGGATTAAGTATTTTAGATTATGAAATCTGGATTTAGCTTCTTAGACAAAGAAATCTGGTATGAACTTGAGGCAACATCCTCTACTGCTCCTTCACTGTGTCTGGAGATAGAGAAAGATCACTCCAAACTGCTAGAGCAGATTTGCTCCAAAACCCACAGCACTGATGTATCCGAAAGGTTGGATGGCATCCAGGAACTGGATGAAGGGATGTCAGTTTCTTACCTTTCACAAAATCAGAACGCTAATTTTATTAGGGAAAAAGTCACCCATTTTTCCCAGATACACAATTGATACACCACTGGTATGAGCAGCAAACACCAACTAGGAAACAGACAAAACCCTGAAGCAACAGGGCACTTGAAGATTAAAAACTTCTCTTTTCACCTAAACATGTCCACAACCCTCACTTAGCAAGATTCAGAAAAAATACAGTGGGGGAAAAAAAAAAACAGAGAGAACCCCAAAGAGAACAAATTACCAGAACAGAAAACTATGGATAAACAACTCCAGCCTTGCTCCCTACATATAGTTTTAATGCAATTACATTTCCCACCAGCACATGGGACAAACTGGTTACAGGGCTGTAGTTTTAACATCAACCATGTTCAGAGTTGCTACACTTAAACAGAACAGCCACACAATTCTGACAGAAGCCTGGCTGGACACCAGACTCAAGTGGAGGATGCAAAGAGCACCTCATTCAGAGTAACAGGTAGCTTTCCAACTCATCTATACATGGAAAAATCTTCTTGCCCCCAGTGTTTCCTCCATCACTGTTGCTGTTACTCTCAAATCAGGACTGCCTTGCCACACACACCCTACTCACAACTAGAGCACTGAACACAGCTCTAACTCACCATGCTCACCATCAGCTCCACGAGCAAGTTCTGACAGTCAAAAATCACAGGTCCTCGCTAAAGCATTAAAGATGCAGCTGGCACAAAGTTTCCTTATGAGCTGTTGGTACTTCAGACAGAAGAGAACTACTCATTGACAAAAAGGACAAAGGAAAAACAAGAAGTTGTTACAAGCAGAGTTAAACGTGGCAAAGAGCAAGAAGCAAGCACAAACAGTAAGCGCGCAGAAATATGCACAGTTAAAGGCAGAAGAACATATTACAGCAGCACTCAAACACGTCAGCATTCACACTCTCTCATTTTCACCACCATGCTCAAAACAACTACAGTCTGTGAACATTGGCAGAGACATGTATGGGGACTGAGTGCACCACCTTAAACCTCCCGATCAGGTCCCTTGGTTGCTGGGCAGTTTGCAGATGGCAGGAGTAAGGGATGCACAGCAAAGCCCCAAGCAGGGGTAAAACCCAGGGCAGAGCATCTCCAGTGTATGATGGAAGATCGGTAGAAGGTGAAGACAAATGAGCTTTCCCTCGATCCACAGGCTCAAATGTGGGAGTAAGAAACAAAGAACTGTGTACACTTCCCATTAAGGACATTTCTAAACAGAATCACTCACATGCTCCTACAGAAACCACGCTGCAGGTTGCTCCAAAGTAACACACCCTTAAAACTGGGGATTTTTGTGTAAAATATGATAAAGAATATCAAATCTCTGTTCTATGATGTTACTACATAACATGCAAACTGCACTCTTTCCCGAGTAAATCCAGTTTTAAACAAAATTCCGAGTCTCAAGCAATTACTTACTATTTACTGTACTTCAGGGTACCTCAGTGAACTCTGGAAGAGAGACTATGTTTGCTAAGGAATGCAAAACATTTCCCTTACGGCAAAATTCTTTCGGATAATGAAACTGTTGCATGATAGATGCTGGCTAGAGGATACGAATCATTCCAGCTGATCAATTTTTTTAAAAAGCAAATTATTTTTTCCCTAATTACTACTTCATGTACATTCACCACTTCTAGTGGGTATTTGAGACAAACTTAGGTTAAAATAATACACATCCAATAGCTATTTTTTTCAGCAGCGCCCAGGAAATACGGCCCCAGTGACTCTACGCTCGCCCCATCGGTCAGGAAGAGCTCTCAGCACAGCAGTGGTTACCAGAGTTTTTAACAGGGTTGGTATCAGTCAGCTACAAAGGAACAGCCCTGTTCAATTCATTCCCCAGGAACAGTAACTCAGTGTGTGAAGTTGTCTCCAATTGATATTAAGTCTTATGAAATAATGCAAAATAAATGAAGCATTACTAGAAAGACTACATTCTACCATATACTGCCAGGAATCTCAAGTCAAAAAAACAAAAGGACTTAAGCCACCAAAAAAATCCCAAGCCAAGCAATTTCTGTTTTCAAGAAGTTAAAAAGTATTTTGAGCTACCAAGTGGAATTAGGCACCAAAAAGTCTTTTAATATTTTAAAACTGAAATCCTAAAATAATTTCCTTTTCAAGAAAACATTTCTACACAATAGTTCCAGTTGTACCTGGAAGTATCAGGTATTGCTAGAAATACCTTTAGCTTACAATCACCATGATGAAGTTCTCACTTCTCTTCCCAGCTAGCCTGCGTTCACATCTGGTTGCAGTTACATCCTTGTAAGGTTGGTTCAGGGCACCTGTAATGGTCCCAGACTGGCCCCGCCGGAGTATTTTAAGCATCCAGCCTTGTAATTCTGAGTTGTAAAGCAGTCAAGGCAGCATCAGTTGGACAGAATTATCAATCCCTGAAATCGCCCCCCCCCCCCCAAAAAAAAAACCACCACAAAGATATTCTGGGATGCAGCCAGAGATCCATGTTACCTGTTGTTACATAAATGTCCTTCCCCATCTTCTTACTTACTGATCCATTCGTGTCATACATTGTAGTTTGCTCTTTGCAACATGGGGCCAATCTGATTTTCTGGTTAAGGGTGTATTTAGTGAAATCCTGATTACTCTTCATTATTATTTAAGACAATGAGATGCTGCCACTCAACTAAGAGTATGTTCCAACCCCAAAGTTAAAATTCCATCAATCTTTTTATTCACAAAGTCATACATTGTCCCTAACCTTACAGCATTTCCACTGTGAGCTAAAAGGATTTTCTGACCTTGTAAGAAAAAAACCACTAACAAGTTAAAGTTAATTGAATTATTTAAGAAATTCAGGTCTGTGTCACTCTTCATCTGCAATTAACTTTGCAATGAAGTACAAATTCTTCAAGCCTCTGCATATTTAAAATTGTTAAATAATTTGCAAATAGGCACCATGAAGAAATTACATTATAAATTGCTGTTAAGGTTTATGACCTAAGCAGGCGAGGCAGGTCTCTGGCAGCGGGCCACATCTTGCCTTCACGCTCTTTCTTTCCAATGCTGCTCCTAAGGCTTCTTAGTGCCAGCACATGGAAGCAGCAGTCGCCCAGAGGCAGCTCCCTACAGCACTAAAACCCAGTGCGAACACAAAGCCAGCTGCATTTGGGTTCCTCGCACCAGAGATGATGCAAACTAAATGAAAAAAATCCAGTTTAACTCGCCATCACGCTCTGCCTGGCTTTTCTGCTTTACTGCCGTGCTGAATGCATCCTTTCACTTTTCCAACTGATGTCTAAACGATGCGTACCAGACCTCCAAATCACTGGAAACACTGGCCCAGCTTTGGTTCTTCAATGACGTTTAGAATTTTTAATATCTTAAATTTTTAAAGGAAAACTATGAAAAATAATTAGATAAGGTACTGATATTTACTCAAAAAATTAAAGAAATCATAGGGTATTTTATTTTGCCCCAAACAGAGCAGTGAAAGCTTTGAAGAATTCAGTAGTTTATGCAATTACTTAAGATACAATTATAAAGCATATTCAGCTTAAAAGCACGCAAACTTTCATTCATTTATTCAAACATACAAAAATATTAACTCTGATCCAAACAGGTAGGAAAAAATAATGTTTAGGAAGAATTTTACCTGCATTGGTACACCACTACTTATACACCCCAATTATAACAAGACTCCTGCATGACAGTAAGGGCAGAATTACTATTGTTTGAATGCTTTAGTCTGACAGAACTTAAGTTAATGCAAGACATCTTCATGGCAGAGATAATTTACTTGAATATTTCCAACTAGGGTCAAGTTCATCTTACACAGACGCTAATTAAAACATGTTTTAAACACTGCTTGACTAAGAAAAAACACCAACTTTCCATCCCCAGGGTTTAAGCTGGGACATGCTGCAGTCAGGAGCAGCAGTTCAGGTGGAGAGCAACAGTAGGCAGGACCTTAGAGGTGCCAGTCAGTGTTCTGCTCCATGGAACAGGCCCTCCTGTCCATGGAAAACCTCCACGGCTATTTCCAGGAGGTAACTCTAGTTTTGGAAGCCAGCCAGGAACAGGATGGCAGAGATGACAAAGCATATTAGCAACAGTTTCATACTGAATCACTTTTACCTTTGTCAAAAAAATTATGCATGTTAGACCAATTAGCTATTTTAACAGTACCTAAAAACAAACCAGGCTTTTTTCAGAGGTCTGCCACAAAAGTGGAGCTACAACAAGGAAAGAGATGAACATAAGGGAGTTATATTGTTAACAACCACTAGTACTTGCTCTGTGACTAGTCACACTCAAGTCTCTCACCGAATTCTGCAAGCAGCATTCAAAGCAGCAAGTAGTTCCGTTCACTTCTCAACAGTTACTCAGAGAAAGACACTATTGAAGGTACATAGGAAAAACCGTGGCAGGCAGCAGCTTCCACCTGTACTGCTGCCAGTCTCAAAGGTTTTCCAGTCCTCTTAACATCTCTGCAATGTCAAGATGGGAAATGCTTTTGTTTTAGTACTTAAGTACCATTTGCAAACAGGCTAACTAGAAACAGTGTGGTTACACCTACATCAGCCAGGAGCACAGACCAGTAAGACCAGATTTGTAGGTAAAATGGTTGATGCTGAGGACCTGGCTTCCACATGGTATTAAACATCTCAGCTCCTTTTTTCACCATTAAATTCTTGAATTAGAATAGGGAAAGAGGAAATACAGCAGAAGCAGGATATAATATCAGAAAAAATATTAAAACCGATTTTTTGGAAGTGTTTCTGTTCTTAATCTTTCTACCTCTTTGAAAATAGTACTACTTAATCACTGAAAAATTTCAGGATTCCTCTGGAGTTAAATACCTCCAACCATCACAGACACCTCCAGAATATTCATCCTTAAGTACAGATGTAGGTTAAGACTTGCATCTCCTGGCTTGTAGGTGACTACCATGTCAAATGGACTTCAAATGCCTTTTGTCACGTCTGCCACTGTAAGCCTAAAATTGCACTGTGCTGTGGCGTGCTTGCAAAACAAGAGATATCACAGTGTTCCTCCTCTCTGGAATTCAAAGACCTCATTGCAATGAGACCTTGCAAGAACAGCATGTGAAAAGAGGGAAAGAGATGAAGAAAAGCAGCACTGAAACAAGTTTCTCTGCATTTTTATGAATTACGTTTTTCCATGCAGGACAGTACAAGATTAATTGTATGTATGTTTGGAAGTCTGAAAAATTGATTATAAATGGTTCATACTCACACTTCCTTCTCATACTCACTGTTATGATGGCAGTGTTCCTACTAAGTTTAATTTGGCTCATCTTGTATCCCTCAACACACTGCCTGCTACAGGAATAGAACAAGTCGAACAGAGGTGGGGTGACATGAGCACACATCTACAATTCCCTCTAGCTTAGCACTCATTTTTGCAGCCTCTGTTTTCTGGGAACTAAGAATTTGTTCTTGCAAACAGTTTTATGCAGTGAACAAGAAACCAGACACACAAATATTCAGCCATTTTACTAAACTCAGTACCTACAATGCTCAAATAGCAAGAAACAGCTATCAAAACTAAATGTTAATATATATTAAATTGCTGTTCAGCAATTACAAAAAATATTTCTACTCAAGTCTTTCCAACTTCTGCTTCCATGTTGTTGAAATTTCATTTTCAGTTAGAGCTGTCAACCAGCTTCACTGAAATAAAAGATTTTATTTACACTTGGCAATCCCAACAGTGCTGTCTTATTTGGAAGAAATGTTCTTCAATATTAGCTACCAAAAGAAAACTGATAAATTCATCTATTTTCTCATGGCATTGATTCCCCTGCAAATTAGATGGAAAACAAGATTCTACTAGTGTAGTGAAAGAAGTATCTAGAAGCAAAAAATAGATAGCAACTTCTAGGTATGCAAGTAGATTGACATCTAGTGTGAAAACACTGAACTACAAAGCCTACACTGCATATCAACAAGGATAAATTTAATATCAGTAAAAAATATGTATTTGAATGGCAAGACAACCAAATCCTCCAAATACAAGTGGCAGCTTTAAATCATCTTTTTTTCAAATAGCTGCACAGAGACAGAGACATTGTACTAGTGACAGATGAAGCACAGCTTCTAAAGAGAAGAATAAAGAGAAGAAATCAGATGTTAGCAGTGAACTGTAAAAGCCAACAAGAGAATCAGGGAAGAAGCTCAGACACGAAGACCAAAGCGAGGAGCACAGGCTAGCTGGTCAAGCAGAAGTTTTTTTCTAGCCTTAGATAGGGTAAAGTAGAAAAGTTAGAGTCAAAGGCAGAATCATTGCATGATTTGTTTTAGAGTTTATGACTGAAAAAGATCTTGAACACCTTCATTTCTGTGATGCAGGTCCAAAGACTGATGAGGAGCAGTGTAAGAAGTCTTTAGACAACCATGCTCTTTAGCACAATGCACATAGCCATGAAAGACAGTGTCTGTACATTGCAGAATAGACAAATAAAAGGCTTCTCAGTCATCCCACTGAAGATTGCACCCTAGTATAAACCTAATTATCCTAGAATTTAGCTTATTAAATATCTTTAATCAAGGATGCTTTCATTCCTGCAATGTAACATCAAAAATGTTTGTCACCTTTTTATTCTTTCCAGTATTATGCCTACGCTCATGGTAGCACTGGCAGATATTTTGGACCCAAACACATTTTCCCAGTAGTTTCATTTCAGGCCTATTTGCACCTTCTTGTACACAGTAATTTTGGAAAAGCAGTAGCTGAAAAATAGTATCTAAAAAAAGTTGACAGAAGGGCATTGGCACCACAACTCCCAACTCAGTTACAATTCATTTACTATAACAATACTAGGATCTCTCTTCTGGCCCTTGCCAAAACCTCTTCAATCCTATTCATTTTATAGTCATATGTTGAAATATTAGATGCTTTCCAGAAACTAATAGTGTCAGCCCATTGCTAACATTTGTGTGATGGCCCCTGTCTGCGCAGCCCCCCATAGTGTCAATGTTGAGAACAGCTTTTAACAGAACACACACTTCCAGCCAAAAGCAGTTTACAAGCCTCCTACTAATCTGAGTGGAAATACACAGCAGCAGCTGGAGCCGTTTGAGATGTTATCCACATTCCCACTCCAGGTATTTAGAGGCAGCACTCACAGCCTGCCCACCCCCACCCTTACGCTCAGGGTATGAACACACTAGCTGGATCACAGCCACTGCCATCTCATTTCCCTCTCAAGCACAGAATTGTAGAATTACAACACCTTTGAAAAGGCCTTGATGGAAAAGGGCAGGAGTATGGAAATAATCATGCACAGGGACAACGCAACCTGAAGATACTGATAAGAAAATTTGGTTTACCTAGTTAACAGTCCACATGCACACCAGGAAGTCTTCAGGCCACAAATTTGGCATCACCTAACATGACCATACTGATATTAAGCAGCAGTCAACAGCGGAGTTGTAGTACATAGAGGCCTTTAAAACAAAAGAGATCTCCCTTTAGCTCCTACATTTCCCACTATTATCCCTCAACTCTTTTTTCCTCCTGTTGATTGTCTCAAACCCAAACGCACTGATGATTACATTGTTCTGATAACCTAATGCCCTGAGTGATTGTTAATTGCAAAATTCTTTTTTATGAGTAAAAATGATTCCTTAACTTGACATCAATGCAATATGTTCAATACGTTAACATATTTAATAAAAATGTTAACAACTGACAGTTTCTAATGCTGTAGATATGACCAAAGGCTTGTTTTCACCCAGGACAACCCAGGGCTCTGGAGAACCTCTTCACGCTGAGTCAAAAGTGAGTGATGACTTCAGGATAAGCTCTGGAAAAGGTAAGTGCATCTGGAAAAACAAAGCAAACAGCAGCTCACTGTGCCATTTTTGCGAGGGCACAGAGTAGAAAGCTGTAAGCCTACACACTGAAGTAAAGCTTTCCTGACAGTAACTACACTGTACACATCAAGTCAACCAAAAAATAGTTTCTTGGCACCATTTAAACCCTACACAGTTCTAAGGAGCAAGCTAAAAAGAATTTGCTCAATACCGAAGACCTTGCCAACCTCAAAAATATCCAGTTTTGCTCCCCAAGCTAGTGATTTTCAGAAACTGCAAACAAGCAGACCCTGAGGAAAACATCCTTATCTTGTCAATTTTTGTTCCATGCTAGCAACCCAACAATAAGAAACTAACTGGAGAAATGCTCACTAAAGATCCACAACTGCACCCAAGATAACTACTCTGGAAACACACTGAAAAGAAATGAAAATGACATATGTTCAGAACAAACAGTTTAAGCTTTGTTTCCCTTGAGCATCCCTCAGATGCAGGGAATAAGTTTCTGTATACTTATTTGGCTCCCTTCACTGTATCTTACACATCAGACATGTAATTTATAGCTCCTCAGGTCCCTTTTGAAGTTCATTCCTACCAAAAGCAGTTTGTGTCCTCTCTTCACACACTAATCCCGACTCTCAAGTCTTCCCCCAGCAGCCCTGCCCTGTACACACATAGTTTTTCACTGGACATGGGTGGTTTAAAGACCACCATAATTTAAATGCGATAAATCAAGAGATTTTTGTATGCAACTACAGGGCGAGAAACACAACGCAAACCACAAATTAAATACAACTCCGTACATCCTAAGATGCAAAACTCCACAGTGC
Source organism: Tauraco erythrolophus (assembly GCF_009769465.1). NCBI lineage: Eukaryota > Metazoa > Chordata > Aves > Musophagiformes > Musophagidae > Tauraco > Tauraco erythrolophus. The sequence goes on from NC_141466.1 coordinate 131,703,609, forward strand.
AAGGAAAGACTGCAGGAGACAAAGGAAGGAATACCAAATGGATAGAAAGCAACACATGAGATTCCCACCGCAGAGAATCTAATTAGGAACCAGTTGATTATTTCATACCATACTTTATTGGTTCATGAGCTACACGTCACACTACATTTTAACTTTGTTGCACAGCCGAGAAATTTGGGTCCCCCCCTCCCTAGATTCAGATACAGCTCTAGCTGAACACTTCCCAGAAAAAAAATGAGAATTCAGTTGACTGAATCAGACATGGATTCAGGATCTGCTCTTTCCGATTAGTCACTAGTATTACACTGGGTCTGATAAAAAAATGAAAGACTTAAACATATCTTGGCATTACCTGAACATAATTATTTTCTTTATTTTTACCATCCTTTTTACTAGGAGAACAACAGAATGTGCAATGAACCTGAACAGATATGGCACAGAACAAGAAATACCTGGAAACTATTCATAATACTCTTAGTATCTCCTTTTCACTAAAGATTAGTAATAATCCCACACATTCAGATTTATTAATTAAGTGCCAGAAAATCATGAGACCAGCTGAAATCTTAGGAGATCTTCAGAACAAAATTCAGAGGTTTAGCTTGCCTTTGGGTTTCAGAGTATCTTAACAGCATCTACTTTTCTGCAACATGCAAGGCTGGAAACTTTTCTTCAAATATAATTTCAATTCCTACAGAACAGGCTTGTACCAAGCACTGGAGTTTTAAGAAAAAACATCAAGTATTGTCACAAAAATCTATAGTCAGTAATCAAGATGCCATCACTGAGCCACTATCAAGTTATCAGTGTGCCTGAAGACACGCTTCACAAAACAGACTGTTGCTGTTCTCTAGAGAGTTAACTAACTAAAAACTAACCTCCCTTTCTAAATATTTTATTCATCAACTAAACACCACAAGTTATTTGCTAGACCTACAGCCCTCTTTGCATGACTTCTTCTGTTATAGCCCTTTCTCCCAAAGGAATTTAACTTTTTCACCTTTCTTGGAAAAAAAAAATCTTTCCATCAAAATGCGTATGCCTTGAAAAAAATCCTTTGAGGCTGACTCGCTTTATTTTTCATATATCACTAGATTGCCTAAATTTCAAAGCAGAATTTCTTTGTCAGCCAGTCACTTTGTCTCACTACAGTGGTAGAAACACAGCCAAAACTTCAACTCGAATCACCACAAGAGGAACTTGTTTGCTGTCAAGCTGTAGTAGAGCCAGAACAACTTGGAGGGCAAAAGTGCTCATGGATTTCCATGTCTGCTGGCCTCAAGACAGCTGCTCTTTCTACTGGAGCATGATAGAATCAAGGCAAAAAAAAATTAGGAGGACTTGATTCTCCTGCCCATCTTACTCTTTGAGACAGTTATAGAACCAGAATTAACATTTTCTTTTAAGTCAGCATTTAGAGTACTTCATCTCTTGCCTTGCTCTTAAGTGAGCTCCATCTCATCACCCCTATCAACTCCAAAGCTAAGAAAAAGATCTTTTTCTTACTATATCAATCCTGAAACCTCAGCAGAAGGCAAGCTCGCAGGGTCCTGCTCGAAATACCATCTATGAATGGCAACAATGCACGAGTTAATATAAATACTGTAAATTTTTCTTATATCCTGATAATTTAAACATAAATGCTTGTTTTAAGCAAGTGTCTTACATGACACTGCCATGGACTACAACTTTATTCTCTTTAAATATATAGCAACTTTTAAAAATGCTCAGTTCCCCATGAAGACCAAGATGACTATATAATGATGATGTAGAACATACGTTACACTTGCCTACAGCAAACGGAGGGGGAACACACAGCACAGCCCTTCCATTTTCATAGAATCACAGAATGGTTTGGGTTGGAAGGGACCTCAAAGATCATCCAGTTCCAATCCCCCTGCCATGGGCAGGGACACTCTCCACTACACCAGGTTGCTCAAAGCCTCATCCAACCTGGTCTTGAACACTTCCAGGGATGGGGCAGCCACAGCTTCTCTGGGCGACCTGGTCCAGTGCCTCACCACCCTTAGAGTGAAAAATTTCTTCCTTGTATCCAATCTAAATCTCCCCTCTTTCAGTTTAAATCCATTGCCCTGTGTCCTGTCACTACACACCCTTGTAAAAAGTCCCTCTCCAGCTTTCCTGTAGGCCCTTTAAGTACTGGAAGGCTGCAATAAGATCACACTGGAGCCTTCTCTTCTGCAGGCTGAACAGCCCCAACTCTCTCAGCCTGTCTCCAAGCAGAGGTGCTCCAGCCCTTGGATCATCTTCATGGCCTCCTCTGAACCTGCTCCAGCAGCTCCATGTCCTTCTTGTGTTGGGGACCCCAGAGCTGAACACAGTATTCCAGGTGGGGTCTCACAAGAGCAGAGTAGAGGGGCAGAATCACTGAATGAAGCACAAATCATTTCGTACTTCTGTATTTAGATCTGACCTTGAGACAAATTCCAAAAGCTGCTGGCACATTACACAGCTGATCCACTTTAAGACAGGGAGGCACTGAGAGGAGAAAAGGGTTACCAGCCACAATGCTCTCAAGTGGCATCAACATGAACCTCAGATGGACTGCATGCCAGCAAGCCCCCACCACCTCTGCTTGTGTTCATTTCACTGCTGCCAACTTTCACTTGCAGATTTGCAACCAGCCGAACAAGCCAATTCTGGATCACATTTTAGGAGGTATAGATCAGAGAACTTATTTCTACCTAAAGACAGCTGTTTAAAATTAACACTTGCTACATACCAGATAGACTTTGACATCAACACATTATTGAAACTACTATAAACTCTCTGTCCTTTCCCACTTTGTCCTTTGAAGTTTTTTCCAACAACAGCAACAATAAGCAGCTGCCTACCAGGGAAACCACCACTGCGAATGCTTTGCTACCCCAGAATACTGGCTCATATTAACCAAAGGGGCTACAGTACATATCACCTGGCAAAGAGTAAAAATATGCTATTTCTGTCAAGTGCCCCGTATCCCAAAGCGTATGCCATGATTTTGAACAGGCAATGAAGCAGAGAGACAAATGTTTCCCATGACAAGTACCACGATGCAGTCAGGGAGATACGCAGACAGACCTTTGCACCAACAGAGTCCCACTGAAGACACCTGGGCTCCATATCCATACAGAAGCTATCATTTTCAAGATTAATGTCATAACTTGTGATAACCACATCAGCTGGAAAAACATTTAGAGTATTTTACTAAGTTCTATTTTCAAAACACATGGTAACAGACCTCTTTAAGCCTTTCTCCAGGGAGTCACGTTCCCAGTGACACAATCCCTCAGGAGCAGAGAAGTTTCCATGCAAGACTCCAACAAAAGCCATTTAGCTCACTCTTCACCTCCGTTTGGGAAGACAGTTACAGCACAGCCAGGACTAGGAGAGCCAACAGCACAGCTTCCTCAGGGGCACTGTTGTCACCGTAAAGGCATCAGGCAGGTCTCATGGGAAGGATTCTTCAGTGATGCCTGCACAGGTCCCACAAGCCCCAGCATCTCGTCCCACACAGCAACATGACATTTTAACTCAGTGGGCAAGGCAAACACTGGCATCTATCCCATCAACATGCCGCTTCATGCCCAGGTCCCATACATGCTCCATTCTTCACAATGTCCACTTGTCTCCAGGAGGCATACCTTAGACACCTGACAACCAGAACACTTGAGATGGTTTTTAAGTCTATTAGATTGCTCCCAACACAATCATGCAAAACATTTAGCATTTCTCAGAACATGCAGGGCTCAATATTAAAGTTGTCAGCCTTTTCTAGTTGGAACAGGAACATATCTTGATATTAGCTAAAAATGTAAACCAGACACTAAGTTGGATAGATTTTTGTTAGCCTAAATTCACTGAATAATTGTGACTAAACTCAGGCAAAAGAATAGCTTTCAGAAGATGAGAATAACAGTTTTAGTACAAGACTATAGGTCTGTTTTTTAAATGTTTATCTTTGGGTCTGCAATTCCTGAAAAATCTGCTGTATGTACTCAAACAACATGGCAGAGAGAAAGCCTGCCCGCTGTTCTGCTGCTAAACCAAAACCCTCTACAAGGATAATGAAGACAGCATCACATTTCATGCGAGATTTCCTGAATGCCTGCTGAGCTGACCTTGTTTACAAGCACTCACTGAAACCATTAATTGCTCCTACATTCCACTCCACACTGCTATGGCTCAGAATTTTCTGCCTATACTATCCACATGGACACGAGCCAGAAAGAAAATTTCTATGTAATTATCCAATTAATTATTACTAATGCTAGCATTTAACACAAAATTGCCAGCTGGCATACATAACAATCCCTTCACTTCTATTGTCCAAGAACTACAAAAAGCATTTGTTTTCTTATTAATAGCTATGAAATACAGACAAAGCTGAACAGTTTTGCTTTAAACTAAAGACTCAGAAGGGCAAAGAGAACAGAGAGGTGAAGGACTGGACCAGGAGTCAGGAAACAACTTCAGAGTCTGCAACAAAAATTCCTGTGCTATCAAGCCAATCAGTTCACCTCTGTGCCACAGGTTCCTATTTGTAAGTTACTACTTTCTTGTTCCCTGGCTTCATCACTTAATTTTACTATCCTCCTCTAGTAGTAGGAATCTCTTACACATTAATAAGCAGAACGGGATCCTTACCAACTAAAGCCTATATTTTTTTCTTCGTACTGTTGAAAATCAGGGGGATTTTGGAAGTATAAAGATACCATTTCTTCTGAATGTAGCAGAAACTGATTGCTCCATCTGGAGCAGAGAAATCAACTGATGCAATAACACAGCAACACAGTTCAAAACGGTCCAGATGCAGTTACTGGAAGCTACAAAAAAGCAAGCTATACCCTGAAATTTAGAGCAAGGTGTTATTCTTCAGTGCCTTATTGACTTCAGCTAAGCTATGCACAGAACTTAGCAACTTAAGAAACTTTGTTATAATGATTAGTGCAGGACTGAGTATCAACAGCCCCACTGCTCCCTCTCAACTCCACCCCAGATCTGCTGTAGGAGACCGTACTGATGCTGCTCTGCAGCCCAGTTCCTCTAAATACAGCATGGGAATGATCCATATGTAGCTATGCAACGTATTTTTTTCCAATTTTAGTTCACATTTGTGCTAGGAATTTGAAGAGAAATGTTTACCAAAATCTGCCTCAGCACACGTTCCAAATACACATAGTACCTTCACAGCTATCAATTTTGGCACCATTACAATAGTATAAAGTAAATATTAACTCTATTTTTTTAAGTTATACTATATTGCTGATGTATTTATGATGTAATCAACTGCAATAGCAGCATCAAACATCCCCTAGGCTGGGTAACATTAGGTCCCAACAGCTGAACCTCACACAGAACTGCTGATGTGTTCTGCAAACTGGGCAATACAGAAATCCATTACATCTCCATCTTCAGGAGATCCCAATACAATATCCTAAAATCCCTGGCACACTTGGTATGCCAAGCACTTCAATCTTCAAACCAAGCAGAGATGATTCTCATCTCACCAGTGCTAATATTCAGCACTTTTCCCCCTAATTGAGAGGGCAGAGCAGCTAGAGGAAAGCTGAAAGCACAAATAAATAGAACTGTTAGCAGGGTTCATCACTAGGACAGCCAGCATTCCATCAGCTTTGCTCTCCCTAGCAGGTCTCACACCACACGGTGGATCATTGCCAAGCGTTCGTGAGGGCAACAGGAGAATATAAAATGGCAACAAATGCTGTAACAAAAAGATCTGGAAAAGCAGCCAAACAGACAGCAGTCATCTTGCAAAGCACCACTGGAGCCCTGTTTGCCTGGACTGTTGCAAAGCTGATTATATCCCAGCTGTGATTTTTTTTTAAACATAAGTAGACATCACATGAGTGATGTTTGGGACCAATAGAAGGGAACAGCAAATGTGTTTTCCTGTCACTGAAGCTAAGGAATACTGCTCCAGCACAGTTTCCCAGCCAAATAGGGTGCAGCACACGCAACAGTAAATTGCAGCATCAGCACAAATCAAAATTCTGTGTATATACTCCCAACCACAGATAGGTTACAGGTGGGATTCACTGCAAAGCAGGCAGCCGACTTAGGAGTTTGAACAGATTCATCTCCAAAAGGAACTGAATTTGCACTCCAACAAACTGGTTTTCATCAGAATATGCTGCCAGTATGTCTATGAGGCTGCTGGGGAGCCTGAGCTTTCTGAGTTCACAGCCCCGAGGCAGTTGTGCTATGCAGACTTGCTCAAGACCCAACCCTCCAACACTCCTGGCTCTGCAGCAGCCTCTGCAGACATCACTTCGGGCCAGAGTCCATACAGCCCCCTGACAAGGAAGATACCAGTTTCCAGGCTCCAGCTCCTGGATCCAGTCTGCAAAAGCAAGGCAGGTCAGGGAGATCTCAGACTGGCAGCAGCCAGCTGCTCTTCTCCACTCCTCCTAGAACACAGAGCCAAACCATCTCATTTTCCTAAGCTCTTGAAAATCTCCTCTGCAAAACATTAAGCCATCTAAATTTAAAGAACATTTTAAAACTACATAGACTGACAGCAGGGTATAGCTGTGCTGTCTATAAAGTTTCCTAGTAGTGACCTTGAAATCTAATTTCAAGGAATAGCTATTTTACAATGAGCAGAGCCAGAGGCTCAGGATAGGCATTTGTACAACATAACAGGATTTCAGGTGAGTTCCTGTATGGTAGGCCAAACCTGCTCAGATACAAAGATATGATGACTGAAATCTCATTAAATGATTGCTGGGAGATTTAGGAGCTGGAATAGATTTGGTCTGTTGCTACAGATGGTTTGTTTTTTAGTATATATTAAAATTCTATGGCTTATAGAGTCAAAACAGGAAAGGAAAACTATTTGTCCAGGACCCTCTCCCATCAGAATGGTCATTGGGAGTTCAAGGAATCTTTTTCCAAACATAACATCAGCTGCCCACTTTAAACCCTGCTTTTCTTTCATTAAATTCTGAATACTTTCCAGCCCAATTTTCTTTGTTCCTTTAGCAGCAGGGAAACAAGCAGGAAGAGCCCACAGCATCACAACACAGGGGCACAAGTGTGAACACCAGTGGAAAGTACTTAAGGTACACAAGCAGAGTATTCATTATCAATTAAAACAGTCAGCTGTTTCACCCCAACTATGGAAAAAAATCATCACAAAGAATATCAGCCTGAGAAAACTTCTAACCCAGTAACACAGAGTGAACTCAACTTGAGTTCAAAAGGATGTCAGACCCAACCCAGTGTCTTCTCCAAGTTTATAGAAATGATTCTGCATAAAGAGACTTGAGCATCCCCTCCAGAGGGGCCACATAAAACAAAGGTAAAGCTACAAAAAGTAACATCCAGCATAGCTCTAGGGAAGAATCTAAGGGCACCACATTAAGCAAATAAACACTGATTTCCCTGGCGTGTAAGACAAGGGAGCAGATGGAGAGTTGGGAAAAAAGAACAAGGGAAAATTGAGTTACATATTCTGTAATGAAGTTACCCAGCAACATAATTTTTTTCTACTGCTGCAATACACTAATAGGGGCAGAGAAGAGCAGCATCGGAAGCAACTTTGGGGTTTTTTTTCTCCTATTGGCAAAAGGCATATCCTAAGTACGTGTGAAACATACTCATCTTCTATAAAGACATGGCAAATAAACTGCACATAGCTTGCTCACGAATCAAATCAGTACTGCAGTAATTTGTGGAATAAAACAAACAGGTATCTCGGCAACACAGAGTTCTTTCCCCTTAACACAAGCTCTAAGTAGCTTCCTCTTCCTCTCTGGCTATCTGTACAGCACAGCATAAGTAATAAAGATTTCACTCAAAGTCCCAGATTCAACTAGCTAATGAAGCGTTTAAATCCTAGAGAGATTATGCTTTTCCAAGTCAGCTTCTTTACCACCAGAGTGTTGGTAAGATCAGCAGAAGTCAGATTCATAGGACAGGGGCATAATTACACTAGTGAATTCAGAAGGAAATCAGCTCCACCCACTCAACACAGGGCTCACCATTAACTGTCTGCTCCTCCTTCGCATGCCGTCCATTCGGACTACAAAACCTCTCCACTCCTACGGAAGAGTTCTTGTACCTGGCACTATACATATGATTAATATATCTGGAAAACATTCCCTCCCAATTTCTCATCAGAAGCAAAGGCTACTACCAGCTTCATCCTGAATCTGTTTGCCCAGTTCATAACACTTGTTTTGGGGACAGCAGCAGCATTCTTGCAGAGGCCTTTTCATCCTTCCATTATGCAACCTTAATGTTAGTTTAAGGTTGCTTTCTCCTGTGGATTACAAACACCAACCTCTAGACCCGGAGTAACACCCTTCACCCCTCTGAAGACACAAAAGTGGTCATAACAGGCTTGCTCCCTACTTACTGGACTATTAATCTTCAAATGTAATAGGCACACACACAAAAGGAAAAAAATGCCCGTCAGCCATTAAGTGGGAAGATCAGAGAACAAGCCAGACTTTCTAGTGCACTGTAATACAACTCATTTCTAGTCTATCCCAACTTCTGAACGCTTGGCTTCACCAATCCAGTTGTGATCTTTTAACTTTGCTCTGCACATCCCAGCTCCATTTTTAGACCAGTTAGTTGATTGCTTTTTCTTCTCAGTAAGCTTCTGTAGGTTAGAACATCAAGTGGACACCCTTACCAAATTCTAAGTTTGTATAAACAGTGTTAGTTACCCTTTCAGCACACAGGATTTGTTAATTCTTATGCCTTGCGCTTTTCAGAAGGCAAATATCCACTATGATATGCAGCTACAGTGTAGGCATCCCTGGCTATTTCTTAGTTCATGCCAATGGAAGTTACTACGTACTTTAGTACATAGGGAGAAATGTGAGCATTTACCTGAAACCAAACCAAGAATTATCATTCCAGAATTTATATCATGCTTCTGGCATGGCTTCCTGGACAGCACTGAACAAAGTCACAACCATCCCAACACAATCTTTGTGCCTAATCTGCTGAAATACATTAGCTTTAAGCAATGCAGTTAAAAAAAACATTTTTAAATGCCCCAATTCACTTCAGTAGAAAAAACACTTCAGAATTTGAGGTCAAAGAAAATATGTTTGACAAAAAAGGCAAAACAAAGAACAACTTCAGAAGTGTAATTTTTTTTTTAAGACACACATTAGCTGGTTTTTATTTTCAGAACTTGTTTGAAACATCACATGCAAGCTGTGGCCAAGATGCCTGTACACAAACTCACTGGAGCTTATAAACAATCGCATGTGTGTAATCCACACACTTGAATAAATTCAATCCCCCCAGCATCTGAGCCTTTTCCACACAGGAAATTATAACAAGTTTCTCAATTTCCGTCCCACTACACTTGTGCATTTTGATACAGGCAAGCACAAGCAAGCTCTGCCCTGTGCTCAGATGACTGGAAGCTACAGCACATCATCAGTGAAGCACTAAGCTCAAGCTAGAGAAGTGTGCTGAGAAGCAGAGTACAGCAGCTCAGGTCCATGTTCTGCTGCTGTGAAGAGTCCCACAGCTTTGGGCTGTTTCAGCAATGGCCAAGGAAGACTGTGCCTCCAGAAGGCAACGCAGACACTGTCTCCATCTTCACAGATCAAGCCATATTTGACAGGACAAACATTTAGAACCTCACACCACTAAAGTATAGTTTTATTTCCACACCACAAAGCCCCAGGCAGCTTTGTCAAATACAGCATCTACAACAGATTTCAAAGATACTTTCACTTCTCAAGTATGTGCTTTTATTGATAATTACCAGTTTGCTGCCAAAGGTCTGTTTCTAACTGTGGGCACAGAGTTATTCCCGTTGACAAGCTGGAGTACAAAAAATCTCCTTCAAAATATAGTTTAAACAGAACTTTTACTCAGTATTTCTGCAAAAGTTGTGTTGGAGCCCTAAAGACATCTATAACCATCTTTCATCGACACAAAAAGCCAGAATAATAGCACTGAACTGCTCCACATTCTACTGTATCCGTAATAAGATAACATCTCCACTTGGAAAATATCAAAGCATTACACATGGTCCCAGTAATATCACTTGTAAAGAATGCATAAACCTTTAAAATACTCAAATGAATACAAAGCTTCCAGTAGAAAAAACACACATCTTACTGGCATCTGCATTTTGAAAAGTCTCTCAGAAAGCTCAACCACTTCTGCATAGAGTCACTCTAGAACAGTTACTGTGGTTTAATTCAGAAGATTAATTTAGAGGCAAAATAAGTTGCTTGATTTTCCAGTGCGGATGTAAGAAAGGCACATCACACTTCTAACTGTGCAAGAAAATCCTTAACCTGAGTGTTCAGACAACAGTTCCACTTGCCTGTGTTTATAGCACAATCCAAAACAACCTTGCAGTCCTACTTGCTTTCAACTGCAACAGAGATTTGAGAATTGAATGTTAACAGAGAGTCATCAGCTAAGCAAGTGAAAGTCTGGAATTCTGTAGCAAATTAAGGCTTCATGTATTAAGCCCAAGGACTTTGAAATATGAAAGCAACATCCCCATGGAACCATCAGTTCCAAAGAGGTAAGTCACCAGAAAGTTCAAAAAAGTTATGCACCTTGCCCAAGATCACACACTGAATTTTCCAAGCCACTGTATACACTAATGCTTCTTATTCCAGAGATACGATTCCAGAAATTCAGTCCTGTTTAAATGCAGGAACAACATCTGGTAGATGCTCTATACACATAAAAGGAAAGCAGCTTTGTCTTGTCTGTATCCAACACTTAAACAAATATTAATATGCTCACTAGCAATACAAAGACCAGGTACATAGAATAGGCCTGTAGCAACTTCGTAGGTCTCTAAAGGAAAAAAAACATGCAAAGTGTGGAACATCTTAAAATTTTAATGAACAACAGGAGTCATATGGCTCCTAAAGCAAACAGACATTTCTGGCAGCTTCAGAGGGAGCTGGAATCATAGAATGGCATAGGCTGGAAGAAACATTCTTCACTGAATTAATTCAAGCATCAAATACCACAAACTGTTGAGAGGTGCCACCCTCCCCCCCAACAATGAAAATGCCTCAATAGACTTGAGTTTAAGGTATGAGACTAAACTATAACATATATTTTAAAGTAATAGCTGTGAGAATTAAGGTTAGTAAGTAAGGGCATTGTTTAAGTGTCCATGAGAACATGAGAATTTCAACAGAAGCTTTTGTTTTATTCTCAAAAGTGACTAAACTGCTTAGCGTGCACACCTTCAAAAAATTTTATACTCAAAAGCTGAAGAAAGCATGAGCATTATGCTCTAATAAGACAGTACTTAGTAAATTCTAATTAACTATTTGTGTTATAAGCCTACATTTAGCATGGTTTATTAAACTGTATTTTTATCAAAACGTATTACTATGAACACTTTGGTGATCAGAAACGGAAGCAGACACTTTATAAAGAATTCCAATTCCACTGAGCCACAGCAAATTCACAGCAACTGTAAAAATCACCAAATTCAAACCCATCTACAAGGTCGTACAAGACAGCTATCTTTATACCCCAGCAGAAGAAATGCAAGCGTGGAAAACATTCTTTTTGCATTATTCCATAACCAGAAAGACATAATCATGGCTAAAAGCTTTAGTGGCTGATGGCATTTCAAACTGAACACAGTGACAATCCAGCAGAGTCCAAAGGACAGGACCTGTGCCAGGAGTCCACTTCTGTTTCTGGCTCTTTCAGTGGTGGGCTGTGTGACCTTCAGTGGAGAGCTACACCTCTCCTCCTTCCACCACTCTTGGTCCACAGGGAGAGAATTGCCTTCTGCTGTGCCCCTAAGTGACTAACGAGAAGGGACCTCACCTAGGGGCAGTCAGCACTACTGTGAAAACAAAATAGCAAGGGCACAACAAGGGCAAGCCACAGGCAAGCCAGCAGGCCTCCAAGTTTTGTGTTGGAAGCATGCAGCTCTCCTTCAGCTAAGTATCATCACAGACTTACTGGTTTTATTCTCAGAAACCAGCAACAAAAACTGCATCTTCTGACTTACCTTGTCTTTTAAGCAGAGTACAGTAATAAACTGCACTTCATTTATCTAGTTTTGAATCACTGAAACCCCAAAGAAGAAGGTTTAATTCCTTTCTTTCCCAGGTCATTATCAGTAACCTTTAGTAAATTTAATTTACAGGACCAAGCTCTGAGCCTGCATATCTGAAACAGTTTAAAATTCAGTCAGTCAATTTTGAGCAATAATCAAATAATCACAGATAAGAAATCCATAATCAAGAATTCAGTATGAGAAGAGACGGTCACATTTACCATTATACTAGTCACAAAGATGACAGCTTAGCATAATTTAATTTTCCAGTATAGGTTAGTTTTACCTTGAAAAAAAAAACCAAAATAAAAAACCCCAAGCTTGTTATACTTGGATCCACACTGAACTATAAAACCTCCATCCTATTTCATGCCATTTGACTGCTACTGAGACACTGAAATACTGTAAACACTTTCAGCACTGATTAATGTAAAGACTGTACTTCGTTACAATCAGAAATGAGAACACATCTCAACACTTTTCCCCTCTGTCATATTTTAGCAAAGTGAAAAAAGAAATCTTAGAGAACGTGATTTCAATTTCCCCCCTGTCAGCTTCCCAAGAACAGCCCGTCCAGGGAATATTTCAGCCATACCACTATGGCATGAAGCTGCCCTGCTGACAAGATACAAGGTAAACATGAAGTGCTCTACATCAGAGCAGATGTTTTTTTACAGAAAATAAGCCTGGCAAAAAGTATTAGTCCTCACAATCTTGTAAATGTTCTCTGTAACACTGAACATACAATGCCCAGTGTTCTTTGCACGATCAAATCTAGCAGTTCTCCATCAATATGCTTTTTTAGACACATGGGATGCTAACGTCCACCATGGCCTACTCATTCCTTCACCAGATAAAACACACAGCAGAATTGCAGCCACTATGTTCAAACATGGCTAGTAATAAAAATCATTCCAGTAATAAATTATTACAACCTTTTAATAAACGCAACCCTGAAAATGTGTTTCTATGGATCTGGAGCCTTATTTGAAAACAACAGTGTTTGCCTTTGAAGATCAGTAGGAGCTTCTCACAGCCTATGTAATCTGTTTCAGAAGCACTTGTGTTAAGATGGTCTAACGATCCCTTTCTTGCTAAACCCTCTCTGCTGTGTCAGACCATAAACTTGCTTTCCCCTCCCTTGGTATTTCACTTTCACTGCAATTAGCTCATCCCTCTGACATTCTCCTCTCCCACACTAACAGATTTCAGAATTTTCCTTCTATCTCTAGGGCCAGTCTCCCATCATTTTTTCCTATCACAGCTCACCTTTGGTTAGTGTATCATGCTGCATCTCTGTCCCCTGGATAAATAAGCATCTTTAAGTTTTGCCCTTTTTCTGCTGCTCTGATGTTACTCACTGCTTATTGAAACTGATTCACAATCTGTGACCACAGCATCTTGCAGATCCACTATTGCCAAACCCAAACCAGCTCCCATACTCTCCCCCTAATCCATAAATAATTCCAAACTCTTTGAACTTTTCACTCAACTGCCTTTGTCTTCATTTCAAAATCGGGCTTCTGACTGTATCACAGGTGTCTCAAATGTATTTCAAAATCTAAAGCACTTCCCTGTGTGTACAAACATCCTCTGCAGATTCATGTCTACCATTATGCCTAGGTTCATGTGCAAAGAAGTGTTACAGTTTCTTCTCCTAAATAAGATTTAGATTGAGCTTAAAGTCTAAAAAGATATCCTTTTGAAGCAGAGAAAAATCTCAAAATACAGACTAAAATCTGTTCATGATCTATCTCAGCATGAATTTCATATTACGATACAGAATTTTGCTCAAGGAACCCAGTCATAGTCTAAATATGGAAGGGTTTTTCTGTTAGCATTTAGTTTCATGTCATGCTTCAGGGCTATTCTCTGCAAACGATTAAAAAACATGGAGGAAAAGAGTATTTAGTCAATGCTAGTTGGGACAGACAGGAATCCTGGATACATCTGACTAATGAAACAGAAAACTAACAGAAATTAACACAATTCCTTCTCCCCTTTTATATGGCAAAAATACAGATTTTTCTATGCAGATACAAGACTCGAAAACTACTTCAGTGTGTACCATTTACGTATTTAATATTAATTCTTCTTAACTGACATTGATATTAAAAATTAAACCATTCAAATTAAATTAGCATTAATTTACTAATCAAAACCAATTTCCAAGACAAGCAATCTATATTTAACATCAGGCCTTTCTACAAAGACAAAAATAAGACTTACTACACTGTTACACACTACTTGTGCCTAAAAAACATCCTAAGATTTTACACTTTTAAGAGTCAGCCTGACTTGAAATCTTTGATTTCTGGAATAAATTCTGAACTTGGCAATCTACATTGGAGTCTTCTCTTCCTTTTTTAATTGATAAGTAAGTAACATGTCATCATTCAAAGTTCAAAAAATCATCTTAGGAAAGCGATTTCTAGCCTGTCAGTGCAAGTTGCTATGGCAACAACCACAATGACTACAAAGGCTCTAGCCTTATTTCATGAATAAAATGGAAAAAATATCACAAGATACTATAATGAAACACTCTGTACTGTAAGCCTTCCTGGAAAAAAGAAACTAAAGGACCTTTTCTACCCCATTTAACAATATCTGGGCTGGCAAAAAAGCCTTCAGTTTACTGTAAAGCCTTATGTCATTGTTTTGAAAACCTTGGGACCCTGCTTTTCTTGGGACTTCAGTATTCTCTGGCTTACCAACAGGTCAAAGACTGAAAATGAGCTTGTAGTATCTAAGGATAATGGGCGTTATTCCGTTTGGAGCAAAAGAAACAGACAGGACTATCAAATACAGTAGGGGAAAAAGCAAGGAAAAAGATGGATTCTACCATAAGTCTAAAAATAGATCCAATTCAATCGAAGCATGTGTAGTTGAAAGTCTCTCCAGAACGAACAGCTCCATCTGGAGGTTAAAAAGCTCGGGATATTAAAGCAAGCTTCCAGGGGAAAGCTTCTCGAGGCTTCTTAAAAATACCCTTTAAAATGGCCTGCAAGATCTCCCAGTTAAAACAAAAACGTGTTTTCAAGTCAATTTTTAATGTAAAACTCATTTGATCTTTAAGAACCTAAAAGTTTTTCCTTAAAAGCAAAGTGAAGATAAATCTTGAAATGAAAACATCTAAAAAAATCAAAGCCTGCTCATTCATACCTTAAGCTTCTTGCCTTTCAGTGAAATTCACACAAAACCTTGGCATCAGGAGAGTCTGTAAATTGTGGTAGTTTTCAGTGTGATCAAGATCTCATCATCACAGAATGCAAATCAAAGTCAGTCTTCCACCACTACTTCAACGACGATTAAAATCCTCTTTCAACACTAAGTGAATGATCCAATAAGGAACACAACTTCTTGCACGTGCAAAACTTACGCCCAAACCCTTCATACTTACCCATCATTTTCCACTTATTTCTGCAAAAGACAGAAGGCCAGCTAAGCTGGTACATGCTCCAGAGCAAGCTATTTTGCACGCCATCTTTAGAAGTAATTAATCAAAAGCACATTTTAAGTCTGCAGGGAGACAATTGCTTCCCCGTTTTAGGAAAAAATTCAGGCTTCAGCACACTGTTTAAGAAACTACACCCGGCTCAGGAAAAAAAGGCCGGTTCTCTTCCCTGGCAGGACAGGAACCAAACCCACAGTACAGGTGGATAGTCATACCTCCAACTCTCCTGCTTTAAGTCTTGTTTTCTCCACTTTACACTGGTTCTGGTCACTCTCCATCTGAACTCTACACACGCATTACAATAACGCTTAAACTAGATCACCAGGAGTGTCCTCAATTCCAGATTACATTTTTACCTTGCAGCCTGCATTAAAAAAAATCATACAGCTATTTTTTTCTTGAGCCTGTACTGGACGCTTCCCAGCTGCGTGTCACAATACAAGTAGTGATGCAAAGTAGAATAAAAAGGGTCAGAAAATCAGGAGCAAAGGATTGCTGCTGGAAAACTGTTGGGTTAGAGGCCTGCCACCTTACTGCTCCGGAACAAAGGCAAGCTTTGTTACTCACTCCACACTTCTGGTAACGTTGAATTGCCTCACGGTGTTCTTCCCAGACTTTTTACACGTTCCCCATCTTCATCCTCTTATCTCCCCTTTCCTCCCTCCCAAACACCTCTTCCACCTTCCCCCAGAAAAACACAAACATTAACAAGTCAGAATCAGTAAAACTACCAATAAATTGTTTTATTACTATTAATACATGATTTTTAAAAATCCAAGTGCTGCACCTCTGATAATCAGGCTGGTTCATGCCTAAAGTTTAATTTGGAAACTTAGGCAAGAGTAAAAATACCTGTCCAAAAGACATTGCACAAACTATTCCTGAAAGATTCCTACAATGCAACACGCTGTTCCAATATTTGAACTCACCAGGAACCTCTCTTAAAACATCTCACAATACTGATTGATGTACCGTATTTCTTTGAAGAGCGTTTTCAAGTAGTGTCATGCACATACAGCCCCTTTCAAGTTCTGAATATCCAGCAAATACAAACCAGAGCTTGCATAGGAGGCTGGTGCCAGAATTTCCTCCTGATGATTTATCACAGTTTCAATACAAATACATGTTCATGATTACTGGTTCATATTAATTTGCCATAGCAGAAGAAAGCCTATTTTTGTTTTTATTTAATATAACATTTTAAACAACTCTTGAATCTAGAATACAGTATTATGAATTCCTAGGAAGCATGACTAAGCATTACAAAAATGCTATAAGCTCTGGAAAAAACTTCAGAAAACTCTAACTTATTTCTCTGCTAGTACACGTTAACAAAAGATCAAAATAAGGGCCTTTCAAAGCAGCTGTTCATATACAATAGCTCCCTTTTCATGTGCAAGTTCACCAATTTCATTTCAAAAATTAACTTACTACCTTTTCAATATATCGGAGCCCATAGAGGGAGCAATAAAAACTGCTTATCCTTCAACATTCTACTCTAGGATCTCCAGTTTACTAATCCATATCTCAATGCATACTTCAAAACCATATTTTAACTTCAGCACTGCAACATTATCCCCACATCATAAAAAAACATTGATTTACAGCATGAAATGAAGAAGCAGCAACTCAGAACAGCTTTTTATTTGCTCTGAATATCAAACACAATGTACATCAAAAGCATCAACTTTCTTTTGGTTGCAATTCAGCTTGCTGACTCAGCTTAAAATTGTTTAACAATGGAAAATAAAAAAAATATTTTTTTGAATAGTCTGTAAGCCACCACATCTTTGATAACAAGCCTAGTCTTGTTAGTCTAATTTTGCAGCTCTACTGTGAGATCCCCTGTTACACACAAACTTGCAGGTGTTGGGGTAAGCACGGTTTCCTTTAAATCCCATCTCACAGGTTACAGAAAAGGGGAAAGGATAGAAAAAACCACACTGCACCCTGCAGCAATACTAGTTCATGCAAATACAAGCAGTACCAGGAGCTGAGATGTGCTTTCACTTAAGCTTGCTTAATGAGAATAAATCAACTGACTAGGAGTTTTTAAAAGAAAAAGTACTCCAACAAATAGAAACCAAACCCTGATTTCTCATTTTCAGTATTCTAAATTAACTAGAGAGATGGCATCAAGATACTAAACCTACAAAATATTTAGATCAGGCTATTAGCAAAGGTCTTCCAGCAAATAAGTATAAACTTGACCTAGGAAACAAACAACTGATGTTTCTCTGGCTTTGTAAGTGTTTTGCAGCCCAAAAGAGCAACCTAATGTTAAGCTCAAGACTAAAGAAAATGACTACAAATAGTTCAGTCATATGAGAAAATCATATATAAATCTCTTTACCAGAAAGGGTAACAATATTTTCTCTGAAAAAAGCCAACTTCTCTTTATTAAAAGTTCCGTTTTGAAGCAATTCCTGTATTGGAAAGTGCTTGCAGAATTAGCACTAAATTGCCCTTTCATAACAAACCTTACACAGGAAAGTTTTACCACGACTCATTCTTTGAGAGAACAAACCACTGTAGGATTTTAGAAAGCTCCCAACCATCTCCCTATATAGACTTGCAAAAAGTGATAGTTGGAAGCAACTGAATTGGGCTTTGTGTTTTTTCCAGGCATCATTTCCTCAGACTGATAGCTGTAAGCATTTGGAAGCTGGCAGTTTAATAGAGAAAATCACAACCATTCTTTTAAAGACACCAAAACATTTCAAAATTTATTTTCAGATGGTAGAGACTATAGGCCTTTGCTGAAACGTGTCCATGTATCAGCTTTCTTAAATCAGAAAGAAACAATCATACTTAAACCCATTTGTTTCCTTTAAATTGGTTTAAGCACAGGCTGAGCAAGCATTTCAAGAATTTCTTCAGTCTGTTTCTTTAAAGAGATGTTTTGAAGAATTAAAAACCAGATCTGTGCTCACATGTATGAAAACGCTTTTTCTTCATTTCACAAGATTTTAAAAAACATGTTAGAGAAATATACTGACAAACTGCGTGACATTAGAAATTAAAACTGGTTGATGCTAAACACTATTTCTAAAGCTTCAAGGCTTTTTTACAGCTTGAAAGAATGTATCTCCTCAACACCAAATCTGATCATTGAAAGTACTGTTGCATTACTGACATATGAATCTACTTGTCATTTTGGATTAAAAGTGTTTCTGTAAATGACTTTAAGACTAAAAAGACCCACAGAAATACTTACATTGCATTTACTTTATCTTCTGGGCCCTGAACTTGACCCGTTACAGTTCCTTGACTGGTATTTTTAACCCAGCCAACCACTCCTAATTTCCTAGCTTCCTCTTCTGTGTACTGATGTGAAAAAAACGAAAAAAAGACAATCAGTGTCAACACATACATCACATGCATACACCACTTCAAACCCCACTTTCATTTTCACGGCTTTAAGACCTACACTTAAAACCAAAATAAAAATCCATAGAAGATGCTCATACTCAGGCACTAAGATGCTCCTGTCAGCTCTGAAGTTGCAGCAGAAGCAGCCCACTTTTGGAGAAGAATGAGACTTTACATATACAGAATAAATGCATGAGTTAATTCCCACTTACGTTTTCACAGGTTTAATAATTTTCTTTAAAAAAATGACACAGATGATGGCTCCCATCAAGACATGACACTGCTCATAACAAAAGTAATACTCCTCTTTGCTTTATCATTGTACATGCATAGAAATCTCCTGATGGCGTGAGGCTTTTCCATTCACAGGGAGGCCAAAGACTTGCTCCCCTTATTTCAGGAACTTTTAACATAATCTTGATCTCAAAGGACTCTTACTAATCCCACATGGCTCCCTTGTACCTACTCCCTTCCTTTCTACAGCTCCTATCACTGCTCATTTGCCACTTCAGCAATCCCAGTGTTTAAACTCATTAAATTTGCTACATGTACAAACTTCATAGCTCCTTTTCTTCAGTTTCATTTTAAATCCTGACTTTCACCTCTTCGATTCTAGCTCCAGCTGCTGCATTGTTACTAACAAATGGCAGCAAAGGTCATAACCTAATTATACTGTTTTTCTAATATTTTTGTGATACCACAACAAATTATGGCTTCCCAGCTATTCACTTCTTGTGATGAAATCAGCAACTTCCAAGTATCCTGGTTTTGAGGTGTGTTTTTTTTTAAAAAAACCTCTCATTTTCTGTCTTTCACAGACATACAAGATATATGCATGGTTTTCATAATTTGTGTATGAGCACTGAAATGGTAGGGATCAGAAACCCTGTTTTGCAGGAATCTGTTAAAATTTTGTTCCATGTAGGACAATAAAAACACTATTAGCCAATACACAGTACTTCATTTCATTAATTGCAAATTCATTTACAATACCTCTGTTTTGCTTCTTGCATGTTGTTTAGCTAAGAGGTATAAGGCTAAATGGCCCATGTTTTTATCTTGTATTACAGAATATCAGACTGATGGCTCTAACAATAAAATCTGAGATTTTTCAATACATTTTGATGAGAACTAGCCAAATATTTTAAAGTATGTGCAGTAATACCCAAAACAGTACACAGATACTGAATGTGCACACTGCACTACCAGCCTCTTTAGACACTTATTCTAATGTTGACAGTCAAACTTCAGGTCAGTATGCCTATATTCCAAAAGACAAAACAAATTTTGAGGTAATCTAGGCAATGAAAAGGTGCTGCTAACTATGAAGAGTATTTTTGAAGTTGATTATGAGCAGCTTCTCCATAGAAACTTGTCCAAAAGCATGGGAATGCAGCTGACAATCTGTTTCTCGATACTGCTTATTAGCTCAGGACTGGCACTACGGTGTGTGTTCACATGGCTTCAGCTCAGCTCAAAACAAGGCAGAGCAAGCTTGCACCTGCCCATCACATATTGCATGGACATGCACTTCCCACTTGATAAAACAGCTAAATTCAAGATATATTATATTGCAATCCTCTACCCATTTCAATTTTGCACTGTTTCACAATATATGTAAACTACGCATAACAACTTTTAAGTAATATTAAGCATGGCTCACTATTTTCAGAAAAAAACAATCCTGTTTGAAACGCATCCTCTTGTTTCTTGGGTTTCAGCAAAATGCAAAACTACCTGTTGCACGTTCAGAGCTGGTGGAGATGTTTGCCTGGGATAAGCCACAGACTGCATGTCTGTAGTACATTGTTAAAAGGAAACACAATCAGCTTCTTTAAATACTAGTACTATAACTGCCATTAAAAAAAAAATAAACTAGAACACACCGTTTCAGAAGCCAATATTGAGATCTTCCAATTTAATTGTTCTAAAGATTAATATGTTACAACGCTCTTGCGGCTGTTTTATCACAAGTAATCCAAACAAAACCTTTAGATACTACACAAGCAACACATTAGCAAGCTTTAAAAAAATCAAATTTAATACCACGGCAATATAAAACCATTTTTTGTCCCTTTTAAATGGACTTGCAATACTGTAGTGTCTAACTCAAAGGATATGTTTTTGTGCTCTACAGACCTGCTGCTGTATTTTTAGCACTGGCAACACTACACTGCAAACAGAACTGGGAGATCAGACATTGCCTTACCATCCTGAAACAAACACCTGGAAAAGAAAGAAACGGACATCAGGATAATTGGAAAGAACGTCGCTTTTAGGAATCTCACTGTAATACAAAGTTACAGGAAACTGCATACAGGCCACCTGCGGTCTTTTCTCACAGAAATTTCAGGGAGCAGTTACAAATGTTAACTCTGGAGATGTGCAGAGAAGCGGGCCTCCAGCTTTCCTTGGACAAACAGTTATTTTCATTAGCGCAGCACACGCCGCTTGCTCTAACGAAGGTGTTGCAGTGTGTAGAATCATAGAATGGTTAGGGCTGGAAGGGACCTTCCAAGGTCATCTAGTCCAACTCCCCTGCAAGGAACAGGGATATCTCCAACTAGATCAGGTTGCTCAGGGCCTCGTCCAACCTGGCCTTGAACGTCTCCAGGGATGGAGCATCCACCACCTCTCTGGGCAACCTGTGCCAGTGTTCTACAACTCTCATGGTAAAAAATTTTTTCCTAAAAAATTTTAGGAAAATCTTTTTTTAGGTAAAAAAGGAATCGCCTTTGACTCAGTTTTCGCTGCCAACTCTTCCCGCCAACACAAGGGGCGGGTGTGCGTGTGTGGGGGGGGGGTCATTCCCACACAACCGCGCTGACAGAAGGGAATCGGGAAGCGCTTTTGACAGCACAGCCTGCGCTCCGCAGGAGCCGGGCGAGCTTTATGGCGGGGGCGCCTTTACAGCCATTTCCTCCGCGCTCCTCCTCAGGAGGCGGCGGCCGCTCCCTCACACGCCGCCGCCCCCCGCGCATGCGCGGCCCGCCACCACCGCGCCTCTCACCCCTGGGCGTACAGCCCCCGTTTTTACCTTGCACTCGTCCAAACACTTCGTAATCCACGGATTTGAGCGCGCCGGAGGCTTTCGCCAGGGCGGACATGGCGGTGAAGGACGAGCCGCTGTGGCGTAGCGGGCCGCGGCCGAGCGGGGTCCCCCCGCGGGGCGCGGCGCTCGGACGGCAGCGCGCGAGGCTCAAGCTTCCCGCGGGAGCGGCCGCCTCACGCACAGGCGCTCCGGGATGGCGGGAGGGGGGCGGGATCGGGGCGCCCCGAACCGATCTCGGACCGGGAGAAGCGGCCCTGCGAGGCTGTGTCCTGCTGCAGGACGTGTGCACCCAACCAGGTTTCCCGCCTCCAGCATCCCCTAACAGGTAACCAGCATCACACTTTTTCGGGTATTGACAAGAATCTTTGAAACTAAAAAAAAAGTATTTGCCATACGTGACTGAACTAGAGGTGATTTTGATCGATACAGTGGGAAGTGGAGTAGTTGAGAGCTAAAACATAGGAAAACCTCCCAAATTTATAGAATCATGGAATGGTTTGGGTTGGAAGGGACCTCAAAGATCATCCAGTTCCAATCCCCCTGCCATGGGCAGGGACACCCTCCACTACACCAGGTTGCTCAAAGCCTCATCCAACCTGGCCTGGAACACTGCCAGGGATGGGGCAGCCACAGCTTCTCTGGGCAACCTGTGCCAGTGCCTCACCACCCTCAATGTAAAAAATTTCTTCCTTATATCCAATCTAAATCTCCCCTCTTTCATCCCTCCCTGGCAATGAGTGACTTCTCTCACATCTCCATGTTACTTAAAGCTTTCATCCAGACTTTCCAAAGCTCATTTCTCTTCCTTTTTCAAGCACAGTGCTGAGGCAAAGACCGAAGCCAGCATGGGGCTAGACTGCTCAGCTGGAGCAGCAGCCTTGGCAGGGGAAAGCTCTCCTCATGCAAATTGCTCACCTGACTTCCAAAACGACACCTATTAGTGCTCAGGTTTTCATTAGCAAGCCTTTCCCAGAAGTGTTTGCATGTAATTTCTTTTATGTAGGTGCTACATGTGCCAAAATACAGACTAGAAACTGGTTGGTTATTAGGCTGTCTCCAATGGAAAACCACAAAGATTTTTCTCTGGAGTATTCTGTGCCTGCTTGCAGTTTCCCACACCCCATATTTGCTTTTTTTAAAAAAAAAAAATCTAAGTGTTTTCAGGTAGAATTCTACACTAGAAACAATATTTAACCATGAACTCAGCCTTCTTTTACTGGCAGGTTAACTGTGGCTTCACAATAAGAATAATAATTATTTTATTGGCTCTCTCCAACAGGCAATTTCCCCACCACTACCACTTCTTGTTCTAGCCATAATGCAGCATAACTCAAGTTGTTTACATGTTTAGAACTCAAGACTAGAGGGAAGTTCAAAATAGATCAAGACCTAGAAAAAAATAAAATTGCTTTTCCAAGACTCATCAAGTAACCAGAGACAACCATTTGATTCAGCACAGAACAAAAATAGTCGCATCAACACAGAAAACGTCCAGTATCACAAGGACTAGGAAGACAATGGACAAAGTTTCATCATTTGCTTCAACTATACAGCATGTTAAACCAAACCATTGCCTTTTACAGGGGTCATACGTTTCACTAGTGTGGAATCAGCACCATTTTGTTTTTAAAGAGGAGAATTCTACAGAAAGAGGAACAATGCAATACAACATGAAAATCTTTCATCATTTGCTGCCATCTATCAGCAGTGAAGAGCAAGACAGGTAAAAAAATAAATTTACAATAGCAGCCTATCTATTTACAGTATAAAGCACTGAAACACAAGCCTTGAAACCAGAGCTTATTCTGGTTCTGATTGCCTTTTGCTATCTGCACATTCCAGTACTGCCATTAACAACCTTTGTTTTATCAAGAGAATCTTTGACCTTTAAGGTGGGTTTTCCTGATGTCACTCAGGTCTCCTCATATCTGCATTGGCTCATTCTCAGGATGGGAATCCATTCCTGTTGCTGTTCCTCGAGAGCTTCCTGACTCAGTGGTACTCTAATCTCTTGTCTTCCTGCAGCTATTCTCTTTTTTCAGAAAAGTCAGTTTAAGATTTTTTTTTATTTGCTATAAGAACATCTTGCCTCTCTTTCCCTAAAGAAGTCTGAGTTGCTCATTATTTCATGACAAGTAGCAGAGATACCATGCAAAGCCTGAAGAACTCCAGAAGATGATACCATGAAATCCCTAATATTTTGCAGTCCAAGTAATCAATAGGCAAGCAGTATTCCGTTACTCTAATTAGCAAGGGAGCTTTAGCACACTCTAATGTAGACAGCCTGTGTGAAGTCAAGGAAGCTCTGAATTTCCCTCCCACTTTCAGCTGTTTACTCTAGGGTGGTGACATTGACTGAAAAAGAATCAGCTGGTTGCACTTTCTAAAGCTATTGCCAATTGTAAAAAATGCTAAACACCTACGTCTGTTAAGGCATAAGATATATTCCTTGATTATACTGCAGAGGAATGCAAACAATTATGAACATTTCTTGCAACAAACAAATTATTGTACCTTTAGGATAAACTTGAGAATAAGCAGAAAACATAATGCCATAACATCTGTAGATCATCTAGAGATAAAATACAGAGTCTTTCATACTGCTGCCAGCTTAGCTATTACCACATGTTGGGCCCAGTTTGCTACTCAGTAAATAAGAGTGACCTTCTTTATTACTAAGACAAAACAGCAACAGTCATGATTAATATCTGAGAGAGAAATTCCAGCAGTGACCATTATGGTGCCAGTTTGCCCAGGCCTTTGCTACGCTCACAGCAGTTGCTTTTTTACAATTCATCTCTTATTTCACCATATTAGTTTTACTTTTCTTTTCTGATCACTACACATCCTTGTTAAAACAAGTATGTGCTAGCCAGCTTTTAGTCCTCTGTCTCTTTTGAAAGATGCTGTTTTGTGTTCTCACTTCTGATACACAGATTAACTTTCACTCCCAGCACAGTGCCATCTAGGAACAACTATTATTGCAACTTAAGCTTCTACAGAAGGGTTTCTTGATTCTGAAAGATGCTTTACTTGGCAAGCTTTTTGCAATTGGTGAAAACTCTCATTGCAGATAGGTCTGGTTTGACTACTCAGTCACCTGCCTCTACTCTGAGCATTAAGTCTTTAAAAATTCCTCCTAACACTTGCTTAGGTGAAGTTTTCTTACTATTCTGTTTCTAATCATAGAAAAAAAAATATAGCAAAGAATATCATCACAGGAACACACTAGAAACCTGCAATGGTGCCATTGCATACAAACATCAGGAAACAGCCTAAGTGTGGCTATGCAGGGAGCTGAGGATGACCTTCAGGCTGAAGTGACACTTACCACAGTACCTGAGCAGGGCACACCAAGCCAGGGGTAACAGCAGGGTCCAGCCAGGAGCAGTTAAAGACTAAACTGGAAACACAGCTACAACATAGAGGCAAGATACAGCTAAAAGGCAAGGCTGAAGACAGAGCTGAAGGTGAAAGCTGGTTTGCCTATGACCTAAGAGAAAGGGATGTGCTCAGCCCTGAGCTTAAATGGAGCTCCTGGACCAAGGAGCAGAGGGGGTGTGGTTGGCCTCACCTCACAGGTGAGGCTGGTCAGGATGATTAGACCTGTTGGTGCCCTTGACACTGACTGCTATCAATAAGAAGTTTTTCATAAGAGAATCATTTATTAAGCTTTTGTTTGGGCTGTTAAACTGAAGTTACTCTGAAAGTTGTAGCTTCATTATTTATACTGTTCATTCATCTCTGGCACAGAATAGTTGGAAAACCATTAAAACCTTTTTTTCTTTCAATACCTGCTACTCGTGCTTTCTCTCTATGTGGC
Organism: Tauraco erythrolophus; assembly: GCF_009769465.1. NCBI lineage: Eukaryota > Metazoa > Chordata > Aves > Musophagiformes > Musophagidae > Tauraco > Tauraco erythrolophus. The sequence continues at coordinate 131,729,362 of NC_141466.1, forward strand.
TGTCACCTCACACCACCGTATCTACTTGATGTTTTCCACTCCTAAAATTACTATTGGAGCAAGTCCAGAAGAGGGCCACGAAAATGATCTGAGGGCTGGAGCACCTCTCCTAGGAAGACAGGCTAAGAGAGTTGGAGTTTTTCTGCCTGGAGAAGAGAAGGCTCCGGGGAGACCTTCCAGCACCTTCTGGTACCTAAAGGGGCTACAAGAAAGCTGGAGAGGGGCTTTTACAAGGGCATGTAGTGACAGGACACGGGGCAATGGCTTTAAACTGAAAGAGGGGAGATTTAGATTAGATCTAAGGAAGCAATTCTTCACTCTGAAGGTGATGAGGCACTGGAACAGGTTGCCCAGAGAAGCTGTGGCTGCCCCATCCCTGGAAGTGTTCCAGGCCAGGTTGGATGAGGCTTTGGGCAACCTGGTGTAGTGGAGGGTGTCCCTGCCCATGGCAGGGGGGTTGGAACTGCATGGTCTGTGAGGTCCCTTCCTACTTAAACCAATCTATGATTCCATCATTCTATCTTTGGTGTTCACACAGATGTCCCATCAGGCACATTACCTCCCACCTTGCTGTCTTAATTCATCCTTCAACTTGTAACTGTGCTGCTATTTTCCTGCACCACTTTAGTTTAACATGGCTCCTCCTCAGACCTGTCCATGATTGCCTTTCTGATTTCCTGCTACCTTTTTGTAGAGTTTCTCACACAATCTACAAGCTATTAACATTCCTGACTTTTGAGTTCACTCCTCTCTCAGCCATCAACTGGCTAGCTGACCTCTTTAGCTATACATTTTCTTTAGAATTTTTAATATTTGTGCAACTCTTTGATCACTCCGTTTATCTGAACCAAGCTCTAAACCTGATTCCCTTGCAAACGGTCCCCAGCTGATTTTGATGAGTGGTTTCCCAAAGGACACCAAGCCTCTAGATAAAAGCAGCTACCGCTTGTGTCACCTGGTTGTTGCTGTTACCTAAGGAGTACTGAATGCCTAGGAAGAAGGTTAGAAGCTGTGTAAGTTTAGTTTGCCCTTTCTAGCTTCGTTTTTCACTTGTCTGTCAAACACAATGCGTATCAGCTCCTCTTTTCTATTCTTTAAAATAACACTCTGTTCTTCCTTTGTGTTTACTTCTTCAAGAGAAATGATAAGCTTTTTCCCTTCTTCAATGGTCTTCCTTTCTTCTTTATCCCTCTATCATGTTTTCTTCTCCTAAATTGCATTTATTTTCATTATTTCATTTCTGAAAAAAACTGATAGGACTTCCAACTTTACAGACTTTACTTCAAAGTTGTACAAGCTTCTTCAGGGTCTTTATTTTGCTGTTGCTATTTATGTTGTATCTATACCAAAAAATCTTTTGAAGGCCTAATCTTTAAGCAACTGTGAAATAAGAGATGGCCTTGCTTTGTCTCATTTTTCCTCTCTCTGTGGATCACTGGCTATCAGTAGCTGTGCTCTTTAGCACAGCTAAAGCACAGAGTTCAGTGCTCTTTAGCACTGAAGATTAGCTTTAGAAGCCTCAAGGACAGGCACACTGTGAGATTCTTGAAGAGCCTTAGTCTGCCTTCTCCTGTACAAGATATGAAACAATGGCTTGTTGCAGAACTACTGGTTAGAAATGTTTTAATCATGCAGAAGTAAACACAAAATAACTTCTGTTCCATAAGCTTCAGCTCAAGGCAACAAAGTGTTCCTAGCCTGTAAGAGTTTAGCCAGTAGTTACTAATAGTCTTAAGTCAGCTTCTTTAAAGGAGGTTAAAAATCAAATGGAATGGATGTAAAAGGGTTAACTGAAGTAAAGACTTAAGCTTTATATACTTCTTGTATTGTATATTCATAGAAAGCATAAGCACTCTGTAGGAAAGAGTAGAGAAAGTGTGTCTGTTAAAGAGAGAGCATCTGGATATGAGTTAACAAGCTACAAAACAAAGTAATATTTGGCAAAAGTGAAATCTATTAAAATAGAACAACATAGGAGGAAACTGTTTTTTTAGCTGCATCATAAATGAAAAATTATTTTGTACTGTAGGATTGCAAAGCTTGAAATTCAAGTGTATAAATTTTATGAAGTCTTTGAGAATGATCTGCCTGGTTACTTATATTGTAATTGTTACTGCGTAACCTAGAGAAAAATGTTACCAGAATGGTTGGAAGGAGCACTGGTTTCAGTTTTGAAAGAGGATTTGATTACCCTCTGGAAAAAGAAAAACGAAAGGGTTTTGACGTAATAATGCAGGGTCAAAAATAATGATTGCTAAAATATTTGCCTGGTGGTTGACACATTAAATATGTTAGAGGTGAATCTCCAATATACCCACAGCACAGGCAGGTGACCTGATTACAACGTTTGTCTCCTGATCCATTTATAATGCCAGATCCAAATCCAGCAATCCGATCTGCGTGGGAGGACACCCACACCTGTGCAGGGGCCCACTTAAGCAAGCGGGGTGTTGTGCAGAGGAAGGGTCATGCCTACACAGCTCCGATTACAGGACTGCAGCCAAACTTTGTGTGGATGAGACCTAAATTTGTCCCTCTCATGCTCCAAAGTCATGGGCTGCTTACAGAAAGCAACACAAGTTTTATGGTGACAAATACAAAATTGTGAAGCCATTACTTTACCTTTTTTTTAGGTAAAGCAGTAATCCCCAAAGTTCTCTTGCTTGTAATCCCATTCACATCTGAATAATTTTGCTTGACATCATCAAAGATGTGAATATTTGATGAAACTAAACTTTTGTCTACCTTCCACTATTTTATCATCATTGCTGTGCCAAAGTCCTTCGTTTGCTTAACGCTCCTCCACATAAAGATCTAAGGCAATAAACTACTAAACCTCCACCAACAAAACTACATGAACATTAAGTTCAGGTTTTTCAGTCTAAATAAAGCTTTAAAAAGTATTTTCACTGATATATGCAAAGAGTCTTCAGGTAAACCAGTTATAGTTAGTAGTGGCAAAAATTTTAATCTGAAAACATAGTAAGAAGCTAAACCACTAGATAAAAATAAATACTTAGTATGAGAAAATTAGCCCTGAAGACTTGGATCATCATTGCAAAGTTTTCTAAACTCAGAAAGCTTTGGTAACTAAAACATGGAAATATGAATTGCTCTATAGCAGAAAAATCCACCTCAAACAAAAAAGTGACAAAGTTATACTACTGAGTTCTAAAGCATAAGAGTCAGAGGGTGCAATTTGGGGTGAAGTCTGTCAGTCCTGTGCTGGATCAAGTAGGTCTTGGCTTGATGATGAAATCTAAACATAAACCCACCTACTATAATGCCTGCAAAGATTTAAATTTACTAGATATAATTTCATTACAGAAGATAAGTCTAGCTGGTCTTTCTAAGCAGTTTGTGAACAAAGGAACAATTTAACCATAATAATATTTTAATTTTGTCAATCCAAGACCTAGGAGTTTTTTGCAAATTAGATGAGATCCTAATCTAACAAACATGTAACAACAATGCTGTTCAGGAAAAAGTTTATTTTACGTGCAAGTAGACTGTTAAAATTCTTCAACCCAGCCAGCTGCTCTTTTGGCATTGTCTTTGTGATCTCTGTTTTACATGGACTGCTATTTAACCATTTGAAATGTCATGCTTCCTGACCTTTTACTGGAGATATCGGTGAGCTCCAACGGGAAAGAGAGGAAGTGCAAAAGGATTTGGGCTCTGTGAAGAAGGAGAGCCCAGGCCATCCTCTTGCATTTAGAAGGAGCACATCAGAAGTCTTAGTTGCATGGTTTGGTAGCGAAGCAGAAGGAGATTTATCTGATGTGTGAGCTATGAAATATCCATTCACAGGAAACACATTAAAATTTGGGGAAAATGTTGACTGAGATGCTGCTGAGGGTTATATTTTCCTTAAGCAACATGCTGAGGAGGAGGAGGAGATATGGTCTTTTAAGGCAGTTAGTTCTTTATTCCCATTGAAACATGGGAAATCTTAAACATCATGCTTCACACAGCCCCTAGAACAATGATGTCAGATTTTGTGGAGGATTTAGGGCTCTATAAGAGATCTAAGAAAGCACAAAAGAGTGTGGGTTGGTGAAGGAATGGTTTATAATGGAGGTGGGTTGACAGCTGGTAGATTTTGCAGTTCTGTGAAACTATTTGATTCATTCTCATTAACTGCGTTAGCCCACTATTTCTGCTCAAAAGCAACAAAGAGAAACTTTAATTAGTATCTCAGAATCTTAAAATGTATTAGTGCAGCCTGTGTCATCAGGTATTTCAGTCAAGTCTTGCTGAATCGATTACCACTTTAATTCTTGGAACTGGATAACTTCAAAAGCTTAAGTTGCAATTTGTGTTGAAATAGATAAAATGAGCCACCTGCTATTATTACAGGGATATCTGAGAGCCAGTGATGGCCAAGCAACTGGTGTTGATGGAATTGGGGGGGGGGGGGGTAGAATAGTTTCTTAGATTTAGCAATAAATATTGTCGTTTTAATTCAGACATTCTCTGGGACAGTGAATAGTCTGTTCCAAACATTTACTTTGAGTTGCCATAATATTGCCTCCTTAAATCAGTACATTGAGTTATTTCTGCTAGAAAAATGAATGGTACATGAATAATAACAAGGAAAACACGTGGATATGCTCATCTTGCTAAGATAAAAAAGAGAAAGCATGAAGGGCAATGAGTCTATAGATGTTGTCTATATTGCAACACATGAAAACTCTGGGATGGTCCTTCTGTTCATCGCTCATGTTCCCTGACACAGGACCTCGTACTGGTGCAAGTAAGCTGATAAGAATAACAATTCTTTCCTGAAGAAGCAATTTTTATCCATTCGTGTCCATCTGCCTGTCAACCGCCCGTATATTTCTCCAAGTTAGGATCTGCTGGCCCACTCCAATCAAATGAGGGGCCTATGTTTCAAAGACATTAACTCGGGACAAATTTGGTGAAAATCAGTGCCTGGACGAAGGGAGATGCTCTCACCTCTGGAAGGTGGGCTGCAGCTCTCGAAACACGTTACATTATCCAGATGCAGTAGGCAAGACCTAGCGCATGCCAAAGGCAATGAAACACACCTCTGCCCCTTGTGTGCCCTTCCTTTTGTCCTGGCTAAGCAGGATAAAAAGGTTGCTGCTGCCGGACCCGAGCTTTCATCCGTTCTTACACTACCTTGATGCCATCTTCCCCATCCAACCGAGTGAAAACATCAGTAGTTCTGATGAGATGGGAGGAATTAGCGTGGGTTTTGTAGCAAGAAATCATGCTTCCAATCAACTGGAATGCTTTTGAGAAATCAGTGATTATGTGGAAAAGGGTGATCTGGTTGATAGGGTGTTTGTGGATTTTTTTTTTTTAAAAAGCTTTTGAAAAAATCCTGTATTAGATTACTCTGGGCAGTAAAAGCAAGTGCTGCTGTGAAGAGCTACAGAAGTATCTAGTTACACTAAATGACTGAGCATTAAAAAGTCAGACTAAATTCAGAGTTAAACACTATGTGCAGAGCACAAGCACACCAAAGTATGCAAATGCAGCATAATATTCTAATATTCTCCTAGGTCTTCTTGAGTCAGAAGAATATTAGTCTGTCCAGGGGATACCACATGGGTCTGTATGATCATAAATGGCCTCATTATTTCTCACATATGAGAACTCGTGGGCATCAAACAAAATGACTGGGTAACAAGTTCCTGACAAACAAAGGGGAACAACTTTTCACACTGTGGGTGAATCAGAAACTGCGGCTGCTGAACGCTGATGCCAAAACATAATGAGCCTAAAAAGCAGATGAATGAGGGGATGAAAAACCAATTTAGCATTATTAAACACAACAAAAGAGCCGTGACTCAGGATGGGTGTCCGGGAACTGAAGAGAATGGGAAGTATACAGAGGGGAAGTAAAATTGTCTGCACGCCCAGTTCTTAGTTTTAGTCTTGTCACAGGAAGCTGTTCTTGCACGTTTCCGCAGCGGGGACCGACTGAGCAAAGGCTGAGGTCAGTTTTAAAGAAACTGAAAGCTTTGCTGCAAAAAAAGAAGTGTTTGTGTGGGCTGGAGAGACAAAAAGGCAGAGAGCCTGGGAATCTAGTGAGAAAAGAGGTGAATATCTAAGTTGGAAAAAAATCAGTCTGAGGGAACTAGAAGGAGATACTGAACAAAGCAACCCTGATGGTACCAACCACTCCCTGAAAAGCCCCTGGAGAGCTGGAGGATGCTATCCCATGTTTTGTGCAGAGGCACGATACTGTCAGGTACCCAAGGCTGATGGTCTTAGCTGGTGTAGCTGTACTTGTAGCCTGCAGTCAGAAGTGCTGCAAGCTGATGGGGTGCTGAGGTGGTGTGGCTGGCAGCTGAAGCACATCAAGCTGTCCTATGCTCTGTTGGGATCAGAAGGTGATTCCCTACTGGGTGACACCTCTGTACGCAGACACTACCCAAAATTCCCTTTCCTCCCAACTTCCCACTTCAGAATGCCCTGCTTTTCAGAGGTGTTCGTTTGTTGGGGATAACCAGTGACTCTGACCCAGTTTCTTCTAATTTCAGAGCCTGTCAGGCCTCCTGCAGATACCATTCCAGATGCTGATGACCAATCCCTTACCCTATCTTTTCCAGGCAGAGAGGGCTGGAATCTCCGCAGACAAACATTTTTCCAACCATGCCTCATCAGACCTTTGAATGAGCAGATGAATTCATAGCATGGTTATAGGATTGAGCATGCATTTGGCAAAGCCAAGAAAGGATGAATCAGATTGTGTGTTCGTCCATTGCAATGTTGCTGAAAAAGAAAACACATGGGGGTTGCAGATAGTGGTATCACTGTTCTGTCTGAGGAAATAACAGCTAACGCCTACTGCATTGTCCTGCAGAGCTCTCTCTTGAGATTACAAGCTCTCTTTTCTGCTCTTTTTGTTCAAGATGGGATTCTCTTTCTCACTTGAGGTTTTTTTTTAAGCTTCCTTAGTTCTTTCACCCAGTTCTTGGGACTTTGCCCAGCAGAAGGGCAGCTTCTGGGTTTATACTAAACATGGCTCAGTTCTCCCCTGGGTTTAGCCTTTAAGTTACAATATACAAATGTGGCAACAGTGACTTTTCCCTCTCCCTGGGGTTTCTCTGAATTTACAGTCCTATTGTGTTCCTTCATTAGAACATTCCTCCTATCCTAAATGGCTTTTTTCACAGTTCCATTTCCAAAGTTGTTACGAAGTGTTAATTTACAGTCATTGTTTCACCTTGAACTCTTCTTACCAGGACACCTGATGCCATAATAAACCCACCAATTTACAGTTCCTTGAATCCCAGTTGTAGTCAGCAGGACCTGCATTGCCGTAATGGTGCCCCTGACACAATTACACTTATTATCCCCGGGTTACCAGGATATAAGCATAAACAACTTGCCACGTTAGACCAAATGAATGCTAGATAGCTCTGAGCTTGTTTCACGTGATCCTCTCCAAGGTTTGTTCATCTGCTGGATGTCTCCATAAAACCCTGTGAGAGAAGCTGCTGCTTTAGAGATGTGCCAAAAAGTCTACCGTGCGGATTCAGCGCATAAAACCACGCAGCCAGAAGCAGAGTATAAATAATTCTTTAGCAGGAGAGAAAGGATTGGTTGCTTAAGGGAATATTTAAGTGAGCTTGTCTCTCTTCCAGAATTCATAAATATTTAAATATTTCTGATCCACACATGGGCACTCTAAACACACAATCCACCCAAAAAGTTAAAGCCTGAACGACCGCTTGAGCTATGGCCGTGATAAACACAACAATTACGTGTGCTGAATGCTGCTTGAAACAAGGTTGAAAACCTGAACAAAGATTTTAGGCTGTTTATCTATCCTCGGTTGAGAAAAGAGACCTTATACTTTTTTTCTTGTTTTTTAAAATAGATATTGCTGCTTCTCTTAATCGGAACAACATGGAAGACCTTACATTTTCAGTTAATGCCTAATTCAAAAGAGGAAAGACTGCAGATATTTTAGGAGGAAGAGCACCTGTTTACAGGTTCCAGCCATCGGTGATATCCAAATGGGCTTTGAAGGCTTCTCTAAAAGAAGATATTTATAATCTAACGTGAAGAAGCATACTACTGTGTGTGATACCCCAGTGAAGTCGATGGGACTGTTTGTGAAGTAGGATGCTATCAAACAAGCTGGTATTTCACAACTTGTTCCTGTTTTGAAAGATAAATCCTGCCCCCCCCAAAAAAGTTATATATAATTGTCATTTCAATAACCTAAGAATTGGAAGGAGATTGAAATAAGAGAATAGACAAACCAGGGAATTGGGAACTGCAGATGAAGATGTAGCAGATGAAAAAAAATACCATCAGCTACTCAAGCACCTGGGGTAAGGTCTGCCACAGTTGTGCTTTGGCAAACACAGAGTAGCTGTATGAACCAGCAGTCTGTAATGAGCAGTTTCTGTGCAGGCGCCTGCAGGCTGCCAAGGGACTGTGTTTCCTTCATTTCCTAGAACAGCAAAATCCCTAGAATTGACCTTTGCGAGTTCCCTGTCATCACATGCTCCTCTGCAGCTGGTTTCTGTTTGGCAAGACAGTGAGACAGAAAAATCCATCCCAGTGACTCAAAAGGAAAACTAATTAAAAAAAAAGTTATGTCTCTTTTCTTGAAGTTGGCTGCTTTTATTTCATATCCAAGGAATTATTATTTATTTCAAATAGCTACGAGTAATTTGCAAAGAAATCAGCAGTCATCTCCTATAATGAGGTTCAAGTCTATTATTTTTTCTCCTTGCAGGCACAATAGTTTTGAGGGATATCTTCAGAGATTTCAGAAATGTAGAGGAAGCAGACTGTCAAAGCCAGATTCAGTTGTGTGGATTTGAGACAATTTTGCTTTCCAATTCTTTGGCAATAAGACCCCTGAAAAGAACAAACCCAGGAAGTAGAAAGGGAAAACCGATTTTGCTATAAATTATTTCACCAAGGAGGATTTTAGTCCTTCTTTTGTACAAACAGTGACTGTCCACCCTTGTAAGAACAGTAACCCACTAACTTTAGCTGGGAAAGAGAGGAGGCCAAATAATATCTTGTGAATTGACACAAGCGAGGGTGGATTTAACCTCTCTAACTCTTACAAACAGAACCCCCAAGAACGTGAAGCGAAGGATAGCAATGTTGCACGTATTCAGTCAGCCTTGTCCATGTAGTAAAGTTTTACAAATTACACAGGTGCTCATATGAACACCTTCACAAGTGCCTTTTTTTTCTGCCCGACATCGGCTAGACTGAGAAAAGTTCCACTTGTGTTGGAACACGTGTATCTGAACAGGCATTACAGAAGCAGAACAGTACCAGTGCTCAGCGTGTGTGCTTCAGGTGATACTGAACCCACCTCTCCATCCAACCTGAAACATGGAATAGAGAATTTAGACAGCCTTACTTTAGGGACCTAAAATTAGTTCCTCTGAATCACGCTTTAGAAGAACCTATTTTTGTCCTATACTGTACAGGAAGCTGAAGTTCCTTGGCACCTCATTCAGATCCCTCTTGCCCCCGTCCTCCAAATGGATAAATTCTCTGTAAAATAGACATTTATGCAATAGGTATGTTTCTAAGTTGTAGTCTTCTGGCTCATGAAAGTTTTCTTTATATTTAGGTAGAGCAGTGTTTCTTGTATTTTTTTTCAATAAGGCAAAGGAGCTCACATGTCTCCAGATGAGATTTTCTAGCTACAAACCAGCATCAATATGTTGGTTTTAAAATCTGTTTTTTTTTCTGTTTCTTTGACTTAAAACTAGTGATTTAAATCGCATTCACACACTTCAGAAGATTGGTTAGACTGACTAACCCTACTGCCATCCTGTGCATTGTTTCTCAAGAAAAGTAGTAACTGCAGTTGAGTTCCTGGGGCAGGAGGGGAGATGAGCCGCTGTAATTAGTGCTCTTTACTGTTTATACCAGACAAGGAACTGCTACTGCCCAAAATCTTTAGAGGAACTCAGTTTCCCAGGAGCATGGGAGTAAACACGTTCACCGCAGGCTGTAATTACAGGCTCTTCTCATGTCCCCATCCTGAAGGGACGGAAGAGCAAAGAAAATGCCCTTGTTAGTCTAAAGACTTGCAGATGCTGCTTCTGGGAGAAAGTAAGTTACTGCCATCTTATCTGAAAGGTGGTGAGCAGGACAGCAGCAGCAGCTTCTTGACTCTCTTTGGCATCTTTCAGTGCCTGCTTTGGATGACTGACCAGTTCAGAAACACAGTGATGAGAGAAAGCCTGAGGATCCTCATCAGTGGCGACATCAAAACGCAAGGTATTCCTCTTTATTTTTCTAATGTGGCTCTTTGAGGTACGGGGGGAGTCACAGACCAGGACAGGTATGATGCAGGTAACATGAAGCTCCTGTTGGACTGGGTGTTACTTTCCAAACTGTAAAATACATAGAAGTCTGTCACTCAAAAAATTATTCAGCTGTTAACTTAGGTCGGAAAGGACGGATGGGTCACTAGGCAAAATGTCTATAAAGGAAAAGTAGTTGCTCGAGAGCTAAGATAGCAGAAAGCACAGTTAAGGTTGAGTGACAAGTTTCCTAAATACTGATGACAGTGTTGGTGTTAGCTGACCTCAGGCAGCAAGCTGTCCAACAAGGGAACGCGTCAACAATGCGCGACGTGACTTAAGCCACTGTTCACAGTCAAAATTTCTCGTGAATGGAAAGATTGTATTTTTTTTTTCACAACTACAACGCTTGGATTCATCAATTCTCAAGATTTAACGCCAAAAACAACAGGTGGCAACCATATTTGGGTTGCTCTCAATTCATATTCCTCCTACTTAATAAGAGAGGAAAAAGCTGTTGATGCAAGCGGCACAGACGGGTTCCTTGTTATGAAAGCTAGTCCTTCATCATATGACTCAGGAACCAAATGTGCCTTTACACACTGCTGCAGCCAAAACATATTGCAAACTTGAAGAACAAATTTATTTTTGGCTCACTTGGCGAAACGTATCGTTTTTTCCTTTTAAACAGCAGAGTGCCAGCGTACCGGGGTGGAAGGATTAGTTTTTTTAATGACTAGTAAATTAATCAATACGCAGAAAATACTTTGAAAATGCAAGTATTTTGTGTATGCTCACTATTGGAACTGCGAGTGGACTCAGAATCTCCTCTTTCCTTCTTTCAGATCCTGAAAACTGCAGTCAGTTTCTGAGAGCAAGGAGGTCAGATCAGTACGATGACTATCTGAGGTGCTGATGGTGTACTTTGCACGTTTTTCCCCAAAAGGCAAGTGTTTAATCCTGGTGGAAGGTGCTTGTATGTCTGAGGTACAAGGATGGCAGATGAGCAGGCTGGCTGCTTCAGATAAAACAGGCCCCCCGAGGTCAGGGGTGCTTATTCACATGGCGAAATCCTTAGAAATGTGTGAAAAATGAAGCTTCGGTTTTAACACAGGTTAGAAAGGGCAGAAACTGCAGGAGTATTTTTGCGTGATAATGTAGCTATGAAGCAAGAGAAAGAACACAGCTTTGAAGTTCCTTATGTATCTGCCAACTTCAATTTCGGAAAATTGAACTGTAATTTGTTATTTTTTCCCTCCAAGTCCAAACAAACTCTGTACGAGTCAAATTTAATAAACACTTTCCCACACTGGAAGCGGCTGTTTAGACAAACCACCATTGCAATTAAGTAGGAAAGCAGAATTGCCCACAAGTGACAGAAAATAAGTAGTTTTAGACTTTTCAGTTTCAAGGCACATACATTTTCACTTATCCTTAAACAAGGATATTTTTTTATTACAGCTTCTGGGCCAGTTATCCAATTTATCGTTGTCTGAATCGATGATAAAACAATTAATTCCATAGTGTTTATTTACACCTTTTCCTTATTCCTGTTTTCACCAACAAAACACTAAAACAAGATGTACTTTATTGCCATAGAAATTTGACTGTAATCAAGTTTAATTTTTAATTCAGGCCAGAAATTCATGTATAAATTGTTTTGCATAATGTAGATATGAGGCAATAGAACGTAACTGCGAAGCCACTGTGAAAGACACCAACAAAACCCTCCAAATCACAATGAAAATTACAGCAAAGTCCAACTATTTTGTAATAATGTAAAAGTTGATACACGTAATCTACGAGATTATGTGACACAAAATCTTCTAGGAATGGAAGAGTATTTCAAAAGTATTGAACACTAAACAAGATCGTTGTACTTCCCTTATTAAAAGTGTAGGTCTAGCAAGGTGAGGAAAGGCAGAACTAACTTTGTTTCTTCGACACCTGCTTGAAAAGGCTTCACCCGTTGTAGCACTTCGATCAAGGGAAACGAGCAAGGATTTTATCCTAGTTCCATCCCAAAACCCAGAACAATCACTTTCACTGAAGCTTTGGGACAAGGAGTTATTTGGTGCACCTAAAGGATTGTACACTTTCACTTTCCCAATACATTACAAGAAAAATACTTGATGGGAGAGCCATGAAGTAGCACCCGGGGAACCCTTGTTTATATAATGCTGATGTATCAGTACTCTTCATCAGAAGAAACCTACAGCACTTGCACCCACGATTTTTTTCGGTGACTGTAACTCCAACTCCGCGCATACAGGTGTATATAACACACGGGATCACTTCCTGTTGCCGTGGCCTGGAAATAAAAATAATACCTGACACAAAAGGCATGTAACAAGATGGTATAAATGCACTCTTCAGGAAAATGCCATGAGAATATATTACCCAGAGAACTTGTGGCTGCCTCATCCCTGGAAGTGTTCAAGGCCAGGTTGGATGAGGCTTTGGACAAACTGGTGTAGTGGAGGGTGTCCCTGCCCATGGCAGGGGGGTTGGAACTGGATGATCTTTGAGGTCCCTTCCAACCCAACCCATTCCATGATTCTATGATAATATCTGAGCATTATGGCCTTTGCTTATCATACTTGGGTTTTCCGTGGCGTTTCTCTTCTTAATGTGCTTCAGCACTTAGTTAGTCATCTGTCTTTTCAAAAAAAAAAAAAAATTAAGCAGAGCTAGTTTGAGCATAAAGATCAGAAAACAGGATTTGCCCTTGTCAGTAGCTTTAAATCTAATCAGTTTGCAGCTGTTGTGTAGTCACAATGTAATTCTTGAGGGGAAATTCAATTAACAGTTATATTTAGGAGACAGCTGGAGATAACAGCTACCAGTACCGCTCGCGCCGTTATCGCGCAAGCTTTATCCTACACCCACAGCCCAGTGGCAGGACTGGGCACCACCGAGCTCCGCTTTACCCACTAGCGTTATTATTTCAAATAAGCCTCTTAGCCACGCAATCTGCTGCCAAACTCCGTGACTAATTACCTCCATCACCAAGTCCATCCCCGCTTCGCACGACAGTAAAATTTTTTGGGGGGTGCACGCCCGCGTTCGATTCATTTCTGAAGTTCTGCTCTTGGCGACAGCTGGAAGGTGAATGGTTTTATTCCGACTTACGCGTTCGGATGGCGGCAGCTTTACAAAACAAAACAAAAACACTAAAAAAAGGCTTTTTAATAAACCGCAAAGCCACGGAACGCGAACGCTGAACTCGAGCGGGAGTTTCGGCCTCCGCACCGCCTTCCCCATCCCGGTGCCTACACGGGCAGCTCCGCGGCTGCGGCCGCCCTTTCCCCGCTCAGCTCCCCGGGGCCCGTCGGCGGCACCGGGGGGCACGGGCAGCGGCTCCCCCGCGTTCCCCCCTCCCGTCGGGAAAACGGCTCTCGCCGCCGCGGCGCGAGCAGGAAGGCGCCGTTTGCTGGAAACGGGCGGGCCGGGGGCGGGGGCCGCCGCTCCGCGCTGCCCTCAGCCCCCGCCTCCCGCCTCCCGCCGCGCCGGAAGTGCGCGGGGCGGAGCGGGCGGGTAGTCGCTGCCCCGCCGGCAGTTGCCCGGTGTGTCGTCACGGTGCGCCGCTGCGGGGACCGCCGCCGGGGGCCGGGGCCGGGGCTGGGGCGGCCATGGCGGCGCCGGCGCCGCAGAAGGAGATCGTCTACAACAAGCTGTTGCCCTACGGCGAGCGCCTGGAGGCCGAGGCCGCCCGCTTCCTGGCGCAGATCAAAGGCAACCTGGCGCGGGCCGTGCAGCTCCAGGAGCTGTGGCCCGGCGGGCTCTTCTGGACCAGGAAGCTCTCGACGTGAGTGCCCGGAACGCCCCTTCCCCCTTCCCCGGGGGCGCCTGGCGCTCCGTCCCCGCCGGGGCGGGCGGCGTGGCGGTGTCGCTCCTGCGGTTCGGGCGCCGGGGCGAAGCCGGGGCGCCGGGCCCGTCCTTTCCCCGCGGGGCCGCCCCGGGGGAGCGCGTTGGCTTCGTAACGGTTCCTCCCTGCGCCGCTTAGAGCCGAGCGGGTTCCTCCGCTCCGCCCCCGCCCCGCTCCGCTCGGCCCGGCCACAGCGGCGGTGCGGGCCGCCGTCGAGGGGCCGCCCTGCGCCCGCGGAGCCCGGGCAGCTCCGCCGGGCAGCGCTGGGGCCGGCTGCCCGCGCCGCCCCGGGGCCGGCTGCCCGCGCCGCCCCGCCGGTGCCCGGGCGTCAGCCCGTGCCTTGCACAAGGCCCGCCGGTACTTCGGCGTGGGAAACGGGGATAAAGGTGTTTTCGCTTCCGAGAGCTCGCCTGCCGTCTGTGAAACTTTCCGAATTTTGCCAGTCGAGCCCTTGAAGCTTTGTTTGGGTTCTTTTTCGTGCGCGCTTGGCCACCTGTTTCACCTCCTGCCTTTTTAAGTTGTGCCAGGTACTGTCTCCACGTTAACTTGTGCTGCGGGAACACGAAGGCTTCCTCAGGACGGGCCGTTTGTTCCCTCGGTGCTGGCAGGATGGAATTCTGGCTTCGTGCTGTGTAAGCACCGCTGGTGCCCTTGATATCCTGCCTGTGCTGTGGCACGGTGTGGTTTTTGGTGCTGTTGGCTCTGCTGTGCGTGCTGGCAACGTGGTTTCAGTGCAGACGGTGGTTTCACAGGTAGCACTGAGTAGAATATAGATTCCTCTTAGTGAATTTTACAAAGCATGCGTATCCCTTTTTCTGAATAGACACTATTTTGGACACCCTGGCACTGAAAATGGCATCATATGACAGTGACTCCTGTAGCTTCAATCAGTAAACCATGTTTCTGTGGATGTTTATCATGTTTTTTTGCGGATCGCTCTGTGTACCGTTATAAAAGACGTTTCCCACGTGCTAGAAATTACAAAATGTGTGTGTTTTGTACAATTTTGAGATCTCACTTACAATTTTCCTCCTTACCTAAGTAGCTTTTTTTTACATTAATTGCGAATTTATATATATTTGGCAGTCAAAGCTGCTTGATACGTATGTATTGAAATGTAAGCGTCTTTATATTTGCCAAGAGGCATTCTTAGATAGAATTACACTGATGGTTGCAGAATGACTCACGTGTTTGCGTTGTGTGACAGTTTGAACCTGCTTGGAACCAGTTCAATACTGTTTCCCTTCCTGCCCCCCCCCCCCAGCCATCTGCTAGCTCATCCTGATTTCAGTGGTACCTGTTGCCTTTGTCCCTGTGGTAGAACTTCATATACTGATCGAGTTGAAATCAACTGTAGCAGTTCCTACTACGAGAAAGATGGGCATTTGCTGAATAGGCTGAATGTGGCAAAGAAGTCCTTTGAAAATGTGCAGGGTTGTTATTAGAATCACCCTGTTGCTCACTGTGTAAATTGCAATTACTGTTACCAGTTTAGGCTTCAGGGCAGTGAATTTAGCCTGTTGAGAACCGTTGCTGTGCTGCTTTATGAATCACAGAAAGGTCGGGAGGCTCCAATTTGTGGTTTTCCACCTACTCTTTGAAGTTTGAATGGATTGTGTGTGTTTGCAACTTGTCTGATGCCTGTTAGTCCCAAGGTTTCTTTGTGGCATATGATATACAGTAAGACTAAATAGGTTTGGATGTAGGCAGGGAAGGAAACGGTGGGCTTGGTTTAAAAATAAGCTGGTGTGTTTAACGTGAAAGATGTATGATCACTGCTTAGCTGTGTTGCAAATGTCTGAATTATAAAAGCCGGTATTCTCGCAATATTCTGTGAAATCATTTATAATTCAGAACTGTGGCTGACATGTCTTTAATCTATTTATTGAACAGATACAGATGTTAATACAAACACTATGTAAAATAATATGTTAAATGAGTAAAGAAAAAAACTGCATGCAGATTATATTCTGGCATAGTTACACCTCCTCAGGTACTCACAACTTTGTACAACCTGTGCAAACCCTATGAAGAATGAAAGTGAAACTGAAATCTTTTTGTGAATTAAAAATCTGAGTGTCAGTTACTATATCATGATGACAGCTGAACCTGAGATCTCGTGTTTCTTATGTTCTCAACAGCTGAAAACATGACTTGCACATAGTTATCTTAAGAGCAGCTGTTTCAGCTGTCTGATGTCACGAACTGAGTTACGGGGGGAAAAAACCCAAAATTGGATTTTACCACATATAATGTGTGTAAGCTGATTTGCATAATTATGCGTAATTTTCAGTGACGCAAACTGGTTCGTTGGTTGGGATGCATGTGGGGAGTGTGGTGAGAGAACTTTCTCTCCTGTGAAGACAGGAATAATGCAGTTGCTTAAGTAGCTTATGACTTAGTGGGAAGACTTCTGCAAGTGGAACTGCTTGCCTCAGAGACTGGCATTTCAGTCTGTCATCATTCTCCCAAGGTTCCTCCAACTTTGACTGCTAAAATCCATCTCATAAAATGCTAATCCGGTGGTGAAAGCAGAAGCCTGGCTCTCACTCTCCGCACGTATAACTCGCTACAGCGCCTGGGAAAAAGCAGGTTGCATCAAAATCCTCTGCTTAAATAGACTTGCATCACACTTTTATGGTCTCTAGATCAAAAATAGGCTGCTGTTTCAATTTTTCCCTCTTTTGTGTTTTACATAGAAACGTTGTGTGTAGATTTTTTTTTTTTTAAAACATAGCCTGTAAATGAGCATATTGGTATAATATGGACATTTAATAGTTACTGTACATGTAGCTGGCTCTGAAGCCTGGAAAACACAAATGTCTGTCTGTGCTTTCTGCTTCTGCAGGCGAGGGTAGAGTTTCTGGATCCGAGGGACACAGTTTCTGTTCCTGACAATGTTTTATGTGCTCGTCAGGTACAGGCTTATTACAAAATGACCTTTAACCGCCTTGCTGTAAGGTGTGGAACAAAACATCTCGGCTGTTTTGCGTTAGAATGACAGGGCACAAAGTTACAGTGAGGATGAAAAACTCTCAGTGGGACTTTGCTGAAGTGTTTTCATCACTATTGCATATAAATCTTGTTTTGCATCTATTTCCCTCGCATCTTTGACAGAAAAGTGTAAGCTTTCCTTTTGGATGCATAGGGGATGTGTGTCTATACTGTTTACATGTACATGAGATTTAAACAGTCTTATTGAGCATGATCCATTGTTTTTCATAACATTTTTCAAAAACTGAGTTTTAGACCAGTCATAATCCTGTCCTGTGCGTTAGAAAATGAAAATAGGTAGCTAGGAATTTAGGAGAGTGCTCTATTCAGCTTCGTCAGTGAAGGCAGTTTTTAACTGTGGCAGAGCAGCCAGCTTTCTAGGGCACTTCAGGATGCCCACTTGATACGATCATATGTTTCCTAAAAATAGGTCTGTTGTAGTTTGTGGGGTGAGAGACTGGATACCTAATGCTTTTAGAATAGGGAATTGGATTTTCGGTTCCATTTCTTTTTTTTTTTTTTTTTGGTAGTCTCCAGAGACCCTGTACTTTGTACAGAAAGGATGGAGCTGCAAACAGAATTTTCGCTTCCCCATCATGTTTTTTAGATTGGGTGGTTGGGGTTTTGGGGGTGTTTTCTCTCCACGTTGCTGAACTCCAGATCAGAACCCAATGGGCCATTTGTTTATCGTTTTTGCAGTTGACTGGTAGAGGTTGAGACCTCACAAAACCTTTGATGGTTTCCTTAAAGGAGAAGTCAAAAGGGCAGCAGAATTAAGATTCGAAGAATCATTTCAATGTAGTGTTACCTGCCTTCATATAAGTAGTCTTATTTTTTGGTTCTACAGCCATTTATTTCCAGAATTATTTTTTCCCCAATAACCCAATAAATAATTAATTTTTCTTATCCTAAGAGCCACCATTTATGTGATGAACATAGATCTGTGTGATTAGTCCCTAGGCATCCTTCAGAATTCGTTAAGTTCTGCCTATATTATTTTATTTATTAATGGCAACATCTCATTCTTTGTGAGAGGATATTGTGAAAATATTCCAGTTCCCTTCTATTGGATTTTGCTCAATTAATCTTGAGGAAAAGATGATTAGCCCCTTTCTAGAAGTAATTATTTTCTGTCATTGTCTTAATGCACAGCTGGATTAAGACAAATAATTGATGGTTTTAAAATCCGCCTCCCCCACCTGCATAAAGAAGCTGTAAACATGAGAAAATTTGGCATCTAGTTCTGCTTCTTGAGCATAGTGACATCTCTGTTCAGTATGTTCCTGTGTATTTTACTCCTTCTTCTGTTTCTTAATTAAACAGCATTTTGTACAATAGAGCTGCTGTTAGCAAATGTCAGGAAAGATAACCAGCCAAACGTTTTATTTTTGGTTATATATAGCAACACTGACAGATTAATTGGATCTCTTGCGTAGTGTTTCTTTGTAGTTAAAACTTACTTTTCAGGCTTCTGCAGTTTGTTTTTTTTTAATCATACGTGAAGAAACGAAATCAGTATTCTTCGTTACTTCATACCTAGTATTAGGGGAGTGGAGAAGTACATGCAAGTGCATATGACTGAAGGATAATGAAGTGGAAGTTATTGAAGGTTCAACTTGATTTCAGAGCCCTCTGTTCCACAGTGAAATGAGGCCTTGGTGCTGCTGTGTAACTGGTCTTCTCCTTCCCAGATGTGCACAAACACTCTTGTAGGCAAACTCCTCTAAACTTTGGTCGTTGCATCAAACACTGTCTGTATTAAACAGTAAGCGAAGACTGAGGGATACAGCTACGTGGGAGTGATGGGACTGTGGCTGCTCATGTCTCTCATGATCACATAAAATGCCTCTGATTTGCCTGTTAAGTCTAGCAGGCTGTTTTCAAGGCATGTGTTTTTCCTTTGAGAGTCTGGGAATAGCTCTTATGTCTGCTTATGAAATGTTTGTGTTCTCCTGATTATTACCCCAGTTATCTTGAAAAAGCTTCCAGACTTTCACATTGGGTTCTTCCCATACAGTGTATGAGCAATAGAAGGTAAAATATTGCAACTGAAAAAAGTATGATTAAGTTATATACTGTTAGCCCTCATCAAGTGTCACCGTTTATTTTCTGGGGATTCATTTTGCATGTCCATGTGAAAAGTGTAGGTGTTCAGCTGTTGATGGTGTAATTCTATAGGTAGATAGTGTTTCTGGCCAATCCAGATAATTTAGGTTCCTGTGGTAGTGGAGTGGGCTAATCCTGTATTTTGTTTTGTTTCCTTCTGTATTTGAAATGAGCAAAACACATTGAGCATTAGTGAAAGTAGTGCCCGTCAAATGTAAAAACGCCCCTTTGAAATCGATGGGAAAAGGAAAAGGGAAGTGGAAAAAAGCACTATAGAGTTGGTTGGTTGTTTTTATTCTTTTTTTCCTTTTTTCCTGAGAGCTAGTGATTATTGGTTTGCCAGAGCCCAGCAGATGTTCCACTGTGTCTTCAAAGGAAAAATATCTTGCGAGGAAAGAGCAAGGGGTCTTGGTATATGTATGTTTAAGAAAACTAACTCCTTTTGGTAGGATTACTAGCTGTGGGTGATCCTGAAAGTTCAGAGATAATTTTGTTTTAAATTGAATGTGGGGAAGTAGGAAAAAAGTACTCAAGCAGTTGAGTCCGAATCCCGTGTGCTCTGGTGTCACTGTGTGAAGGGTGATTTTCTTAAGGGATCTGAATTTTACTTCTCAAGCAATCAGTTCTCCCACTGGCAGTTCTGTGAGTAATAAAAGTTTACAGAGGAGTATGAAGCGTTTGAAACTAAACCAGATAGAACATGAAACTCCTCAGTATTGCAGGAATCAATTTCAGAAACCAAATTCAGGAATGAAGACAGTTTGTTTTCATGGTCAGATGAGTAACTGCTGATGTTTGCCCCTTGAAAATTACCTGGCCTCTGTTACTTTCAAGGAGGAGTCCTTCGGAGATATTTCGTTCCTAATCTTTTCACGTGGTGGCTCCAGAGTAGGGTTCTGCAATGTGTGCTGCCCTGCCTGCCGAATGAGCAATGTGAGATCTGGCATTCTTCACGCCACCAGGACAAGCCGTGGTGCTCCACTGGTGTGTATTTAGCAGCAAAGCAATCCAGTGTCTGCTAAATCTTGAACAGAAACAATGAACGGGCTTCTCAAAAAAAGTGTAATTAAAATTAAAAATTACTAATGCAGCGTATTATAAGGTTTCTCATGAATCTTTAATTAGTTGGAGCAGTAATAACGACCGTGCTTCCCAGGTGAGCAGGAATGTGTAGTTATGTGACACAAAATGCTGCACTGGAACCTCCTATAGGTTTTGCTGGTGTAGAATATCTTGGAAGGCTTTAAACGTGTTTCTTTTTTCAGTCTCAACTTGGAAACTGCAAGCACCTCTTCCAGAGTTAGTCTCGATGGATCTACACTTTAAGATAGTAAATACAAGGGATAGTGGTGGTGGGACACACCACCAGCAAAGCTCAGTGTCTAAATCAGTTGTGTGGCCTTACTGGAAGCTATTGGGTTTGGACTGGACTTGGTACTTTATATTTTATTAGCTGCTGGATTGTGTCCTGTCCCCTTCTTGAAGTGCCCCAGCTGGAAACAATCAGGTATAATAAGGCTGCTTGTGACAGTTGTTGTGTTTGGTTTTTTTTTTAAAGACAAATGAATACATGAGGATATGGAAATACTAAATTTCATGACTAGCACGTTTTGAGCTGAGGTGAAAGAATGTGATCCTTGTTTTTATGGTGTCTGGTGTGAGCATGAAGTGACACTATTTGTAGAATCTTGGAAGACTGTAAACTGTATTTGGTCATTCTTTTTCTTTCTGCAGTTAGTTTGTTGTCAGTCTTCTGTTGCTATGGGTCTTGAGGTTCTTATGTGTTGGACTCGTGAACTAGGTTTTACTTTTGTTTCATTAAAGAGCAAGTTGAATGAAGTCTGGCTTAGGTCTTAGCTAAAATGGAGCTGTTGAAAAATATTGCTGACTCACGTTGTGCTTTGTTTGTAGATACATCCGATTATACGGGAGAAAGTTCAGCAGAGAAGATCATGTGCTTTTTATCAAGTTGTTGTACGAGTTGGTAACGATTCCAAAGCTGGAGATCAGCATGATGCAAGGATTTGCACGCCTGTTGATAAACCTGTTAAAGTAAGTGCAGGTTTCTGCTGACTACTGAAACTTTTCGTCTCCAAGTAGTTGATCACTTCACTTGCTCCACGTTTTTACACGCTTCAGCGTAATCGTGTGTGCTGCTGCAGGTTGCTTCACTTCATCTCCCCTGTGCAGATGATGTTGGATAAAAGGATTCTCATTACGTGAACACCTTGCCCCTTTCAAAGCTTTAGGAGTGGTATTGAAAGTGAAAGAGTGTCAGGTTTTTTTCCCCCTTATTAGGAAAAGAAAACATCTCGGGGAGACAAGTGTGAAGATGGAATCTCAAATAGGGAGATGAAGAATCCGTCTCACAATTCGATAGTGTTTGTTTCACTTAGTCAGACTTTTCCTGAAGATCTTGACAGCTTCTGTGCGTGCAGAAATGCTGGAAGTGGCAAGCCGGTTTCCTGCCTGACCTTCCTGCAGTTCGTGCCCAGTGCTGGAGATAAGCATAGTTTGGAGCAGGGATCTGGGGTATTTTGATGTGCAGTGTGTTGATGTAAATGTTTAATCCTGAAGTGCTCTTTGTTGTTTTTTTTTCTATTAGGAAAAAAGAACTGCTTTCCAGGGATGATTTAGAGTTACCATGGAGACCACTCTATGAAATGTTGGAAAGGATATTGTACTCCAAAACAGAACATCTTGGATTAAATTGGTTTCCCAAGTAAGTTTGCATTTTAAAATATTTGATAGGCTATAAGTACCTGTAATGCTTGAAAATACTTTGTGATTCGTTTTTAATATCTGGGATTTGATACACAGTAAATATTTTGCTTGTGTTTTCCTGCAGTATATTTCAGTAATTGCATGCAAGACTGTACTAAATCATGTATATCCTTCTGCCAGTGAATTGTTTTTGTTAGGGTGTTTCTCTCTCTTTGAGTGTGATTCATTTCTAAATATGCTGGAACAGGGGGCTTCAACTCATTTTAGGATGATAACCCACAGTTTAACAGATTTAATGTTAAATTTTTAATGATATTCAAGTTAAATGTCTGCTATTTTATAACATAATAAGGGTTAAAAAAATTAAAATACTGCTTAAATATAAAATGGTTCCTAAAGTAATCATTCCCAGTATCTGTAATCTAGGTCTAAATCAGTATGCACACAAAGAAAAGTGAAGTACCTTCTGTAGAAAATGCAAACATACATATGTATATGTATTCAAAGTGATTATATGATATAGACAAATAATTTTTTTCCCAGTTAAGAATTTTTAAAATGTTCTACTGATTTTAAAAGTGAAAACTTGTTTTCTTTGCTGTCTTTACGCTGCCAATCCCTCTCCATCTGTCAAATTTCCCAAATTACAATTTTCCTGATAATTCCGATCAGAGAAGGTCCTGCTCTGTAAATTACAGATTATAAAAGATATTACATGGATAGCTCATTATGTTTGTTTAAATTGAGACTTCATGTAAAGAAATGCAGGTGAAAATACTTAATTGGCTTAAAAAAAAAAAAAAAATATTTTCTGTCCAGGGATATTGAAGTGCCACTACTGATTCCTTTTACTGAGTGGAAGATGCTGTTGCTGATAAGTGACATGAACAGAAAATACATGTAGCCTTGTACCTTGTTATGGAACATTTCATGCCGAATTTCTTTCATGGCTACGTAGCTGGAAGAATAATTTTGCTAAACTGCATTATTTTGCCAGTTGTAGATAATACTGGTTAGCGAAACTGCGTACTTTGCTGGGTGGGGATGTTGTCTAGTCACTTCTCATTTACTGTGTGAGAAACTGGAATGGTGGGGAGGGGACTTTTCCAAGAGGGGAAAGAAGGCTGAGCTGGGAGGAGGATGTCAGTTGTGATGGTGTGTCTGAAGCATTGAGCTTTTATTAGCTGTTAGGTATCAGGCACTCCATCTTAATATGCAGTGCGATTTGTTCTCATACGGTGTTTTTTCCTTTTTGTGAAGTCCATTTTGAGGGGTGTCTTTTTGGTGGAAGTCGAGAGATTTTTAAAAGCTGAGTTGATTTGATTTATAGCTGTTAATTTAACTACTGTTTATTTTTTTTTTTACATTCAGTTCATATCGACCAGGCTTGTCTTCACCTAAAACATTTGTGCTTAATGTATTACATAGGTGGTAAGAACAACTTTTTGTTTTGTTCAGCTCTGGCCGATGCGTAATCTTCTGCATGTTCTGTTGGACTGTAACACTTGTCACACAGGTGTAACTTTCTGCATAAATAATTGTATTGAAAAAACAATTTTAACATGACACCACTGTGTATGAGAATGTCGCACTGTATGGAAACCTTTCTAATGGGGGAACAAGGCAGCGTGTGTGAAGTGGCTGATAAGTGGCTATATGCTAACTAATTTAACCAGCATATATATTTCGAGGGTCAAATGAAAGATAATTTTTACGTTTGAGTAACTGCTGTGTCTGAGTATGGACAAAATCAGCATCGGCGTAGGAGTGCATGTTGCTAAGTAAGTGTACCTTACTATTAAAAACGATGAAATCATGGAAAGTGCTTTGGCAGTGAGGTCATAGGTTCTGGAAAATACACCCAGCAACAACCTTGTAGCCGTGAGTTGTGAGACGAAGTCCCTGTATCGGAAGAGTTTGCTGTGAATTTTTGCAGTGAAAACAGCATCGGGAGGTTTGGGGGGTGTATATGAAGTCAGAAAACTGGTAGAAGTGGAAGTGGAATTGCAGTGGTTTTTGCTTTGTTTGGGATTTTTTTAGGAAGAAATTTTTAGCTGTACGAACCCAATGAGGGATTGATGTTTGGCTCATCATAGTCAGAAATTTGCTAAAATAATTTGTGAAGCTGTAGCTAGTTGCTCTTCTCATTGTCTTCATTTAAGCTCTTGTAGTAGTGTCCACTGCAGGGCTAGAATTTCACTTAAGGCCTGAATCTGTCCTGAAAAACTGAAAATTGTGCTTTTACTGCTTTTTGATAATGCAAGAATCAACAGTGCCAGTTTATGTATTAATTAACTGAAACATGTTTCTCTTTGAGAATGCAGGGGAAAAACAAACAAACAAACAGATTTACAAATTAATCCAGTCGTATACTTTGGAAAAGAAGAAAATAATCATGTAGTGCCAAAATGATGGCCAGTGATAGGGGTTAGTAGTTGTGTTGGGTGTTTTTTAATATATCCGTGTGGCAAGACATAATAAAACTTGGGGTCTCTCGTTCTCCCCAGCTACATTGTCCTGTCCTTTTCTGACTGGTAGCCATCAAACAGGGATCTCACAAGGTATCTTCTGCAGCTGGTCTGTAGTTTAACTGTATCTTAGGTGGAGTTTTTCTCCTGTACAAAATTGCTGCTGTTTCTTTCTTTCTAGCTTCCATTCCAAACTTGTGATCAGAAGATAGACTGGAAGGGATGTCCCCTCCTTTCTCCTTTACTCCGTAACAAATGCTGAGATGTGACCAAAACTTGTGAACTTGAAAGTCTTGTTGATCTCTGGCATCAGTGTTTTGTGAAATTCCTCTGTCCTTCAGATTCTCCTTAGGAATTGTTTACTTCAGCGGAGTGTGATAGTACGGGGACAGCTTTTTTGTTTGTTTTGTCACACAAACATTTTTCCTGTTAATCTTTAATGCTCTTAAGGAATGTTGCTGGCTTATGCTTTATTTATCTACTCTTGGAACAACTGTTACTTATTTCCTAACTCTTTCAAGAACAGTGTTCACTTTAACCCAGAATCTTCATGAGCTTCTTGCACAGTTTGATCTTATTTTTCTTTAATGAGTGGTTGACCATTCCTCTTCAAATTTTAGAGACTGTCAGTCAGCACAAAATTCTCATTCTGGGAGATGTCATGGATTTACTTTGTCACTGTTGCATAGAATGTCCAGAATTTTGCATCTTCTAGAGCGCTGCTTGAACTGAAGGAGTGTTTTGAGGCCTGGGTGGGCTTTTGTTGGCTTGCAGTGAATGTTGAGGTGTTGAAGGGAAATAGTGTTTTGTCCATTTTATATTCCTCCTGGCTTGTATGGGATCAGTTTATTTTGTGTAGGACTAGGGAGAGTGTGCATGCTTAGTAGTTGTGTGTCTCTATTAATTGACCTAAACTGATCTTTGGTAAAATTCTAAAGATGATACATTTGCATCATCTTTTTCTCATTAAAGTAGCATTTCTGTATGTTAGGGTTTTTATGATGAACTAAAGGATGCAATTTTTCTTTTAAGAGTCGGAAGGTACATCTAAAAGATATAGGAAGTTCTTCAGGGAATGTGTTGTTGTTTTTTTTTTTTTTTTTTCAGAAATGCAATTTAGTCTTGAGCTCATCTTGTAATAAACAGAAGATTTGAAGAACGTGACACTTTACTACCTTTATGGTTCCATTGTCCAGTCACTCTCTCCGCCTCCCTTTTATTGTTTGAGTTTATTCTGAGGTTTAGTCTTTAAGTGGTTTGATGGCATCCTGTGACAATTCATGTTAAAGTGATTTCTCGGATAAGTTTCCTTGCTATGGATGAAAACATCTTTACAATCTGATGTTAATTGTGAGGGGAGCTAATGAAATAACCATTGGTTTGCAGATAGTTCACTTCTCTTTCTTAGAACCAGTGGACAAAAACCAAACCCAGATTGAAAAGGACAGATGCAGTATTTGGAGTCTAATAATAACAACTTTCTGAAGTCTGTTGCCTTTATTTATCTTACAAATATTTATGAAGTCAATAAATCCATCTTTTTCTGGTTTTGTTTTCTACTTCCCCTGAGAAGTTACCTTGCTCTGCTGGTTATTCATGGATAAAATGCACGATATTGTAATAAATGATAATTCTTCACTTTGCTTAAATGCAATAAATACTAGAGAGGTATATGAGAAGGAGAACCAGGAGTTTAGCAGAGCAATTTTAATCATTATGATTAGGTCTGTGTAGAAAACGATTAGCTACTGCATGTTCACAGAAGACATCTAATTGCATCAACGTTATCTTAAGCTCTCGAGGGAAAGTCAGCAAATGGTGTTTTGTTTTATGCTGTCATTGAAATTTGATAATACACTACCCCTAATGTTCCTTTTCTTGTTTCAGTTCTGTAGAAAGTGTTCTGAAAACACTTGTGAAGAGCTGCAGACCGTAAGTGTTTGATTTTTCTGTTTTAAGCCTCTATCTTTAATATTATTTAAAAAGGGGAAAGAAAAATGTTTAAAAAAACCCAAAACCCTCCTACTAGTCATTCCTTGGCTGATGTTGTCCCAACTTGTCTAAGCAGCTTGAGGTGGAGGGTAGAGGCTCTTCTGCTTTACCGTGTTACAAATGATCAATACCTCAGGCTTGTAGGTTGCTTGAAATGAAAACCAAACAGCAGGCATGTTTGGTGGTGTAATGTTTAAACAAAGTATTAAGGTTTGAGGTTTTTTCCTTTTCAACAGCCTTGTTTGAAAATCTGTTAATAGTTAGATAAGCTGGGGTTATCACTAGCTGAGGCCACCCTTGCTTTTGATCTCTTACATTCACTGGGAATGTGTGTGCCTGAACCAGTCTTGCTCTCTGCTCTGGATGACTTTATTAGCAGCTTAAGACACTCAGCCCTGCAGGGACTAGACTTGTTCTCCATATTTACTGTTCCTATGGCCGTGTGTAGTTGTCGTCTGCTTTCCTGGGAGCAGTTGGTTTGTACAGTGCTGTTACTCCATTGAGCATTCCTGTAGGAGATGCTGTTCTAAACACGTACTGTTAGTATGGGGAGCGTAAGGATAAAACAGCCTTACGCTTTTCCCAAATAAAAATCTTGTTTTCAGTGTTGATTTTGCTGGTATCCCTTATAAAGATGAAGGTCACTGAAGCAGAGTGTTTCAAAAATGAAAATGTGATATTTGTCTCTTGGAAATTCTGACTTAAGGTTGGGACTCTGATAACGTTACTTCCAGTTGGCCCCATATCATCTGGAATAATTATTTTGTATAAACAGTTGTATCTGGTATGCATTTTGAATACTGTATTGCATGGATATTTAGTTTCTTTTAAAAGAAATTCTTGTAATGTTCCAATAAATACTCCTTGTTCCTTAAGTAATCCTTTTTTTTGTTTTGTAATATTGCATCAAATGTGAATAGTAGTGTTTGGTTTTGACCAGCCTTCACACTGAAATGGTTTTGCTTTGTACAAAATCTTTTCTGGTTCTGCAAGACAAGAATCTTGTTACATTTGTGGTCTTAAAATGATGCACCACGATGTCCCTGATCTTAACCGTGTGTTTTGTGAAGGTTAAGTGGAGTTGAGGACTGCCTGTCTATTGCCCTTGGGTACATGGTCTTACTGTAAAACTAAGATTCCTGACAAATTAATAGGTAGTTCTAAATGTATTTTTAAAAGACCCAAACTTTAAAGCCAAGTCTGCATGTGTCTGATGGCTTTCTTGTTTTCTTGTTTGCAGGTATTTTCCAGAAGACGCCACTGCAGAGATGCTGGATGAGTGGAGACCCTTAATGTGTCCATTTGATGTTACCATGCAAAAGGCTATTACCTACTTTGAACTGTTTCTGCCTACTACTCTTCCTCCTGAACTTCACCAGAAAGGTTTCAAGTAAGTGTAACTGGATGTCTGTTGGTACAGCATTCTGTTGCAAATGCAAGCAGTTTTCTTTTACAGGGTGACTTGAAGTCGACCAGCAAAATGAATGGTGGCTTTTAACAGCATTTTTGGAAGGAGTTCAAGACAGAAATTCTGTCAGCATCCTTCTTTTACAAAAGTAATCTGGGGAGGTCTTAGTACCTGTTCTCTAATGAGCTTTCTCTACTCTCAAGTGAAGCACATGATATACAACAAAGCAAATTAAATTTAGTGCGTGTGTACTTAGACTGGTTAGGTTAAAAGTACATTTGTGATACAGGGTTAGTGAAAATTTCAAGGAAAGTAGTGGATGTCGTTTATAAAAGTGAATTTAAGTAACAGAGTGGTATGGAGGGTTTGCACCCTTGGCTTCAGATGAATTCAGAAGAGAAGGGCAACTTTTAGATTTTAAGGTAGAGGGGAATGAAGTGTGATTCATTTTCGTCTGTTTTACCTGTGTTGGGATAGCAATACGTAATGAAATGGCAAAGCCCAAGTAGATAAGGAAACTCCTGAAACACGTGTGTGAAAGGAGGACATCAGAAAAGAAAAGAGGAGGAGAGATAACAGGATCAAGGACTGAAACTCAGGATCAGAGTTGGGGGTAGAGAGGATACTGTGGGAGACAGTGATACAGCCATGTCCATGTTGATCCCTGTTTTTGTTAGATGAGTTGAAGGACAGGTGAGTTTCTGAGACCACATGGCAAAGTGAGGGATAAATGTCCAGTGAAGGAACTGCTTCCACAACAGTAAAATTACTTGGATTCTCTTCTCTTGCAGGCTTTGGTTTGATGAATTTATAGGCCTTTGGGTGTCAGTTCAAAATCTTCCCCAATGGGAAGGGGTAAGTATTTACTTTTTACCTACACTAGAAAAAAATCCATTTAAATATTCCTACAACATGCTTGCAAGGCATTGGAGTCAGTGATATAATTGATATTTTCTTGGAAATAATAATGCCTTACAATTCTGTAAAGTCCCATCTTTGTATCTTACCACATCCTTCATGATCCCTAATTCTGAGTAGTAATGCTTTGCCTCGACTGCGGTGAGCTGTTGTCATTTTTTTTTTAATTACAGTAAAGAACCTGGACTGCCCTTGGCCAAAAATATCATTGAGCTATGTCTTTCAAGGAAAATAGTCCACCATTTACCTGTCTGCCTTTTTTGTGTATCTTAAATGACTAGATACAGGCTTGGGAAGTAAAATAAAATCTCGTTCTTGAGACAGCCCCACCAGTAGCTTAGGTGCTGCTGTTGTCAGCAGACCTGTGCCTTGGCTTCACTGCAGGGAAACTTGGCCTCTTACCAGATTTTTTCCACATTCAGTGTGAACATAAGCTCCTTGACCATCTGGCTCCTTTTCCTAATCTCCTGCCTATGTACACAAGGAGGACTTGTCAGTGTCTTTGGAGAAACCTGATTTCCAAACCACTGTTGAATCCTACCTTTGTAGCACATTCTTTTTCTGGGGGTTTCCGTGTGGAAAGGCTGTGTGTAGGTCTCTCTGGTTCGAGTTATGTTTCATCACAAATAAAGGAAGGCAGTCTTTGTTCCAACAGTTGACAGTTGTCCAGATTTGGAAAGGGGTGATTGCCAAAGTTTTATTTGAGATTGTCTGTAGACGTTTTTGCATCTTTCTGATGGCTATCCAAAAAATCACGGTTTTGGCTGCTCTTTCTGCCAGAAAGATGACAGCCTGCACTTTAATATCATGATTTGGTTTGTCTCTGTCAAACGGTTTAACAAATAATCGTCAACGTTCTTTCATAAGTTATCTCTGATGTTTTTTTATCCTCTTCCACTGTATTCTGACAGTTCCCTCAGAAAGCCCAAACAATTTTATTTTTTCCCTAAAGCTTTCACTTCTTGTTTCCTTTGCTGTCTTGTCCACTTCTTAAGGGCAGGCCTGTTCATTTCATCAAGCTTGGATGCAGATCATCAGGCATATGGGTTCTGACTGCACAATCCAATTTAAGCCTCTGTGCGCTTCAAGGTTTTCCTCAGCTTGCTTTGGCAGGAGTTAGACTTGCTGTTTGAAGGGGAGTTATGGAATCAGTTTCCTTTGTGCATGATATTTCAGATTGGATATTAGAAAAAAAATTTTTACCGTGAGAGTTGTAGAACACTGGAACAGGTTGCCCAGAGAGGTGGTGGATGCTCCATCCCTGGAGACGTTCAAGGCCAGGTTGGACGAGGCCCTGAGCAACCTGATCTAGTTGGAGATATCCCTGTTCCTTGCAGGGGGGTTGGACTAGATGACCTTGGAAGGTCCCTTCCAGCCCTAACCATTCTATGATTCTATGATAAGGGTTTTTTCCAGTGGGTGTTTCCTAGTGTCAAACAAAAAAGGTAGATCATTTAGGGAAATGTAACGCTTGTCTTCAGGCTGTGTCAGATGTGACTGTCCAGAATTGAGTTTGTGGGTTTTCCAAAGCTATGTCCTGCAAACTGAGAGATGAACTGTTCTTCTGTGAATATCTGTCTCTGAATTAGGCAGGATTATTTGAGTCCCACCCCTTTGGCCTTTGGCTTCGCCATAGCTTCAAGAAGGCTCTTGGAGACCTGATAGTTATTTCCCTATTTGGACAAGCTCATAAAAGGAGTGTTGGTGGATTATTTGCTTTCTCATGGTCAGGATATGTGAGTGAGACTTCATCTCCTTTTTTGTTTAGTCCTGATAACTCTGTTTCCTGAGGACATCTTTCAGTTCCCTTTTGGACTCATGAGACTGTCTTCTGGTGATGGAGTATCTAATTCTTCATAGATCATCACATACTGCCATCCCATCTGACAGCTAGTGCCTGTGACCTTCACAGGCCACAGATGTGTACAAACCAAAGCTTACACAGGTGACAGCCATCAGCACATGCAAATGCACTTTTAAGTAGATGGATCCTGTAGAAGCTAAATAGTCCTTCAAGATGTGTTGAATTTTCTTCAACGTCTATATATAGACACTATTTTAAGCCAGTATCCACATTGAGCTCACTTGAGAGAGCTCTACTGGTGAGGAAGCACCATGAGATGAATTGCCAGTCGTAAGCGCTCGTTAAGCTGCTCCAGCTTAGAGTTACTGTGGAACGTGGGCATGGCATGTCACTGATCAGAGTTACCACGACCCAGGACCATGCGTTGGCAGCCAGAGCAGACAGCACAGGGCCCTTTGCTTTGCCAGAAAGTGGTTTGTCTTTGACAATCTACTTATTCTCTTCCCAAGCCTCTTATCTTCTGTAGAGCCTCCCTCTCATTCTTGCAAAGAGGGTTACTAATGTGTGCGTTGGTAGAGTCGCGTTCTTCATAACGTTCCTTAGAACGTTCTCCAGTAACCGATTCAAGTAGTCCTCTGTGCAAAGGCTGTGAAGGTAGGTAGCAGGTTTCTCTTAGAGAAGTCAATGAAATTGCCAAACTAGAGCCTGTTCTGAGATCTTTGCTTTGTTGTGAAATGTTTCTTCTAATTATCACCTGGAATTTGTTCCAAACCTTCGCTGCAGAAGTGCATTGTCTGCTACGCCCACTTGATAGTAGTGTCAAGTAGTGGTAGTGGTGTCTGAAGGACTCCGAAGGTTAGTACAGGTCTTTGTGTAAGCTACTACCAGGAGTCTTCTGCTCTGTGGAAGCTGTTTAAAAAGGGGGAAGAGGCTCAAAGCTACTCAAAAGAGGAAAATATATTTCTTAGCAAAAGCTGAAGTCTTTGACATCACACAGCTCACGTATAAGTTTGTCTGTTGTTCATCTGGTGTTCTTCAGAGTTGTCCTAACAATAAAGGGTTGAGAATTAAAATGGTAGTGAATGCATTCTGCCTTTCATGTTAATTCACAGAGCATGGGGCAAGGGAGAGGGCGAGCATGCATTCTAAAAGTACCATTAGTAAGTCTTTACATTTAAAGAAAATAATTTGAAGAGATAGGGGTGTGTATTCTGACTGGCTGCATCTCCCAGAACTTAATTGACAGCTACTTGCTTTGTAACTGCTCAGATGAGCAACGAGTTGGACTCCCGAAGGTAGGAATTGGGATGCAGTATGAAATAATGGTATTAGTGGCTTCAGACAGTGAAATCTCCCTTTACAAGTGCTTGAGTGGCATGAGTAGATTTTATCTTGCATCTGTGACGTAGATTGAGGCATTTGTGCATCTTTTATTATAAATATATTCTAATGAATATTTCCTTCTCTTATGGTTGTTTTCAGCATCTAGTAAATCTTTTTGCTCGCTTGGCTACTGACAACATTGGGTACATAGACTGGGATCCATATGTACCAAAGGTAACATTTCTCATTTTATGAAATGGTTTTGTTTACTTTGAGATAAGTCTTCAGTGTAACTGTGCTAAGAATAATTCGTATTCCCTCTATGGGTCTTACACTGCAGTGGCCTAGTTTTTCAAATGAGGTGCATTCACGTAAAGACCTAAGTTTAACTTTGGAAGTTTGAGCCATCCTTTTATGACAGACAGCATTGGAAGTCGTCGGTGTTATCACCGGACTCCAACGGAACCGAAGCCCCTGGTATACACTGTACAAGTACTGTCTGATTGTGTAACAACCTCCTGTTCCTGTGGAGATGGCCTTTAGTGATGATCTTGTGATAAATACTGTATATGACCTTTGAATCTTCCAGCTTATGGATTTTTTTTTTTTAAAGATGTTATATTGTTAAAAGAAGCCAAAACCACCAGACACCTTTTGATTAGAAAATAAATTTATGCCAGTTTTATGGAATAATTTAATAAATTAATTTTGCCAATGGCTTTTTCTTTTTTTCAGATTTTTACCCGAATTCTGAGGAGTTTAAATCTTCCAGTGGGAAGCAATCAAGTTCTTGTTCCAAGATTCTTAACAAATGCTTATGACGTAGGACATGCAGTAATGTGGATCACAGCCATGATGGTTAGTAACTTTTCCATAAAGTGAAACAAAAACGAATCCAAAGCTTTGAGCAAGTCTTTTTTTTTTTTTTTTTAAATTAATCTTTGTTCTGTTTAGCTGACTGCAGAAGCATGTTTTTAGGCTATCTTTTGCCCAAGGTTTAACTCCGTTTGAAATGTGGATGGAAAAGTTTATTTCACAACTGCTGTTGGTGGCATTCAGGAAACAAACAGCCAACTACAAGTGCCACTGTGGATACACGCTTGGGACCTGCTCAACAATTGAATTAATCTTTTAGGATGAACCTCATCAGATGAGAGGGAGACAACTTGCTGCTTAGTGCTGAGCTGAGGGTGGGGAAGGGAGGGAATTTGCTGGTGTGATTTGATGCTTTGAGGTATTGCTGTGATGAGAGTGCTCGCTTGTACCTCGTGCTACTGCATCACCTGTTCATTTTAACTTACTCTGTGTAATAAAGTTCCGTGTTTTACTTTCTTACAGGGTGGACCAAGTAAACTAGTGCAGAAGCACTTGTCTGGATTGTTCAATAGCATTGCCTCTTTTTACCATCCTTCAAATAATGGGCGCTGGCTGGTGAGTTTTTTACATGTCAAGGCAATAACTGGCTTTAATTTTGACAGTCATACCTGTCAAATCAAGCATGTTGATAGATGCACTATGCACTCCCACAGCCAGATTGTCTGTTGGTTGTATAATATTTTGAGGCTTAAATTTTCAAGATACATGATTGATTGTACTGTCATTCAAATAATAATTTATTCTCATGTCAGGACCACAGCTAATGGCAGTATTCTTCCCATGTGCAGCTTCGAAGTCCAAAACCAGACACCTAGTTCATATATAGCTAGGAAAAAGAAGTCAGCACTTTAAGGACTGTGATAACACAACATCAGTATTACCTGTGTGACGTAGCTTTTGTATTACAGACCTTCTATCTCCAAATTAGCAAAACTCAGTTTTCATTAACCAAAGCAAAAAAGTTTTTTAATGCATGTCTAGTTTGATGAAGCATTTCTTTCTGATGGTGTAGCTAGGGGAATCTTCTGCTAGGGAATGTGAAAATCTCCCTGTGATAGCTGGTAGAAAGTACAGATTAAAATAGCAAGACTGGTCAAAGCAGTGCTAAAGGAGCTGACTTGTTCTAGAATAGGAAATTTGCTTACAAGTGAACATGTAGAGAATGCTTCCAAAGATGTCCTTATTACTGGTAAGTAATCTTGATTATATCCTTTGTATGTAGCTTTCATTATTTTTTAAAATCATAAAGCATAGTGCTGGCAACATAATTGTTAATATTTTGGGAACTGAAGTTTAATGATAAATGGTGAACATGGCATTTTAGAGCTCTTCCAAGTTTTCTTTTCTTGCAGTTGTGTAATTTCAAGACACTACTAGCTTATTAATTGTCTGTTACACATTTAGCAGCTCAGATTCTGCTACTACCAAGTAACTGAATAGCATTTCTTGTGTTTCAACAGAACAAACTGATGAAACTACTTCAGAGGTTGCCCAGTGGTGTTGTCAGAAGGCTGCATCGCGAGCGCTACAAGAAAATGACTTGGTTAACTCCTGTGCCTGATAGTCATAAACTCACTGATCAGGATGTTACTGACTTTGTAGAATGCATTATTCAACCTGTTCTTCTGGCTATGTTTAGTAAAACTGGAAGCCTGGAGGCTGCCCAAGCCCTGCAGAACCTTGCACTGATGCGTCCTGAATTAGTAATTCCACCTGTACTTGAGAAGTAAGTTCTGCTGAGTCATTACAACTGGCATGTTCCCTTCCCAACAAATAAATATGCAAAGCATTCATATTGCATGATAAGCAATTTCCTGGCTGCAAATGAATGCTTGCAGTGAGAGGAGCTGCTAATACACACCCCCAAGCAATCACCTGAGTCAGGACAGGGATTGAGGGAGGACTTTGGTTTTTAGTTTAATTTCTTTGTTTGGTTTGGTTTTTTAGTGCAGTGTGGGGTAGTCCTCAGGGGTTTGCGTTTCTGTTAGCCTTTTCTATCAGATAGTGGGTGGATCCAGGTGAAAAAGCAACTTTATACCCTTTATTCACGAGCCACCTTATGCCTTCTCACTAGCTTTCAGTTGGGCCAAATATAAATGATGGTGTTGTGCGTTTGTGTAGTAAAGAGCATAAGTTTTATATTTATGTTTTGTGTCAGCATGTGGCAGTTACAGGTTGTTTAAAATTACCGTTATGGCTTCTGACTTCATAAGCAAATCACTAAAGTATGAGTCCATGTAAAATACTGTTTGTACTATTACTAATACCTTGATGCCTGAAATTCCAAAAGCAAAACGTAACTCCTTCCTGCCTCAATGAAAAGCTTTCTTCCTAGTCCCTGTCCCCGTTCCCTGTCCTACACAGTCTTTTGTACTTCAACAGCTCATATTGTCAAAACAGTGGAGAGATCAGTTTGTCTTGAGGAGCCCTTCCTGACTCCACCGTTTGTAAAAACTTGATAATCATCTGCCCTTACAGGAAAGCATTCCAAGCATAACAGTTCTAAGACAGGCAGCAATGGATGCCCGTATTGGGTATGACTGCTCTTTCTGTTTTGAGAGTGGGCTGAAAGTCTGCTCAGTAGTTCAAACTATCACTGGTATGTTTGCCTTGGCTGCAGTTCCCAGTCCGTTTGGTTGAGTAGACGTAGGTCCTTTGTGCTTTGAATGACATAGGGCAAGGGTAGCACTGTGGCTCGTTTGAACTGTAGGCTGTTGATAACAAACTGCGTAGCACTTCCTACTGTTAAAGTACTTACTCTGATTTTTAAATATTTTTTTTCATACTAACGGAGCAAATTTTAGTGAAAAAGGTCCTTTAATGTAACATTAAATAATATATCCTGTGTCTATCTAGAGGCAATCAAGGCAAGTTCTCATGCTTGCCACAAGAACCTTATGCTTTTGAGTGTCCTGCTTGCATTAGCTTGAAGTTCAAACAGGAAAATCATCATAGCTTTGAATCTTGGAGCCCTTGCAGTTATTAGTTCCTATACTGCTACTGCTAACGGATTATTTAATCCTGAATTTGTTGTGAATAGGACTGATCAAAAGAAGGGAACGTTGTCTGATATAGCAATGTTAAGTCCATTGGAAAAAGATTAGAAAAAAGTTTTGGAACCATTGATTAGCTTGAGTTCTTCTTTAAACCCTTTCTGCAGTAAATAACATGTGCAATCCACTTCTGTTTTCTTTGAAGACTTCAGAAACTTTATTGTTCCTAATATGTCTGCTCTTAAACTTTATAGAACATATCCTGCACTTGAGACGTTGACGGAACCTCATCAGCTCACAGCTACGTTAAGCTGTGTAATTGGAGTAGCTCGTAGCCTGGTGTCTGGGGGGAAGTGGTTTCCTGAAGGTCCAACACACATGCTACCTCTGCTGATGAGAGCGTTGCCTGGGGTGGATCCTAATGACTTCAGCAAATGTATGGTGAGTGTGTAAATCTTACCTTTTTCTTTTTTTATAGAAGATAGTTAGCCAGCTAGTTCACGCTGAAAGGTTTTTTTTTATATTCGTATGAAAGCAAGTGACTCGTGTTTCTGGAAGTTCTTAACTTGATTTTATTGCTGCACGATTTTATTTGTTAACAGGACAAGCCTCTAACTTATAGTAATGTTTTTGGCTTGTCAGACAATGCCAAGTGTGATAAGCATTGTACCAACTCTTTGGGTAGCTCTAAAACACAAGATAAAATAGATGTTCCAGAGCTCTTAGCAAATATTCCTAGTCTTTTAAGATGAATAGGAAGACCTTTAACACTAGATTTTTGTTAAATTAGGTCCTAAAAGCCCACATCTTCAGGAGTTCATATTAATTGACTGTTCAAACAATCTAAATATAGGGGTTTTGTGACTTGAAAATTCAGCACAAAATAAGTGTTACTCAGAAAATTGAGGGGGTTGTTTACAGCGCTGACTGGTAAGTCTTACATATGAAATCAGAAATAACTGTTGATGTTTTGAGTTAGAAGAATTAAGCTCTGGACTGTTTTTTAGTGTAATGATTTGCTTTAGCTCCCATACCTTAATTGCAAAAGCTTTTTAATGTGTAGAATACAGTAACACTTATTGAGGAGCTGTTTGCAACTCTCCACAGATTACATTCCAGTTCATTGCAACATTTTCTACTTTGGTGCCTTTAGTAGATTGTTCATCTGTATTGCAAGAAAGAGATGATCTTTCAGAGGTAAGAGTGCTGCACAGTTACAAAAACGCTTATAACCTACTCTTCAATTTAATTTTTAGCAATGTAAGAATATCTTCAGAACCGTAACAGGTTTGCTGCTCTCTTTCTGTATGTGTAAAACTATGTTAAACAAAAATGCCACAAAAAAACAAAGATGTGGGTCACGTTTGCTTCTGGTCAGTGTGGTACAGCTGACATCAGCGTGCAAATTTGCCATGTATTCTTCGCACTGTTTCATAGTGATAGGTTGTGAAGATGTTAAATTCAAAGAGTTTAGTATTTTTTTATCTCAAAATTTAGCTGCACAAGGCCCTGTGTAGTGTAGTTTGACTCTGAGCTTGCCCTGCTTTGAGTAGGAGGGTGGACTACATGTTCTCCAGAGGTCCCTTGCTGTCTGAACTTATTCTGAGTCTAATAAAATAGCAGCTTTGTTACCGTTAAACTTCTGAAACTTCTTGTCACTGTAAAACGTTAAGATAACCATAAAGAAAAAGCAGGTGAGGACAGTGTTGTAAGATGTATATACATGGTTTCCAGTGTAAAACTAGTCCAGCTTGGAGCAAGGTAAAAGGGAACTAACTGATTGTCTGGGAGACTCTGGAAGGAAATTGGTCTCCTCTTGTTGAAAACTTCATATGTGTTTAAGAAAACAACAACAAAAAAAAAAACAACCCACCAAACTGTTTGTATTGATTTTTCCAAAAACTAATGCACTCTCTAGCTTTTCAGGGCTGTTTTCCTCCTGTGGGAAATCGTTTCAAAACACTCACTCCTCTTTAAAGTGTTCCTGCAGTCATGCTTGTCTTTGCTGATTAAGATTCTATTGCTGTCTCCTCAGACGCTTGTTAATCTCTTCCGATTAGGAGCCAGTGACATCCTTAGTGAGCCTTATCTCCCTCTTCTGTGTTTTGTCCTTTGTGGCCCCTGTGTTACTGGACATGGCCACCCCACCTGTTTGCTGCTTTGGAGTGCTGTTTGTTTTCATCTCTCATTTTAGAGCTCCTTGCACTCCGTGTCTCCAGCGTTGTTCTAATACTTTGTCCTTTTCCACACAGCAAAAAATACAGGAGAGAATGGGAAATAGTTGTTCTGTTTCTCTGCTTATCACTAGGCTTTTGATTGTGCTTTTGATGCAGCAGTTCAAGCACAGATAGTGAAGCTGTATCTGGCATATTACAAGTGAGGCAGCAGCAGCTGCCGTGTAAAACGTCTCATCCACTGCTAGAAGACTCTTCTTGTAGCTCAGAGAACAGCTAGTAACTACAGATGGCACAGATTCTGACTGCTCAGCTGCTGGGTGAAGGTTGATGTCGTTGCCCCAGAGCTCCAGCACTCAAAAATGAACAGAGGAGTGTGTACGCTGAACGTTCGGTCTAAATATGTCAGCAGTGCCAAGTCTGCCACCACGGTTGGCACTCGCTGCCCTCCTGCTGGAAAGGAGGATCAGTAGTAAGGCCAAAGGTTGTCTCCATGCAGCAGACCTGATTTCACCCGGAGAGGTTCTTTGGCTGGGCGTCAAGGCCAGGAAATTTGATAGGACAGTGTAAAGAAAATGTGATAATGGTTTCGCGTGGTGTACTCGAGACTGTTCAGACGTCGACGGGCAATGCCCTGTAGTCTGTATAATTTAAAAATGGGAAATGCTTTTGAAGTGGTTAATGCATAAAATATATATTTATTACGACATTTTTATATTAGGAAATTTTAATACATCTGGAAATACTTATATTATGTTTCCTTAAGAAAAGCCAACCTTTTGTGCTTCTTTTGCATCACAAAACTGTAGGTGGAAAGAGAATTGTGCTCTGCAACTGCTGAATTTGAGGATTTTGTACTACAGTTCATGGACAGGTAAGTAAGCTAAGGAGAGGTGAAAGCTTGGCATGAAGAACTTCGTAAAACTTTCAAGTTCCACTTACTGAAATTGCACTTACTGTGTTTGTGTAGATGTTTTGGACTTATAGAGAGCAGCACGCTAGAACAAACCAGAGAGGAGACTGAAACTGAGAAAATGACTCACCTGGAGAGTCTGGTGGAATTAGGTCTCTCTTCTACTTTCAGTACAATCCTTACTCAGTGCTCAAAGGATATCTTTAAGGTACGTATAACACGGGCTTTCCATCTCACTTTGAGGCTTAATTTTCTGTTGTGAACAACTGATGAGGAGAAATCATTCTAACAGCTTATTGTATCACTTGGTCATTCTAGGCTGTCGTTTTTTAGGTCTTGTAATGGTACTGCTCACCTACCCAGTCCCCTGCTTTCCTTTTGCCTCCCACTCCCTGCCACTTCTTCAGCTGGGCAGAAGAAGCTGTTCAAGGAGCCACGTGGCTCATGGGATCAGAAAAATTATCTGAATTCAAATAGTACTGAGGGCGGGGGGTGGAGAATCCGTGTTGTTACATGGACAGGTTCTTTCCTTGCAGGTTGGGTTAAAACATTTTAATCTGTTTACGTTACATCACGTATATATTTGGAGATGGTAGGTTTGGCATGTTTTGAACCATTGCACTGGACACTTTTGCCATGATTTTTGTCTGGAATCTTTTGGTTAATATAAGCCTTAAGTTAATTCGTTGTTGTCACTAAGTATTTAATTTATATTTTTCCTGATTGTTCATTATTAAAGTAGTTGCATGGAGTCTACACTGTATATAGTTCAGCTTGCCTTGCAGGGTATTGGATGGTACTAAGCTGCTTTAAAATATGCTGGCCACTTAAACTGTTGATAGGTAATTCCTTATTTACTTGTTAACTAAGGGTTGTTCTGGCTTTACACCAATTTCACATGTGAAATAGCATAGTTTTCCTTTCAGAGGACTGTGACTTCTTCAGGGAAAACTGTTTCTCTGTGCAGTTTCTCAGAAGCATCTCACGCTTACATTGATCAACAGGGTTTTATCTGACCTCCTTTTTTCCCCAGGGGAATATTTTAAAAGTATTTCCCATCTCTAGCTGAAGGCAATGTCACCTTATGTCACCAGTTAAAGCACTCGGTGTGTTTTGTTTTTAAAATCTTGGGATGGGGGAATATAGATCTTCCCATAACTGAATTATTTTAATGATAGTGGACACTCTCATGTATTTTCCAGTTACAGTGTGTTACAGTAAGTGAGTGTTGCAATAACTACGAAGAAGAAAAAGTGAAAATCTGCAAACTGAAAATATTTTGACAAACCAGCTTTTATTCTTCAGCTCAAGGCAGTAGTTGTACAGTTAGACATAGGTGTTGCATAGCGTGCAAGTTACGTGACCTGGGAACATTTAGGATTTTTCTCCTGAGCACTTACTATTCACATAAATTTTTAATTCTTATTCTACAATATTGTCAACTTTAACTAAGAGAGTGGTTACATTTTACTCAGCTTTAGGGATTCTATAGAACTACTTTCTCTGTGTCTCTATTCTGATTTTTTAAATGTGAATCATGTTTCCAGTCTTCTGTTTTAAAAGAATACAATACTATGTACAGATGCTGCCTTCTGTGTAACATCAAACATTTGATGCCACCTAGTTTGTTTTTTTTTTTTTTTTTAAAGTAACCTCCATCTTTTTGTATTCATTTTTAGGTTGCTTTGGAGAAGGTCTTTAACTTTGCTATTTCAAATATATTTGAGACGAGAGTTGCTGGCCGAATGGTTGCTGATATGTGCCGAGCTGCAGTAAAAGTGAGAGAAAATGCTCTGATTTCATTCAATCTTTATTTAAAAAGAAAAAAACAAAGCCAATACTACTACTTTTTCTTCTGTGAGACCTTTAATTTTTCTTGTAAATACAGATGGTTCCTAGTATTATGTCCTTTTTAAAACTGGATGGTTGCATATATTGCATGATATTGCAAGAGATTAAGTCACGATTATTTTTCTTGCGCTTACATTAAATTTAATATAGGTGTTATTGAACGCTTAAAAATCATGGCTTCAGACTGACTCCAGATTGAATTGGAGTTGAGATACAGTCTGTTCTTCCCTCTTTTTCAATAATGCTGTTAGAAGATTTTTATCAATGTGTGCGCCGAGTCCCTTTTCAAACGGGCTATTTACGATGCTCTTTCCAGTGCCGCCCTGAGGAATCCTTGAAGCTGTTTGTACCACATTGCTGCAATGTTATAACTCACCTCACAGTCAGTAAGTTTATAAGATTTCTAATGTTTTTTGCCCTGGTTTGAGTTGACTTTTGTTAAACAAAAATAATATTTAAAACTTCTCTGTGTTTTCCCTAACTTCGTTTCAATGATGGAAAACTAATTCTGTCCATTATTTCATCTAAAAAAACAAACCAGCAACTATTTGTGTGTCATTTCAAGTCAAACCTCTATCAAGCTACAAGAGCATGCTTCTTTAAAAATGTGGCAGTTTTAAAATGTCTCTGGACATTCCTCAAAAAGCATTCAAGATGTCAAATGTTTTTTATTTAGATTGTTGGGAAAACTTAACTGCAGCGTAGTTACAGCAGTGCTTATCACTTGTTCCTCTAGATGATGATGTGTTGCATGATGAAGAACTAGATAAGGAGCTACTTTGGAACCTTCAGCTTTTGTCAGAGGTATCACAAAGAATGTTCTCCCCATGCATGTATGTTGTTGAATCCTGTTTAATTCCCCTGAAAAAAGAAAATAAAACTGCTGCTGTTAAAACAAAGTAAACCTTGTATGGATGACGTTGCATAACTTGTTTTTCTTATCCAATTTTCAATGGGACATAAGTGGCTGCTGTTTGAAGAAGATAAACATATGGGGTGTGGGGGGAAAAAAATGAAAGCATTTAATACAATTAGTGAGGGGCAGAGAAAGAAGAGGGATACACGCAGGGAACAACATAAGATGCTTTTGGTAAAGATAAATCTTTGAAAATGAGTCTCAAAATATATATGAGTATTGCAAGAAAATTTTGAATGCCATCGAGAAGCAAGGTAGATCACAGTTCTTACGTGTTACTTGAACTTTTCCAACAGCAGTGGAAGTGGTAGATCTGTGCGAGTTCAGTCTTTAACTGGAACTCAGTGCGAGGTAGAGAGCAAAGCCTGGTACGGGGTCGGCTGAGCAGCGTAATCCTCTCTCTGGTCCTCTAGAACAAAATCAGTTGTGTTGACCTTTGAAATGTTTGTCTCTCCTATTAGATCACTCGAGTGGATGGCAAGAAGTTGCTACCGTACAGGGAGCAGCTTGGGAAGATACTGCAGCGAACCCTACATCTAACCTGTAAGCAGGGTTACATTCTGTCTTGTAACCTACTGCACCATCTTCTTCGTTCTGCTACACTTATCTACCCCACAGAGTACTGCAGTGTGCCAGGTGGCTTTGACAAGCCTCTTTCTGAATACTTTCCTATCAAGGCAAGGATTTTCATTTATTTAGGATTAGAGGATTTGACTTTCTTTTTTAAAAACCAATCATTCACTATATTATTTGTTTTATTTGGAAATTTCTGAACATAGGTAGCAGCAATGGAAAGTGTAATTGAAAGATGCTTTGGGCTTTGAAACATATAGCAAATGACAAGTTATGTAAAATTATTTGATAGCAAAAGATGAATACTGACTGTTGTTTTAAATAGTTTTATAGCATGACATGTTAGTGGTTTATGATGGGTGTTTTACAG
This sequence comes from Tauraco erythrolophus, assembly GCF_009769465.1. Classification (NCBI taxonomy): domain Eukaryota; kingdom Metazoa; phylum Chordata; class Aves; order Musophagiformes; family Musophagidae; genus Tauraco; species Tauraco erythrolophus. The sequence goes on from NC_141466.1 coordinate 131,771,904, forward strand.
TGATTGCATGACAACTACAATAAGATAACACAAAGCAAGAGTGCCTGCTCCTGTTTTTTAATCTTGTAATGTGTGATACCTTTAATCGAGACCCAGCTATCACAAAGTACAGGGGAATGAACAGTGGAGTTCAGTGTTTAGCAGGAGAATTTTGCTGTTCACTTCAACTTAAATGTCCAGCCGTAGGAAGTGGGACAAACTTAGTCTTTCATCTGCTTGTGTGGGTGAGAGCTGCAGTCTTTCCTCGTTCCTCTTCCTATAAATGTGGTTATCAGATGTAACAAGTAATGGTGAGTGCCTGGAAAAATGAGTACATCAGTGCAAAACAATTGCAGGGAAGAAGATAATGGTATTTTACAGGTAGGCAGAATAACAAATGCACAACGATTCTGCGCTGAGCTTGAGTTAAAATGAAAGTTGAAGTGGTAATATTAAAAATTACTGAAACTGTCAAAAGTAATATGCTAGCCTGCTGGGAAGACTTTGAGGTCAATTTACCAGTCTTGCAGGTGACCAGTGCGGCAGTTTTCAGCTGACCTATTTGAATATAAAGCTGCATTTTGCTGAAAAGCGTTTTTACGTAACTTTACAATCTAATGCCTGTTACTGAAGGCCAGTACAATTTTCTAAATCGATGGGAGCATCACGTTGGACCAGACACTCATTTACCAAACAAAAAAAAATCTTAACTAAATACCTCAACACAACAATAGATGACTTTTTTTTTAATCCCTCCTCTGAAATTGAAAAAAAATTCACTTCCATACATGAGTGGCTGATTTAGAAAGTGTATATTGTATCAACCTGTAATTGCCATTAAGAGCTTGAGTTTGTCACTTACGTGCTTCCTACCCTGCCCTGGTGTAAAACTTGAGTTCTGTCACTTCCTCAAGTAGTGTTCATGGAGGACTAGCCTGCTCTTCTGAGGAAGAGAAGCAGTAGCAGGCTGCACCAAGTAGGTGTACTGCTGTAGCTCTTTGCACTTTCTGTCCAGTCAGATCAGTCAAGAACAAAAGGTGAAGTGTTGTAAATTGAATTACCATGTAAAATTGGACAAAGCCAGGAAATGGAATGTAAAGACTGCAAAGACCTGTCTATTAATTAATGCAGTCTTAAGCATGGACTTAATGTCTGAATATTAATTAGTATTAAGTACTGACTTTTCCAAATACTCCAGTGGTGTTAATTCTGTAGCAAGTTTGAGCTCTTTGTAAGCCAAAATACAGAAAGTTGTTGTTGTTATGGGATGACCTGACATCATATAAAAAATCCATCTTAAAATTTAGCTTTCTTTTTTTATTTTTAAAATGTAAGTACTAAGCTTCCTGATTGTGGTTCAAAACTCAAAAGAAGTATTATTAAATGGGCTAGCTTCTTTATGTTCTCTGTAGGAGTATCAAAAGTCTGAGTTGCACTTAAGAAAATTCCTGAATTTGTATCCAGCCAAAGGAATAACAAAGTTATATTTCACTTAGACCAGTACAGTCCTTTTCCTTTAGTCCTTTTCAGGTACATGCTATTTTCCAGGTGTGTGTAGCCATTATAGCAGGTTTGGGATTTCTGTTTGGCTTTATTGTGTTCTTCAGGTTTTTTTCCTGGAATTGTCAGGTTAACAGCTTTACAGCCGTAGCTAGTTCATGTGTTTAGGTTTTTTTAGTAACATTAAATGTTAATTTTTTAAAAGATAATTTGCTTCATAGTTTAATTAATAAGGGATGTGTGTCTTTACTGTAGGACTGGGGTAAACCAGGTGACCTGTGGAACTTGGACATCCAGTGGCATGTTCCTTCATCTGAGGAAATAAACTTCGCTTTTTATTTGCTGGATACTTTTCTTCAGCCTGAGCTCACCAGACTAGAGCACTATGCACTTGGAAAACTGGAAATGTCCAGGTTAGTGGCGATGTGTAACATGGAGAAGGTGCCCTTATCCACTCGTGTCTGTTTTAAGTGGTTATTGTCAATCGTACTGGCACTACAAAAATTAAGGAGTAAAATACTATAATGTTACACTGTCTTCAACATTATTCCAAGATTTCCAGGATTTTAACTCTTTTAAGAGTACATGTCGCTTGGAAGTGCATTTCATAAAAGAGACAAAACATTATTTTGAACGGAAATACTCTTTAAAAAAAATAAAAAAAACTTAAGACACTTTATGTTGATATAAAGACTTTTCCAGATTTTTTTAAAATACATACTCTAAATTTTGTTTCCATTTAACTGTAGTCAGCAGTAAAAAAGCTTTCCCGATAGACTCTTATCTTGTTGTTTTGGCACAACCATTTGTGATCCTAAGCTGTGGAGTGGAACACAGAACTGATTTGGCTTGGAAATCTGCCTCTCTCCACTTCCTGCCAGTGAATGGATTCAGTACATAGCGTGTCCCTGCAAAAAGTGACAGTGTTGAAACCGAGGAGGTAATGCAGAGTCAGTGGCATAACACATGGGAGTGGAGGCAAGAGTGCTGTTGCCCAATCTTGTTACACTCTGTTAGTGTGAACTGTCCTAAGGATAGTTCCTAAGCACAAGATAATCATGAGTTTAGCATGTGCTAAAGCATTTACAAGTGTCAAATAGCTGAAGCTGTTTACAAGCATTGAACCTTGAACATTCTTTGTTTCTCATGTTAAGCCTTCAGCCCTTGGAGCTATATATACCTCAGTTGATGTTGGTAGCATGTGACGTTACACCTCGTGCTGAGAAGTACTGCCCTGCACGAAACGGGGTGTGGGGTATCACACTCCTAAATATTTTTCTTTTTTAATCTGAAAAATACACTAATATGCTTGACAAATGAATGCCACCATACTGCAAGAAAGTATACTTACACTAAAAGAAGAAAGGACATGCTTCCTATTTAAGTCTGTCAGTTATTTCTTTGTGTTATATTTCTTATTTATATGTTTACTTCTTTTGTTTTTTCTTTTCTGTTTGACACCTATCTAAAGCTGTTAATTTATGAGAGAATTGGACTTTGATCTGGTCGAGGCTTCACTGTGCTGCCTGATAGAAATAAATGATGGCGATTTGGGAGAATAGAGCCAAGGGCATGAATTGCAAATTAAATTGGAAGGCAAGATAGGGCAGCTGCCAAGGTAGACAATGCCATGAGTTTCTGAGGGAGTAACAGGTGTGAATAAGTAGGAAACTAGGTGAGCCTGGTATGGCTTTGAGTTGCCATATTTCTGGAGCTTGAGTTCTTGTCATATTTCTTCCTCCCCCCCCTCCCCAGTATTCCACTAAGTAACAATTGGAAATAGAACTTTTTTTTAGGTATTTAGGAGCTTGAGTAAGATTTTTCTATTACAAAAGTTAAAATGAAAAATTCTAACAGCCGTTGGCGAACACGTGTATTTAGAGAGTTGACAGGTAATGTGTAAGTACTAAGAGCTCTTCGGTTAGAGAACCTCTCGAGAGGGCTGAAAGGAGTTATTTTCCAAATCCAAGCTGCTGACCACAAAGATGAGAACAAACGGCAGAATTTGTAACTTTATGTTAAGTGCTACAGATGAAGACAGCTTTGAAAAGAATTCCTTAATTCTCTAAAGTAACAAAGAAAAAAAGTAAGTTGTTCACATTGTTGCATTATAATTTCCTTTCAGACTGTAAAATATTCACTCATAAAGAAGGTATTCCTTCATCCTACTCATGCTGGGAAGGACTTTTCTTGACCTTGGATTGGAGAGTTAGTTCATGGGTTTTATCTGAGGTTTAGATAAAATTCTTCAAAACAATTTTTTCTTCGAAACAAAGTGCCAAGGAGCGTTGATACAGTCTCAAATGCATTACTTCAGGTGTCTAGCTTCTGTGAGCTTCTGGAACCATGGGAGAGGCTCCTTGTCTGGTTTGAGATTTGTTTATCTCATTATACTGAAGTTTCCTTCACTGTTTCAGAACGTAAAAATCTCCAAAACAAGTTTTTTGGAAAACAAAGTTGAATGTTGGGAGTTCTGTAATAGAATTGGCTTGTATCAAAAAATGGTTGACTTCTGTACTGCTCCCTCTTGTGTTTAGAAGTGATATGGCTAAAGAAATGGGCTTTTACAAAACTTCCCCAAAAAAAAGGGTTTTTCATTTGTGTATTTTCGAGCATTTAACAGAGAAGTAATTGGGTTTTCTTCTTTCTTTAAGAGATGATGTGCAGCAGTGTCTTGCTATAGTGCATAACTGCTTGATTGGTTCTGGGAACGTTCTGCCTCCTCTGAAAGGAGAAAAGGTGGCTCATCTGTAAGTAAAATTGATTTTTATATCACAAACATTTTTAGCAACTCATACTGGTTTTAGTGCTTATTGCTATTATCACGCAACTGCTTCTAGTGGCTATTTTTAAGGAACTATCATACGAGTATAAAGACACAGGAATTTGAAATAGTGACTTACAGAAACACTTGAGTACTTAAAACATGAAAGAATGTGAAGTGCTTTTTGTTGTGCAAGACTCTGAAACTCTTCAAAAAAGGTAAGTGGTGGCACTTGGTTGCTGATGCTGCTTTATGTAAAGGAAATGGAAGCTAGGAAGCCTCAAGCCATAGTGCACTGCCCTCTCACCAATGTTCCTGTCACCCTGAACGACTAAAGTCATCAACATTCTGAACTTAACTTCTTGCCGGCTGCCTTCTCGTCTTAAAATAGGGAATAAGTCCTGCTGGAATGCTCAAACCCCTGTGAATAATGTCACAGCAGAACCTGGCTACTGATGCCTGCACACAGCGAAAACGCTGGAGTAAACTTCCATTTTGGAACTACCAGGAACGTTACAGTAGTTCAGGCTTTAAACCAGACTACTTCTTGCTAGAGAGGATTGCTGCTCTAGCTTTGACTTCTTTGAGGAAGCATGTTGAAATGTTACATCAGAGGCAATTACGAGTTTGATCTCAGTGTTCCTGTTGTTATATATCACGTTTAAAATACACAGGATTTCGGTTCAGCTTATGGCCACAGGCTGTGTTTGGTAACCATGCAGTTGTTGCTGGGATGTTTTTTTTTTGCCCAAGTGCCAGCTACTAAAAGTACCAAGGAGCGTTGATACAGTCTCAAATGCATTACTTCAGGTGTCCAGCTTCTGTGAGCTTCTGGAACCGTGGGAGAGGCTCCTCGTGAATGTATGTCAGAACATTTGTTAAGCTGGAGAGCTTTGAAGAGGGCATCTTTTCCGTTGACAATGTAAGGAATTCAGGGAAGTAGTCTTTTAATTAAAGAGACAGTGCAGGGCATACGGGCTGATGATGAGCCTGTCTTCTAGAGTAAGGATTCCAGTGTCTTTCAGGAGGCATTGACTGGTCCTGCATCAGCAACGTGCTGCTGGTCCATTCTGGGAAAACGTGGGACCGTGTTAGCTTTGCTTCTTGATTCAGTCTGAATCCTGCCCTGGTATCTGTTAGGCAGCAGGCACTAGGTGCTTGCAGTTGATATGGCTCAGGGGTTCAAGGACAGAGTTTCTGGTGTTGGTCCTTCAAAGGAGAAGGATTTTTTTGTTCTTAGATGCCTTGAACTTCAAAATACAAGACTATCTTGGCCCAAAATGTCTGTAACACCACAAAAAAAAAAATCTGTTGTAGCTAATCTGTTAATCAAGGAAGAGAAAGCAGGTTTGCACCCTTGTCTAGACTATCTGATTGTCAGTAACTGAAGCTTCATTTGGCAGAAGAACGAACCTCACCACCTGTGGAGAAGAGTGGATTGCAGCTGTCATTAGAACGTGTTCATGTAGGCTGTCTGGTTTTGTTTTGGTGTGGAGTGTTTAGAATTATCTTTTTACAGGCTGGAAAGGTCTGTAAATTCTTATGGTACAGATTAGGACTTCAGCGTGTAATCTACTTCTGAATTACGTGCATGCTTACAGAAGACGTGCTTCATTCTGTTAGTTTTCTGTGTTGCTATATTAAATATATGCAATTTGTGTGAGAACATGCTGAAATCAATTTGTTACTAAAGAAATCAAAATCCGACTTTTCTCACATAGTCTGAATTTTGGAACTCAACAGTTTATTCCACTAAACATCTGCAGAGATTCAGAGTCCTCCATTGTCTGGTTTTGGATGGACTTTACACATAGTGATGAAACACCCACTGCGAGCAAGTCTTGCATCCAAACTTTTTGTGTTTACGTTAAGACTTTTTAAAGACATACTTAAGGCGATTTATCTTTTTAGTGACTTTACACAGGACTCTGAAATTTGCCTGCTGAAGTGGAATGGATTTTAAGTAAGGGTTAGTTCTGGTTCCTTGTATGGTTTGAATTATCACAAATGGAATGTGGATTTTTAATGAGAGGGACAATCTGGGGAAAGTAGAGTGCGTTTGTGCACAGTATTGTACTTTGGTGTAGTAAGGTGGACTAAATACTTAAGGAGATCCTGTCGCACTTTGTGTCGATTAAATCATAGAATAGAGTCACAGAATGGTTTGGGTTGGAAGGGACCTCAAAGATCATCCAGTTCCAACCCCCCTGCCATGGGCAGGGACACCCTCCACTACACCAGGCTGCCCAAAGCCCCATCCAGCCTGGCCTGGAACACTTCCAGGGATGGGGCAGCCACAGCTTCTCGGGGCAACCTGTCTTGTTAGATCCCTGTCACTTTATTCAACTTACTTAACAAGAACAGTTAAAAAGGTCGATATCAATTTAGCATCTTGAGAGATGAGGCCGTGTTGATCCATCCAGGACAGATGGTGTTCATTCTGGCGATGCTGCTTATGAAATGTGTATTCTGTTTTAATAGGGTGCTGTGTGTCAGCATGGGTCACAGAGGGAATTGTTCCAAGGAGGAAGATGTCCTCCCCACTGCCTTGTTCCCTCCTCTTCCTTCCCCAAGAAATAACTGGAATATTTGTAATGAGGGAGATATCTTTTGATTTAAGAAGTATTCAAATAACTTCTGTGAATACTGTTTTCTATCCCACATATCCATAAAATTATATCCAGTTTGAATATAGGAGGTGTCCTTTGATGAACTTGCTATTAAAACAGGAAAGAAGTTTGATTTTAATTGTTATTGTGTTGTGAGTTCCTGGGATTTTTTTTTGTAAGATACCTGTTCACATTTCTAAGCATGTTCCCATAATAAGTATTGGGAATGCACATAAAGCACTCAGATTTGTGTCTGAAGGGCTTTTATTGAGAGTGACTCAGTTACCCAGAACAGCCTTATTTTAAGTACTGTGTATTCACAGTTAGTACTTACCACTAGTAGTGATGATATTCACTGTCCTTATGTGGCAGTTGTAGGAATATTTTTGAATGCAGATACTGGTAAATGGCTTGATACATTTAGGATAAAAAAAAAAATTCTACATGTATATTTCTAAAGCAAACTGGCACAGGAGATTTCTTGTCAGATACCTCCTACACCACTTACCTCCAACAAACCACAGCTGATCACAGACCATGTTATTCGTGCTGGCTGTAAAGTAGAGCTGAGCAGTGTAACTGCTAGCTTTTCCTTCGTCTTGGTGGTTAAGGATACCTGAAGATTCTTGCCAAGAAAGACAGATGATGAGTAGTTGTTCCTTTATAATCCTCCAGACTGCTCACTGCATGAAAGGAAACTCACATAGATGGGGGAGCGCTTGGAGCTGTGTGATTTGAACCTGAGCAGAAGAAATAGGTGGGTTGAATGAACTTGAAAGCTGTGTGTGGCAGGATGATGAGCTAGGTACCACGGTTCACTTGGCACCATGAGCTCTGCCTGCCAGCAGGCTGCTCCTGCCACCAAGATGCCTTTTCCCTGAACATAGAAGATTTGGTTTTCTGTTGGACAACTGAGAGCTACCCAAATATTTGCAGACCTTGTTTTTGGGATTTGTTTGCCATCTTGCTTGGGTGACAGGCAGTGGCAGGAATAAGGGAGAAGGGCTTCTGCCTCTCCTAGGAGCAGACTGTAACAGCACGAGACCACTGTACCTGCTTTGGTCATTGATTTAAGTGACTCAGTCGTGGCAGTGACTAGTGCAAAGCCAGGTGACTTGGCTGAGTGAGGAAGCAGGGATTTTGCTTAAGTAGCAGGGAAAGCTAATTATGAGAATTACGTATTGACTGTGTGTCACAGATGTCACAAGCTGGCCAAATGCTTATTTCGTTATTGATTGTCAAAACTGACCTGTGTTGTGTAAAATTCCCATGCAAGGGTTAGGGTTTTTTTGGATGGATGAATTTTAAATCATGGTATTACATAAACGTGATAGTCTTCTAGGGGAACGAGACTATGCCAACAGTTATGAGCGCTGTTTTGAGAGAAGACAATGAGGGAATCTGGATCCAAGTTGTAAACCTTTCTGGTTTAAAATAAATTGCAGAGATGAACGTGTGAGACTGCTTTCCACTAACACGGTGACGATTTGCTGCTTGGTGTTTGTTGCCATAATTCTTTTGAAGTTACTTTCCCCATAAGAAAATAGAGCTGTTGCAAATATAAGACCTCTCCACTAGTGTGGAGACTACTGCATTTTACTGCAGTAGTACTTTTAACCCAGGATTCTGTTTTGTTTGATTATAGAGGGTGTATTACAGTTTATCAACATCATTTTATGGAAATCGCTTACAGGAACTTTTCATCTTGAAAAGTTTTGTGGGAAGTCACTTGGTCCATTTTTATGGACTTTTACAGTTTTTTTTTTCCTCAGTGTCAAATACAGAGTATCCAATAATTTCAAAATGTCTTTCTTCCTTTCTCCTTGTTAAGAATAGTCTGTTTTGTGTCGGAGCAGTTTGTGTTTATTTTACTTATGAGCTGTTGAAAATAGATTTGCTTCTTGAACAGTTAATATACAAAGTTTTAATGATGATTTCTTATTTATTTGTTGATTGATTGTTTGGTAGAGTTGAAACTGAATAGAATTCCCCAGCATTGGTCTGGTGTGATCTCCTTGTTAGAATCAAATCGTGCCCTTATTTTCTTGGCTTAGTAACTACTGGTTAGAGTAAAGGTTTCAAAAGTTCTGTTTATCTACAAGTGTGTACATTGGCCTGAGCCTTCTTGAGTCTCCTGTCAATCCTGGTTCATGTTTTCATGTTGATTCATTAGTTTCTCTTACTCCTTTTTTTTTTTTTAATCTTTTGATGACTGGCAGTCTCTGAACTGAAAAGTGATATACTCAGTAAACATGTTGTTAAGTTGTCCAACACTTGAGTGTGCTCAGTATGCCCAAAAGTATATGTTGTGTGTGTGTGTGTACACGCACAGGCTGGGTATGCACATCAGCATAGCTGTTGTGAAGGGCTTGAAGAATGATTTCCTTGCTCAGTGAACTGGAGCAGAAATGGTTTAGGTTTCATAACGCTCCAACTTTTTCTGAGACCAAGCAGTTCTTACCTGTAGTTTACAATTCATGTGTTTTTTTTCCTTTCTAATTTTGGGAGGAAAATAATTCCCATGTGTGTTTTACATGAATGATCTAAGTTTATATCCTTCTGAAAATCCTATCATAGCTTAATTAAAAAAATAGCTCATGCTATTTTAAATGCCTAGTGTTACTCTGAATGTCTCATACATGAGCAGTGTTTAGGGAGATGATGGGCAGTTCAGTAGAAAATAAATTTATGCACAGTCCATGCACAAATAAACTGTATAGTTGAAACTTGTCAGAATTGAAAATAGTTGAGTTTGAGTAAGAAACAGAACTTTAATAAATGTCACTCGGAGTTGCCTTTTTATTTTTTAGCCTGTGAGTAGCAAGGAATTTAAACTTCATCCTTTTTTGGAGGGTGAATGAATTGTCTTCTGAAGTGCCATGCCTAACAAATTAACAGACAACTATTTCATGACTCAATAGTGTGTATTTTTATATTATTCTTCCCCATAGTATTCTTCATCTTTAGTAGAGGTGCCATTGATTTCAGGTGTGTTCAGTGAATTACTTCTTTGATGTGAAATGGAGAGTTAAAAGGGAAAGGGAAAAAAAAAGGAGGTGAGGCTGCCAGAGGTTGTGAGGAGCAATCTTTGATGACAGGAGTAGTTTTCTGTGGCTGAATTAAGGTGTTGAAAACCATAGAGTCAGAGCTGTGGTGAATTACTGGGACAAGAGTTGGGGAAAAATTAATACGTGGGTTTTCTTCTGCCCCTGCAAAACCACGACATAAGGGTTGCTGTGCCACGCAAGATACGTGCAGGTGTACGTAATGCTTCTCTGCACACAGGCTGCCCTTTTTCCTAAGGGCTCCTGTAACTGTAAGTGATGTCAGCGTCCTTTGTTGTGTGCAAATACAGGTTATCTCAAATGCAGACAGTGTAAAGCTCCCTAAGGCTGAGAAATCTTTCACTGATGTTGAGTTCCCCTTGGCTTCGCCTCCCTTCCTCGCAGCGTGGTTATTAACGAGGTACCACTAAGCAGCTGATTGAGGGCAGCAACAACAGGGTTACTCAGAGGACATCCACTTTTGTCTCCCTTGGAAATACAGCTTGGTTGGTTGGGATGCAGTACTGCTCTACTTCTGCTACAGACGTTGGTAAGAGCTTTCTCAACGTCCTTTCACTGAAGGTGTTCAGGCCACAAGTCAAGGATAAGCCACTTCTTTTAAATGTGTAAGGATGTGATGTGTACGCGGAGGGGCAGGGCTAGCTAACCTCTCTTGGCATCTCCAGGAAACTTCCCAGCTCTGCTGGGGGAGCTGCACACAGGAAAGGGAACAGTTACTCCTCCACGGTGAGTAACCCTGTTTTCTCCTTGTTCACCTTCCGACTGTTGTCTCTTGATCTCTTATGTCAAAATAGGTTCATGCAGCCCTTGAGCTAGTCCTTAACATGGCACGGGGTTTGTTTGTTTGTTTTTTTTTTTTTTGCAATTAGAAAAAATTCCTCTCCAATTGGTTCAGTGGAGTGATGCTGAAAGCTGTTTGTTTCTGAAAAGCTGTACCTGATGGCTGAACTGTACTTCTGTACTGAGGGATGCGTGCACAGAGACTGGAATAAAGGGCTCTGTAAAAGGTCTGGAAGTGGAAAAACATAGTGCATCAAATTTTCCTCAAATAAAGACCCTTTAGTTTTTGTACTGTGGCAAATAAGGGAATGAATTCTTTGAAGTTCTGTTTCATCGGGATTTCCGTTCCAGCTATAATTTTGGATACTCTGCCCATAAGTTTTCTTGGCAATTTGTATGGAAAACTGTTGATGCGGAATGAAGCTCAGTATTATTTATACCTTGCATGAAGCGTTGTTGTGAGACTCTTGCTATCAGTATTGACTGAGTTAAAAAAAACCATTTAATGCCTCTTCCTTCTGTGTGTCCAAAGTAAACCAGTTTCTCTGGCTCAGTGACTGGCACTTACACTGCTGAGGATTACTGGCACGGATCTGAGTTTGTGGGCCAGCTATAAAACTTGGTTGCATTTTGAACATAATATTTTAATCCTATCAATAGTATTGTTGAAATAGATGGTTCTGCCTGTGGAGTAATGTCGTGGTGAGTGTAAGGACTGTACCAGGCTAGTTCTTGATCACTGGATGCTGCGTGTTGAGTTGTTACTCCTGGTTTGCTCAGGAATCTGAAGTCTAGAGAGACCTCAGAGTGGTGTTTTCCTTTGTTTCAAATATTAGAGATTTGGTTTGGAACTTGGCTAGCTGGCAAAGAACAGCTGAGTGTGTTTTGCTGGGAGAAGCAAAGAAGGGAAGAAGCATAAGATAGTCTTTCTGTAGGCTACCTGAGGGAAAACTGGGAAACTGCACTTTAATTTTCCTTGCCTCATAGGTAGGAAAGCCTTACGTGACTTAATTTGTGCATCTATAGCAGGGGAAACTGTTTAAGGGTAGAAATACATTGAAATACTGTAGAAAAAATTACTGCTATGAGCTTGTTTACCTGTCAGTGTGTCCATTTGGTACAAACCAAATGTCTGGCTGCCTGAGATTGTTGGATTTATCCGTTACCCTCTTTTTTTTTTTAAGAAGTCATAGTATTTGGTGTGGGAAGGTTCACTCTGTTTTTTTTCTTTTCCCCAGATGTTAATTGCAGAAATAGCCCTTCTCTGTATCTTCCCAACTGGAAAGGTCTGATCTTGGAGGAATACCTTGTAAACACTTTCAAAGTCAATCATGTAGATGATTCTAAAAGAGCAAGTGTGTGAGACCATTATTCAGGACCAAAGTACTGGATCGATGTTGGATATTTGAAAACTTTATTAGTGGCCAAATTGTACCTTAAACACCTATGCCAGTGCTGAGTTTTGGGGGGGAAAAAGTGGGAAGATTTTTGAAATGGCTTATTTTTGAGTTAACCTAGTGCTACCAAAAATGCAACAAGGAAAATGAAATTAAGGCTTCATTTCTTGATGATTAAATCAATTAAGAGAAAGATATTTCAGTTTGACTTGTGTTGGTGCAGATGTGACTTATGTGGGTTGTGAGGTCAGTTTACCTGATTTTTGATTGCAAGTTCTTTTCCTTCATCTGATCAGCACAATAATTGTAGTGATTGTGGTTTAATGTGTTCACTTTTACAGGAGAAGCATGACCCTTATTTCTGGTTCTGGCAGATAGAAGTGTGCCATTGCCTGACATCTGAAAGTTTATTGTAGTATCTTGTAGCACATGCTCAGATGTAGAATCTATGGAGTTTTCTGATGTGTTATTTGGCATTTCTAGTAGGAGTAATTACATTGCTTCACTGAGCTTTGTTTGTTCTGATTCTACTGTCAATGCAATTTTATGTGAAGATTATAGATATTACTTGCTGATACTATTTGTTTAATATAATACACTGGTGTATTTTTGTCCTTGAAATCTTGAATTTGACTACCTTAATGTTTTAGGGGGTCAGATTTTAGGCCTACAAAAAAAAAAAAAACCAAAACGTACAACCAAACCAAAATTTTAAAAAAGTGTTATGTTCTTATGTCTTTTAAATTCATTGGCACGTGGTATCTTTTTTCTGCATGGTTACATAAAAGCAAATCCACAAAGACTAAGAATTCACTTTAAAAAAAATATTTTTGATAGATAAGTTTTCCCCAAATCCTGGAAGAAGCATGACTTTATTTTCTTGATGTGGCTATTAACAGTGAACTTCACAGAGCAATAAGTAGGACTTGTATAGATAATGGGAATATTTATAAAGAAAGGACAAAATCAGCTCAACTTGCCAGGAAGGGTCTGTGCCTCAGCAGTCGGATTCATCTGTCCCTCTGAGACTGAGATGTCAGGAACCACGCTTGTTTTGATGAGTGTGTTCTAAGGTTTGACAATGAGACCAAGTCTCTGGCTGTTTACCAGAACTGATGAGGTTCTGTTAAAAAAAGAAATCAAGATTCTGGGTTCAAGGGGGTGTCCTTATGGTGTACTTGTCTTTGCCAAGCAGTCTAACCTATAGGTATGGTCAATTTATAAATGTTATCACTGTTAGTAAATCCAAACGTCTTTGGCACTACTGGCATGAAATTTGACTTGTTAAAGTGAGTTAAATGTCAATGAAATTCACATAGTCCATGTTTTCCATAGTGCATACTAATACTTGGTTTGTTTTCATGCAGAGTCCCAAGTCTGGTGTCTTTGGAAGAGACAAAACTGTATACAGGTGTTGAATATGGTACGTAGATCCTAATTCTGTTCGGACAGGTTGTAAGCATTGTTTTAATTCTTTTTTTCTCCTGTAAAGCCAGTAGGTTCTTTTTGAGACAATAATTTTGATTCTTCTCTTCGTTATTAAATGAGCTTTTTTGGCCAACACAAATTCTTGTGTACACACTGTTTCATCTTCAGTGATGGTATACAGGATACAAATCTGCTGCAGTACTGTCTGGGAATGGGAGCTGAGGTCCAGCCCCAGCTCAGAATGGTTGGGCCTGCATAGTCCAACATGGATGAGAGGTACAGGAAGCAAAACACATCACCTAAGGATGGCACTTGAGACAGAAGGAATCAAGGCGCAACCTGCTAAAGGCTGTAACAGCTCCATTAGAAGACACTGCATTTTTCAGGCAGCATTCTTCACCATCTTCCAAGTGAATATGGGCAATTTAAACAAGGAACTGAGGTGCAGGGTGACTTATCAGGTTATTAAATGATTTTAGGAGCTTTAATACTTCTTCTAAAATCTGGTCCATTAACTTGAAAGTGGTGAGTTTGTAGCCATGTAAAATGTAGTAGAGAATAGGCATTTAATTAGTGGTCTTTTGCAGCAATTCAGATTTTTCTGGTTTAAAACTTTCCAAGGAGACTGCTTGAATCATTGATCTTTCTTTTGTCTGCATTTTTTGTGGTTTAGATTGGGAATATCTGTTCCCCTCCACGTATTGAAGGGGAGTAAGTCCCCAGTCTCCTGACTTGATCACCTGATACGTTAAATCTGTGTTCTGTTGGCTTTCTTTTTTACACTTTCTTTTTTACACTGCTTAATGTGTTACTCAGTTTTCATATGCTGAATAATCTGCCTCAGTCTGTGGTTAGAAGTGAAGCCAATTGTCAAGGCAAATAAAGAAGGTTAGGTACCTATAAAAACCATATTGTTGACTTGATAAACAAAAGAAGGCCCTCTAAGAGTGGCATCCTTAGATATAACACTTTTATAATAGTCCAGACTGCCATTTCTGAATAGTCTGCTCTGGCTTTCCACTGGTTTACTTATCTATAAATTGCTTTTTGTGCTATTGTATAATGAAAAGAAAACGTTATTTTTTTTGCAGATTTATCAAGAGAGAATTATCGAGAAACAATTGCAAGGGTTACAAGGAAATTGCTGCGTAAGTTTAACCGCTTGTCTGTCTAAAAAATATTGTGTTTTGCTTTTAAGTATAATTTTATAGATTTGAAACTTGTTTACTTTGCCTATAATTCTTAAAGTGAGGCTTTGTAGAAATAAAATGATTATTTATTTTTAAAACTCTTTTCCTGTCTGATAATAAATTATTTTTCTTCCAATTGCAGGCTATATACTTGATAATTCAGAAGATGATACCAAATCTTTGTTTCTAATAATAAAGGTACGTTTATAATTTGTAATACTGAAGACAAGGCTACTTGTTTTGCAAAATAATCACTCTTTGTCATCTTTTTCTTTCTACAGATTATTAGTGATGTTTTACAGTTCCAAGGGTCTCACAAGCATGAGTTTGATTCACGATGGAAAAGCTTTAATCTAGTGAAAAAATCCATGGAGAACAGGGTCAGTGATTTGTCTTTGGTAAAGCTTAGGTGAGGGATGGAAATAGTTCCTAATGTTCCCAAATACTTTTTTCATATTTTTGTTACTGTCCTAATCAGTTTTTATAATTTCGAAATCTAATTCCTTGATAAGAATATTGTTTTACAGTGCTTTTGTGCCTTTATTTGGAAGTCTTACGAACAAATAGCTTAGCATTTCTGAATTGTAGGTAACCTCCAGTTTGCACGTATCCTTGGACCCAAATCTGAGATTTGGCATGGTGCTCTGTTCTGGTCCTTGTTAACTGAGGCATTTCTGTGACCAGAGCTTCCTCTTGCTTACAGAGCAACAGGCAAATAAAAAACTTTACCGGGGAAAAAAAAAAGCAAGGTTATCTGCCAAGAAGAGTTTCTACATGAAATGTGAACGTTTCTAAGAAAGAGAGTATGTGGGGAATTCAGTCAGTGCAAATTGCTAATATGAACACTGAAATCTGAACCAAATTCTGTGTTTGTTTACAGCTTCAAGGAAAGAAACAGCATATCAGAGCTTTGCTGATAGACAGAGTTATGCTGCAGCATGAGGTAATACTTTCACTTAACCCTTCACTAACTACTTGACTTGAAGAGACAATTTGTGATGTTGTCATTTAGCAGAAGATGCAATAATCCTGCCCTAGCGTTTCTCTTACCCGTGTGAAATGTAAAAACAATCTGTCCTTTATTTGTGTTTTCTCTGCAATTCAGCTGAGAACACTAACGATGGAAGGCTGTGAATATAAAACCTCCCACCAGGAGATGATCAGAGATCTTCTGTGTTTGTCCACAAGCTCATATGGTCAGGTAAAGAACAACCCCTTTTAAAATGAAACATACGGAGTTTTTTGTTGATCTCTTCAAGTTATGTTTTCAGGATCTTTGCTTTTCAGTTTATTTCCATGGCAACATGAAATATTTACTTATTTAATTTGCCTTAGTTGCCAATTTTGGCAGTTTTTGCTTTAAACCCCTTCTTTGTCAAATAAAAAACTTTACCAGGTTGAGAGGCTGCTAACTTAGTTTGGAAATTTTAAATTTTTTGAGGCACTTAACTCTAGGCTTCTAAAAACAGTAATTCAGTGAAAAATTTTAGTAAAAATATACCAGGGTGAGGTTTTTAGATGTGATGCTATGATTCATGCCGCTATTTGGAACACTAAAGAATTTTCACTAACTTTGTAGCTGTTCTCAAGTGAATGCTAGAAACAAGAAGTAGATTTTTATCAACAGCTGTGAGCAAGGGTGAGGGGAAGCAGGCTATTTACTACCTTCTATAAATAATTTTGTTTCTGTGCACAAATACATCATGTAAACTCTGGGCATAAGTAACTGGAATGGATAAGGGTGTTATTTTTGTGTAGTATATTTTTGGTTCAGAAGACTTCCTGGTAATAGCCTCTCTTCCCACAGGTCAGAAGTAAAGCTCAGCAAGCGTTCTTCACAGCTCTGGGAACGTACAATTTTTGTTGCAGAGATATTATTCCCTTGGTTTTGGAGTTCTTGCGCCCGGACCGGCAAGATGTCACTCAAAAGCAATTTAAAGTACGGTCTCGTTATCTTTGTTTCGTGTCTGTCTTCATAGGAGAATTTTTTATGGTGAAAGTGAGATGTGCTCACTCATTATCGTGGCTCATATTTTAATGGCAAATAAAGAATCGTGCAGAGCCTTACACTAGTCATGCAGAAGAGTTATTTGGGTTAGATCAGTTGTCTAGAGAAATTCTGTGCTTATATGTTCCTCATTTCTTTGTGTGTTCAGGTATTACAAAATGTATATTAACACTTATGTTTAAATTACAAAATGGGAGTTGAGAAAATACAGTCCAAGGTGGTAAAACTCTTTAAGCAGTTCTGTCAGCTGCAGCAGTGTGAGAAAACAGTGTGAATCAGACAAAAAGTTGATCACCCAAAAAAGTTGTTCTAAGTCAGGTGGTTTTTGTTATGAACTGCTGGGTAATTGTTGGTGCTGCCAGGCCTGGAAGTGGTGCTGACCTAGTGATGCCAGAGTGCAATCTATCCATCCAGGTGTTTGAAAGCATCACACTCCCCTCCTTCCTCTGCACTCCCTGTCAGTCCCCCTGGCCACAGAGGCAAGTTGGACTCTTGTTGTATGGTCAGAACAACAGCCATGGCTTATTATCCTGCTCCAGCTGCCTGATAGCTACTATCAGACAGCGTGTGATTATGTTGTTTGTGTATCTTCTTATCCCTTTTCTTGTAACTTGATTTTTTTTTTTCTGCCATCCTTGTACCTCTCTTCTTCCATCCCTGTCTCCTCCCAGATAATCAACCCACACCTAGTTGCTTCTTCCCAGTTGATCCCAATTTTGCTACGCTTAAAGCATTTGCTGCCATACCTGAATTTGGTATTTCTGATACAGTCTTAGCTTAGTTAACAGCCTGATGATTTGCCTGCAGCCCAAACATGAATAAGTTCACGGAAGGGCCAGGTGTGGTCCTCAGTCACGGAATGGTCTCTGTTATAATGTAATTGGAGGGTCAGTCAGCTGTTCTGTGGATAAATCAATTGGCAGGGCTTCCAGTCCCGTTAAAACTGCTCTTTAGCACGAAGAGGACTCTGTGAAAACTTCAGTATTTTGACAAGTAGACCACGTAGCTGAATGTTTATGGTTCATTTTAATGATTTGGTAACCTGAAGATGAATTTTTTTTTCTGTGTGGGTGCATGCTGATGTAGATAGATACCATGTATAGATGAAGAATGCTTTAACTTTCTAAAATTACATTTTTCATTTTACAGGGTGCCTTATATTGCCTTCTTGGAAATCACAGTGGAGTATGTTTGGCAAATCTTCACGACTGGGATTGTATTGCGCAGACATGGCCAGCGATTGTTTCTTCTGGGCTTAGCAAAGCTATGTCCTTGGAAAAACCATCCATAGTTAGACTCTTTGATGACCTAGCAGAAAAAATCCATAGGCAGTATGAAACGATTGGATTGGATTTTGCAGTAAGTGACAGACTACTTGGGGATAAACTCTTGAGACTCGTGTATTTATTACTTGAATTGCTGTTCTGATGTTGATCCCATTCTGATTTCTGTTCCAAAGGAATGTAGACTTGTATTTTTGAGAGCTTCCTGTTATAGTATTGGAATTTGTAATTTTGTTAACCTCTAAGGAAGCTTGTTGTGGAAAGGAAATCTAAGTTGCCTAAATTAGTATGGGTCATCTGATCAGGTGTGAAGACGTGTGTTGGTAAGATAATGTCATCAAATTAATAACATTGTCAGTATTTGTGTTGTCCCACTGTGCTAATAAAGCACTTGTTGCACAACTGCCTCTCGCCTAATCAGTGGGATAAATGGCATGGTACTTATATTAAAGAATGAGTGCCAATTTATATACAATTTAGAAACAATTTTTACACTCTAATGAAGTACTAAAGTTTTAATTTAAAATAGAATAAAACATTTACATGGAGAAATAATTCTGCTGCATGAACACAAAAGCTGTCTTCCCTACTTCTTCATGGACTTGTCTGTCTGCACAGGAAATTCTGCACTCTTCATGGGATTCTCAACTCTCCTTATTTAAAAACAGAAACAAACAGTAGAACTTGCATGTTGCTGCTCAGTCCCAAATCTTTGCGTTGTCTGTCAACAGGTTCCAGAGAAATGTGTGGAAATAGCTGTCATGCTGCAAAAATCAGAACATCCAAGTTCAAACTTCACAGGTCTTCGCTCAGAAGAAATTCAGTTAGGAATTCAGCGACAGAAAGAAAAGAATGCTGAGGCTCTGCGGTAAGTTAAACTTCCTTTGGAACACCAGCTTGCACTGCCTAATATTTACTGTGCATTACATGTCATAACCCAAAATTACTAAACTAAATCTTAAGCTCAAGGAATTCAGAATGTGCAAGGATTTTTGTGGTTTATCTTCTCTGTTGACTTGGCAGCCTCTGTCCTTCACACTCGTATTTCCTTCCTTCCTCCTCTTCACTGTCCTCCCAGTTTGTCCTCTGTTTAATGCATTGCCTTCACCCACCTTTTGTTGAGGAACTTTTATTCTATTTTTAAATTACTCTCTCGAGCCATTGATGGTTCCCTCTTTTTCCCTCAGAAACTATGAGAATTTGGTCAACATGTTGCTGGACTGTGTGGAACAAAGAAATCTGTAAGTCTTCCTTTCTGTGTATGAGAATTTTTTTGGGGGTGGATTGGAGATGGCTAAATGAATAAATATTAATTGCATCAAGAAGTATAGTTAGCATGACCAGAATTGAGACATGTTTTTCACCCTCAAAGCAGTTTGTCAGTAGCAGTCTCACATAAAATGGATTGTGGCTAGCTTCTTGGAGAGTTTTTGCAGAGGTATCAGCAAAAACTGAATTTCTGGAGGTCTTCATGCATTTGCATATGAATTCTGCTTGCCCAAACAGGAAGATAAAAGCCAATGTAGGGGAATCTTGCATTACTGTCTCCTAGGTAAAGAATTGAATGAGTCTTGAATTTGTTTTCGTTGGGAGCTTGTTTTGTTAATAAAAAGTATCATCAGGTCTTGGAGTTCAGCTTTGTCGTTAATTAGTTTAACCTGTTATTTTTTTAATATTTTTTTTTGTTCTAGGAAAAAAGCTCTGGTGCTGTCTGCATAATACTGACATCTGAATGTATTTTAATTGGTAGCATAATATTTGTCTTGAAAAACTGTAAAAGAATATCCCTATAGGTCTGGATTTTGCATTGAAATGCCAAGATCAAAAAGGCACCATTAACTGAATGTGTTTGGTAGCACTGGTGCGTTCCTACAAATTGAAGTTTCTTTAAATGATAGTTAAGCTCATCGACTGCAGCAGTGGCATAGAACATTACTTACTTTAGCCCAAAACATATTTACATAATCCTAATCCATATAATCATTTCTGTGCAAAAACAGTACGTGCAACTCTGCTACATATTGTTTGTTTTGAATGGTTTTGTTTGTTTGTTTGTTTTTTAGTCCCTGGAAGTTCGAGCACATAAGTATTGGTTTCCTGTCTCTGCTCCTGAGGGATGACAGGATCCTGCCTGTCCGTGCCATAAAATTCTTTGTGCAGTGTCTCAACCATGACGCAATTGTAGTTCGGAAGGTAACACCAGCATGTGATTACATCGTGTCGTTTGCAGCTCATCAGGTTTTAGATGAGGTGTGGTGGTGCTGTGCCATGATACAGCACCACGGCTGGGGTGGACGTCTCTCCTCACCCTTCCACCACGCACGTGCACAAAAGCTCCTGATCCAAGGCTGGGGTGGACGTCTCTCCTCACCCTTCCAGCCATGCACATGCACAAAAGCTCCTGATCCAAGGCTGGGGTGGACATCTCTTCTCACCCTTCCAGCCATGCACGTGCACAAAAGCTCCTGATCCAAGACAGTGATGGGCTTGGCAGTGCTGAGGCCATGACGTGTGATGTGAAGTCTACAAACTGTGAAGATGCAGAACGTCCCTATTTGTTCTTGCTGACTTCAGAATCCTCTTGCAGATGTCTGGTTTTCCATCTGCAGCTTATTACTTGGAAGGAGCCCTCTGTGCGTTCTATTTGCACCTTTTTGTTCTGCTCGTTGCCTCAGCGAGGCTTGAAACTAATGGCCACCTCTTTTTGTCCTGAAAGTGATTAGTTTGTTTTTTTTTTTTTTATAGTGGACTATAAAGGTCACACTTAAGTCATGTCCTGTATCCCCTGAAATGACTGAGTCTGCTGCTTTGTGGCAAGTATCAGCCACTGGGATGACAAATTCACTGTAATGTTCACTGGCTTATTAGGGGGCTGAGTAGTTGGCTCAAAATGTGTCTGTGGTGAGATGATTCGACCCATCCTTCTGGAGATAAGTGTATGGAATGGATACATTAATGGCCATTTCTTTCTTCTAGGTGGCCATCTCAGCTGTGGCTGGTATTCTTAAGCAGCTTAAGAGAACACACAAGAAAGTGCCCATCTGCCCTTATGAAATAAGTAGGTTTTATTTAATATAAGAAATGTCTTACTTTTATCCTAAAATTTTATTAAGGCATATTTTTCTGGTTAGATTAAACATAGAATTACAAGCTTTTCATTTCTCTGTGGTTGTTAATGTCCTAAGTAAACAAAATAGGTAATAGAATTGGTCATTTTTCAGTGTGTGGATTTTTTTTTTAATTAATCAGTGTTATACTTGCAAGTGTGTATTAAGCTGTTCACTGACTTGAAATGAGCTAAAACTTCAAAGATAAGGTCATTTTGCTTTCAGAAAGCCTAGTGATTTGTGAGAATAACTTGTACATCTCCTTTTTATTCTTTTTTTAATAATTTCAGTTGGCACATTTATATAAATTACTAAAGGAATCTCTTCTATTACTACTTCCTCTCTATTAGAATCATAGAATCATAGAACGGTTAGGGCTGGAACGGACCTTCCAAGGTCATCTAGTCCAACCCCCCTGCAAGGAGCAGGGATATCTCCAACTAGATCAGGTTGCTCAGGGCCTCGTCCAACCTGGCCTTGAATGTCTCCAGGGATGGAGCATCCACCACCTCTCTGGGCAACCTGTTCCAGTGTTCTACAACTCATGGTAAAAATTTTTTTCCTGATATCCAACCTGAATCTAACATATTAGTGTTACTTTTAATGTCCTGGAGCAAATCTCCGTGCAGGTTTGACAGGAGGGAGGGAGACATAAAAGCTCTTTAGAATCTTTTAATACAAGTAAGTCATAACGTTTGCTGGGACTGGTAATGACCCAGTTGGAGAGAGTCTGAATTCCTCTTTAACCAGGTGGAAGCCCTAAGCCCTCCAGCATTCAGGCTGGTGACAGACCGGATAACCAGTGGCTGCACTACGACAGTCGGAGTTTGCCAAAGACTAAGGAAGCTTGGGAGTCGTGTTGTTTTGTGGAGAAAACACACTGGGGGTACTATGCCTGGCCTCGGTGAGTATCATTGAGTATTAACATAAAATTGTCAGAGGCAGCAGCAAAAACCCTGTGGGAAATGAAGTAATGTTTGTTAGGTTGAATTTTTTTAATTGAAACAAAAAAAAAATACATTTTATTTTGTCCTTTGTGTTCCTTGCTTGTTTTACTACTTCTGGGTGGGTTTTGTGTTTTTTTTGTTGTTGTTGTTGTGCTTTTTATTTATTTATTTTCTACCTGCTTCTCTTTGGGTTTCGTGGCTGCTATAGGCACGTATTTCATATGGCTCTTTAATGGCTGTTGGTTTTAAAATGAAGCTTTAAAATTGTACAGTTGTGAAATATGCAGAGTATTCTGTCACTAATGATTCTGGATTGCTTGCTGTAGCAAAACCTTGATTTTTCTTGCTGTAAATTTAAAGTTTTGCTCTTTTGGAGTTGATAAATCCTTTGGAATATAGAGAATATAGAAGACTATCATAAGCTTTATTTTACTTTGAAACATGTGTTACTATATATTTATTTTTTTTTTAAATATTTAGAACTATGACAGTTTACGCTCCAGTTGAGCATCAACCAAAGCTTGGGCGAAGGCGAGACGAGCTGACAGAGGTAAGGGTTTCAGCGTGTTTGTTTTGTGGATAATTTTTTTAATACTACTTCTCTTCAATTTTTATTATGAAGAGAAGTAGTATTATCCCTTCTCTTTTTTAACCTAAGTATTGCTTGCCATTTAGAGAGTGCTTACACAGATGTGTGGAAACAGATTTGGTTTTGTGTGATTGCAAACTAAGATGGAGATTGAACTCGACTACGCAGTTTCATGGCTGTGTGGATATACTCATGGTTTTAACAAGCAATAAGTGATAACTGTTCAGAAACCTAGATCCCCACAAGACATTTTTAATTGTATTTTTCTACTTCATTTTCGTATTTACTATGTTAGCATACAAGAAAAAAAATTATTATTTTAATGTATTGCAGTTTCTCTGTCTCAGCGATCATGGAATAATTGTATTAATGAGCACTTTCTTGTCCTCTTTCAAATCTTTATCAGAATTTAGGATTAATGCCAGTGGGAATGACTACTTCGTAGGGGTTGTACTAAGGAAAGGAAAGACAATCCAAAGTCATTAATGAAAATAAGTCAGGAGTCTTGCAAAACATTACCCAATATTCTCTATATACGAGGGGAAAAATGGATAACCTAGGCATGATTTTTGCCAAAAATAGAATTAAAATGAAAAATGGGGCTTGGAAAGATTGAGATATCACTGTGACAATCGAGCACCGCAAAGCTAACATTGTTTTTTTTCTATTACAGGCAGAACAAATTATATATGATCACTTTTCTGATCCCAAGTTTGTTGAACAGTTAATAAAATTTTTGTCTTTAGAAGACAGAAAAGGAAAAGACAAATTTAATCCTCGCAGATTTTGCCTCTTCAAGGTAACTAGAGTTCAACAATTAAATTGCTTCCTTTTTGTAGATAATTATCAAAGCGTGCAAGAGCCATACACTTCTTCACTTATACCCCACTGTTGCAAAATGTTGATTTTTAAAGGTATGCTGCTGTGATTAATCTTCTCTCCTGATTAGCTACACAGGGAAACATATTTAGAGTAATATAAAAGTACATAGGACAGTTGTATATAATTTGGTTATAAAGGCAGAGTAATTTCACTTTCTGCAGATTCAGATCTCGAGCACTTCACCATCTGGTGTTCTTCTTACAAAGACAATGGTTGAGATGGATGGGTACTGGAGACACTGTCACATCTTGTTTTACAGGGCCTTTTCAGAAACTTCGACGATGCCTTCCTGCCAGTTCTTCAGCCTCACTTGGAACAACTTGTGGCAGACTCTCACGAAAGCACCCAGAGATGTGTAGCTGAAATTATAGCTGGCTTAATCAGAGGTTCTAAACACTGGACGTTTGAGAAGGTGCTAAAGTAGTATTTTTGAGTGATTCATGGAAGTTAAGACATAAGTTTGAACTATTAAACAAATTAAACGTATGAAGTTGAAGGCTTTTAATGTCACCTTTTTCCAAGAAAGAACTGGGAAAAGTTGCAACACTTAGTGCTTTGTTGCCAGACTTTGAGCACAATTCGTAGCTTGGTTTGGTGCCTGTATAATAGTAGGTGATAGTAAAACGCTTCAGGATTAAAACTGAGAACAGTTTGCTGGTAAGGAGACAGGAAAGCTGATGTGGTTTGTAATTTTCCAAGTTTATTACATCTTTTGTCTAGACCTAGCTGTCTAGATTACCTTTAAATGGATTTCTGTGCTGAAAAGTAGTTCTGGGAGAATGGTTTCCTTAATAAAAAATAAAGAAGAAATTTTCAAATTTAGGAGAGAAACAGAAACTCCTTGGGGTGTACAAGACTCCTGTCCTACCAAAAGCAAAGTGCATGCAGTCCCTGATATACATCATTTTCATGGTGATTTAAGTACAATCATAAGTAGTCCACAGTATTTCAAAACACCTTGTAAACAACATTTAAATGATTCCTGACATCTTAATTCTGATGGTGTTGGTTTCCTTTTATAGATATCATACTGTAGCTGCTCCCAGAAACAGTATTATTTTTCCATGATTCGAAAAGGTGAAAGGATTAAGGTTCACAAAGATTAGACAGCCATTTTGTCCTTAAATAGCCAAATCATGTATTTTGCCTTTTTTCTGAGCAGGTGGAAAAACTTTGGGAGCTTCTCTGTCCATTGCTTCGAACAGCTTTGTGCAACATCACAGTGGAAACGTACAATGACTGGGGCACGTGCATAGCAACCTCCTGTGTAAGTTCCCCTTTTTTTAGGCTTGTAAAGCTCTATCCAGATGGGCAAGTTTTACAGAGAGTATGTAAAAAAAGAGCTTTAGGAACCGAGGTATTTGGGTTTATTTTATCAGCTAAAACTGAGAACTGTAAATACAGTATAAAAAAAAATAATATTTATTTAAAATAGCTTTTCTGGAAATTTGTTGTGCCCTTTGCAGACAGTTAAGTACAACACTTTAGGATGGAAATAAAACCTTAGTTTTCCTTTTAAGTATTTTAGAAGATCTGTGTAAGGTTAGTGGATGATGTTAATGTGTATGCTTGCTGTGTTCAACTTTCGTGGGAGTTTTTGAACTCAAATTACACGTTTGTTCGTGCTTTAAAAGTTTGCAGCTTAACCTTGTGCTGCGAAAACTAAGTCTCAAGTTATATCGTAACATACAGTAAAATTTCTGTACGCTGTGGTGGACTGGAAGTTGTGGTTTCTGAGAAGCAGGGTAAATGATAGGCTACAAATATCTTGAATCAGTAATTCTTTGAAATCACTCAGAAAAATTCAGCATAGTTTGTCAGCCAGCAGAACCTTGGCAAGCAATTAGAAAAATTCAGACAAGGTTATTTGTATATGTCAAAAATTAAGCTAAAATTCCTTCTATTCTTAACATTGTGTTTGCCAAATAATTAAAACTGCCTGTAGTTTCATTGGATTTTCCTCCTATTGAGGTTCATTGTGGAAAGATATTTAACTTTGCTCGTGCTTAATAGAATAAACCCAGGGGATGCAAAGAAAATCTGTCAAAACTTTCCTAGTTTATGCCTTAGGTACATTTTAAAAATCCCCAATTTGCTTATATCTCTGGTGCTTGTTGATTTTCAGGAGAGCAGAGATCCTAGGAAACTGCACTGGTTATTTGAATTGCTGTTGGAATCTCCACTGAGTGGTGAAGGAGGATCGTTTGTAGATGCATGGTAAAATAAATTTTGACTGTTTCCTTGTGGCTGAATGAAGAAGGAAATAAGGCATGGATCAAACATATTGAGAGTGTGTCGTGCCAGCTGGCTTGTAGAAGCAGGGAACAAAAGCACTGCTTTCCAGTTAGCTTTCCCTGCACAGTAGGAGTTTCTTCATTATTATTTTTTAGTGTCATTAAATGTAGTTTACAGAATGTGAAGGTTTGGAACTGGCATAGCAGCAGTACTGTTGTCACACTTCAATTTTGACCCATCTTTGCATGCAGCTCACACAAAGACACTTTTATGCGTTGACACACAGAAAACACACAAAACATTGCAAAACGCGGCTTGGAGGGGGCTGGGGAGGGGAGGAACAATTTTCTGTGGGTAAAGAGAAGTTGTTCTGCTTCCTAGCCGCCTCTACGTGCTGCAAGGTGGCCTTGCACAGCAGGAGTGGAGAGTGCCAGAGCTGCTGCACAGACTGCTGAAGTACCTGGAACCCAAGCTCACCCAGGTCTACAAGAACGTCCGAGAGAGAATAGGAAGGTCAGTGTTCTCTTCTGCAGCTCTTGGGGTTTTTTTTTTTTCCTCCTTGTTTTGTTTGGGTAATTGAGTATCTAAATAATTACGCTGAAGCAGTGACTGCTTATCTCTCTGTGCTAATACTGGTGATAGAAATCAGATAAATTGTCAACAGCCTTGCTTCAGAAGCTGCAGGTGACTTCTCTATTTTTGTCTTTTATTGTAGATGACCTGTCATGTTTATTTCATAGATTTCTAGGTTGGAAAAGACCTTAGAGATCATCGAGTCCAACCATCCCTAATCCCCATTAAACCATATCCCCAAGTAGATCATCCACCCTATTCTTAAACACATCCAGGGATGGGGACATATGTATGTTTATGTATGATATCTCTCTAAAGCTCTTAAAAAAAAAAAAAAAAAGAACCTGCCACCCTCCCCTCCAAAAAAAACCCCCACAAAAACCAACACCACAACCCAAATTTACTGTGTTCTATGCCCTAAATATGCAGGGAGTCCTTTAGAGAGCATTCTAGTGACTTAAAAGCTAGTTGCAGATCTGCTTGGAGGAAAGGGGCGTTGTAGCTTAATGATTGTCTAACCCTGCTTGATTCAAGTATCTACACGGGGGGTATTTGAAAAACATTTGTTTTTAAATAACTTTGAAGTGAGAATAAGAGGAAATTGTAAGTATTAGACCTCAAAGTTGAGCACATTGACCTCAGATCACTTCTAGCTATGTTCTCTGGACAGTAGTCGTGCTAACTGTATGTTCTTGCTTGCTTTGTTTGCTTTTTTAGTGTTTTGACCTACATATTCATGATAGATGTTTCGTTGCCAAATACTGCTGCAACTAAATCTCCTCGTGTCCATGAATTTACTACCCGGATACTTGAAAATCTTAAACCCCTCATGGAAGCAGACGAAGAAATTCAGAATCACGTGATGGAAGAGAATGGAGTTGGTGAACAAGATGAGCGAACTCAGGGCATTAAACTCTTGAAAACTAGTGAGTTCCTTAAGAAGGCTAAGAAATGGGAGGTGTTCTAGGACATGATGGTTGAGGTCTGCAAATCATACAGTTGCAGTACACGGTTTCACCTCTCAGATCTGCGTTGCAACAAGCTATCTGTTGTTTTAGGGTTGAGGTTTATAAAAAAGTCACTTTTACAGGCTCAAACTTAACTACCAGTATAGGTCCACTCTAGCCTGTGAAAATTTGCAATAAATTTGGTCTATGACTTGTTTTGGAATTATTACTATTTTCCATCTTCTTAATCAGTGCTCGTTTCTCTTTATAAAAACAGTTCTGAAGTGGTTGATGGCAAGTGCAGGACGGTCCTTCTCTACAGCTGTCACAGAGCAACTCCAGCTTTTGCCCTTATTTTTCAAGGTATATGCTTTAATTTCTCCTTTATTAGTCATGTTTGATTAAAAAGAAATTCTGTATATAAACCAAAGTTATAAGGGACTTTTTAAATAAAAAGAAAATGAATAATGGTAATAAAAAACATGCATAAAAAAGAAAACAAATAATGGTAATAAAAAACATGTATACTGAAGAGGCCCATGGCGGGGGTTTATTGTTATGTATGTTTACAGCTGGTAATCTCACCTGTTAAATGATTTCCTGACAATAATGATTTGTAGGTGCATGCCCTGTACATGTGTAACTTGGGGGGGAAAAGAGTGTTTAGTTCATGTATGTTGTTTCTATTCTGATACTTAGTTGGATTTTTTTTGTTCCATGATTATACAATTCTTTCTAAATGGTGGTACTTCTCTCGTTTTTCCTGGCACCTCTAATCCTTGTATTCTTTTATGAAGCTGGGTCAGTCAGTGCTACATACCTGAAATAATACATACTTGCATGCTCCAAAGCATATGTCTCACTTTATGTAAACATCAGTTGATTTTCCAACAATAATGCACATGAGCACCAAAAAAAGGTTTGTTTATGTGAAAATGAACTTGACATACCGATAAAGCTTTCTCTCAGTTTTGGACCTACATCTAAACTATTAAATTAATTGGATTTGATACCAAAAGAATTGCAATGGGGAACCAAAGTCTTAATGCCACCCACTTAATTCTCCTTACGAGGTTCTGACTAGCCATACTGTTTAGATAAATAATATATGGTGCAAGGAACAAGGATCTCTTGATTCTGTTTTTCTGATTTTTTTTCTACAGCTTGTTGCTGAGACTATTTTAATGTTACATTGATTGTTTTTCCTGGTTAACTTAATCTTTCAGCATTATATTGATTGTATTTTTCCCTAGACGACTGTCCTTTCGTGGGATTAAACTTACTTTCAGGATTTTGCTGCTAGCAATGCTCATTTCCTAACATTAGCCTTTTTATTTATTTATTTCCCCCCCCCCCTCTTATCTTGTTCTATAGATTGCACCGGTAGAAAATGACAATAGCTATGATGAGCTTAAAAGAGATGCTAAGATGTGTTTGTCGTTAATGTCTCAGGGTTTGCTCTATCCTCAGCAAGTGCCTTTGGTACTTCAGGTGCTAAAACAAGTGAGTATAGTCTAAATAACGTAGTTTCTTATTATCTGATGCACTCTATGCCTTTTTTTTTTAAGATTATACAATAGTTGTGATTCGAAGAGTATCAAATACTGGTTTTCTTAAAGGTGAGAGGAAAGAGTTTATTAGAAGTGTTTTAAAACATTCTTAGAAAGAGTAAATATATTTTATTTAGTTTCCTGCTTCGAAACATTTAAAACAACTTCTATTTTGATAAGAAATTGCACAGTATTTTAATAAAGTAAAATTTGGTTCAGTAGTGGATCACTTTAAGCCAAACATGTCTCCTCGTGAGCATAACAATTCAAAATCTACTTTCAAAATGAGTCAGCAGAAAGAACTGCCTTTTTATAGTTTTACAGTGTATTTATCAACTGCTACTGCTTTCTGATGAACAACCCAAATATAAATGCACTCTTGAGTTGAGTGGTTCATTCTATAGACAGTGTGTCATGCAAGAAATGCATTTTTTTCCTCTGGTCATTCAAGACTGATCTACAGGAGTAAAATTACCTGTTGCAAAATGTTGCTGCAAGCTGTGCACACAGCCAAAATAGCAACTGCAGTGTTGCAAGCCAGGCTGGGCTTGTGCCTGGTGCTTTCAATAATTCAGACTTCCATGAGCACGTGGAGTTCAAAGTAAAGGAACTTGTAAAAAGTTGACTCTCTGAATCATTGTGTAGAATAGATGTACTCCAGCAGAAGGGAATTTCTGGTTTAATCTGCCTTATGACTATTGTCAGGAAAGAATCAAAGGGAAAACCTTGCCTATTTTGTTTTTTTACGGTATTAGATATGTTAAATACCAGTATGCTTTGGAAGTTGAGCCTGTAATAAATTATTGTTTAAATAATAATTGTGCGCTTTGGAAATTGAAGAGTGTCTGGAGCAAAAGCAGCTGAGTAAGGAAAGTTATTTGCAACTCTCCCCAAAAGCTTTTTCTTAAATACTGTTAGCCTTACATCAGACAGCTGCTTCCCTTCACCTTCTTTTACTATTTGTTTTCACTCGTAGACAGCAAGAAGCAATTCTTGGCACGCTAGGTACACCGTACTAACCTACCTCCAGACCATGGTCTTCTACAATCTCTTTATCTTTCTCAACAATGAAGAAGCAGTCAATGACATCAGATGGCTGGTTATAAAACTCCTGGAAGATGAACAGCTTGAGGCAAGTAATCCTTTTTCTGAAATGCTTTGTTTCATGTGACTAGTTTCTCGCCCTTGTCAAGTTTTCTGAAAAACCTACTGGTTGTAAATTAATACAGTAAGTATTGCTAGCTTCACATTCTTCCTATTTTGAAAATACAAATAGCTTTATAGGATTTACTCTTTCATATTCCATTTTTTCTTTAATATTCCATTGCAGGAAAACAGCTGTTTAGAAAATATTCTGTTAGTAATTTTAAAAGTTCTGTTGTTCCTACTTTTTCGACGGAACAGAACAGTGCTGTGTTGCTTTCTTAAGTATGGCTGAAACAGGGATATTATCATCTTACTATATATATTAGCATGTATGTTGATAGAAAATTCAGTTTCCAAGGTAGAATGCCATCCTATGTGAAAACTGTATAAAAGCACTGTTTATTACTCTATAGGTCTGTTTCCCATTTAATCATAACGGCTTATTAGTGACAAAAATAATTTTTGTATACATCCAACTCATAAGGAGCTATTTCTTTAGTTGCAAGTAGATTTTCCTTACCTTTGTGAAAGTTGCACACATAATAGGACTGAATTTTTCTAGCAGATGCTGTTGGTGGTGTTACATGATGTGAAAAGATGATGGTTTGTAACCTTACTTGTCAGTCTGACAAGTTTTAGTGCGTCTCCTGAGCTAGTGATACTTCAGTATAGACAAACTGAAGGAGATAAAATCCAAAACCTTGGCCATGGTGCATGCACACTGTTGAAGATCCATGTATGAATGCCCAGTGTGCTCTTAGAAGTGCTATCAGGATCATAAGCTTGTTCTCAGAAAAAAGCAACAGATACTTGATGTGAATCACTAAGTCTTGTTTGTCAGGCTTCCAAAAGCTGGGGGAAAATCATGCAAGTGTTTTGTCCTGTAGTACTGATTTACACAACTGAAGGCTTGTATTAAACCATGTGAATTTAAGTTTGTTTGATGATGCTCAAGCACAGTGAGAAATCTTTAGTGTTAATCTCTGGTCTGTTCTGTTTACCCTGCACCATCACTTTCACTGGTTTTTGTGCTGTTGGCAAAGATCAGTTAAATCTTTTTGGGTGCTTGGGTGCTTTTTTTTTTTCCTAGAAGAAAGTAAGTTCTGAAGTGTGATATCCTTCTGCCCAAACAAAGGTCCTGGTTTAGGTCTTCCTGCAGCTACATTTAAAACAGCACTTATACCTGAGATGTGAAGGTTGCTCTTGTGATCAGTGAACTGGAAATAATTTGAATATACAGATTAAAATTTCTGGTTTGAAAGGTTTGACATTACCCTCCCTGTAAGTGCATGTGACACTTAGAGAACAGCACTTTGCTCGCCTCTCAGTGCCAGTTTCAGTCTGAAGATGAGCTCTCCTGTGTCTTCCATGTCACTTTTTGTGATAGTAAGCTGGAGAGCAGCAGCGTGCAACCCGTGGTGAGTTGTTGCCCAAATCAAAACACTTACCTCATCATCTCGTGGCATTTTGAAAAAATACGGTTTAGTCACTTTAATACCATTTATTTAAACGTACAAAATTATTCTTCTGCACTACAGAGATATAAATCAAAAAAAGCTTATCTGTGTTCATGAACACTTAGAATCGTTGTTGTTGTTACCATGGAAGCTCTCAATTTTCTTTGAAAAGTAATCTCATTCTTCCTTGATAATTGGCAAGAATGCAGGATCTTGCAGAGTAATTCCTATGTATTTTTTCATGCTGGATTTTTAAGATGAGTGTGCTTTCAGTAGAATCCCTAGCTTCAACTAGTGTTTGTTGTCTTCACCCTGTGGAACTGAGACTTTGGATCTTGGATTTAAAGATACTCTTTTTTTTTTTTTTTTTTGCTTATTTTGATACAAAGGTGCCAGACCAAATGATCCTGTCCCTCTTATTCTTTGCTTTGATATACAGTTAACAATTCTAGTATCACTAGAATTCTCAAACTTGCTGGTGATTTCATCTGTTTTCATAAAATCATTGCAACAAACTTTCTCAAATGACAATGTCAAATGACCACACTGCGTGTCACATAGCCGTGTGACTGCAGCGCAAGGTGAACGTGGGTCACAGGACAGTCTGGCTTCTATCCAAAGCCAATTCCGTGCATCCCACTTCAAGGATAAATCTCTAGGATTGAAGAACGCTGCACTTAAATGGTATTGTGGGAAATCCTCCTCCTGAAAGTCAGAGGAGTCATGGAGCTGATGGAGTACTATGATGGTAAGAGGTAACGTGACCCTGCAGCTGATAAAGGGAAAAGGTACACAGCCCTGAAAAGTGGTGTCTCTGTATGCAGCACTATAACCACCACTGAATATCATGTCTGATTTCCACATCACACAGGCAGTTGGAGAGAGCTGCAGGAATGATTTGAGTTTGGGAAAGCATGTTTGCACTAAATGATTCTATTTACTCAGAAGTAGAGGAAAAGTGGAAACGACTGTATTCAACTTGAAGTTAGGTTGAAGTGGTAGCCTAGTTGATCTGAAAGCATCTTTTTCACAGTTCTCTCAGCCACAATTTGAGCTAGGAAGCTGTCTGGGTGGGTGCTTTATGTTTTTATAAATGTGCAATGAAGTGTAGTGAATACCCAGCACTCGTGTCTTGATAACCACTTTTCGTATCACACTGAAATATTACAGCAAGGGGAGTATTTTCTCTTTGTATAAGTAGCCCCTTGCAAGTACTGCACTTAGGCTGCTGTTGAGTGGTTTTGTTTTGATATGTTTACAGTTTTGTAGACCTTGGTTAGTCAACTCTGACCAAAAAAAAAACCCATTCTTGATTGGAAGAGTATTCCTCTGCTACTCCTCTGCAGCTTTTTTTTTTTCTGTAAGTCATCATGTGAGTATGATGATCTGTAAATTATTTAGTGTCAGATGTGATGAATTATTAGCTTGTTAATGTAGGATTTTAACACTTTGCTGCAAGGAGCACGTAGAAACAAAGCGTTCCTTTTAGGTAGATTATTAATTTAGAAATGGAAGTGGTTTTAATCCAGCAAATAGTGATGTAAATGAGTGTAGTTCACTTGGGAGCTTGCTCGCTTTGCAGCCAAGCCTCTTTCTGTCCTGCATCTTGCGTTAGCACATCGTGTTTCATTTAACAGCTTAAGTCTTAAGAGACCCACAAATTGCTGATGAACAACACTGGCAGACTTTCACTTGGCACTTCTTTATGCTGTTAACAAAGTAGATCACGTTTGAATAATATGTTGTGGAAATTTAAATGGAATGAAGTGAAGCCTCAAGAGCTTATTGTCAACCTCCTGAGTTTAATTATTGCAGTCCTTGCAGCCATACTTACCGCTTTGTGGAGGTTCAGAACATGATGTTCAAGGATGTAATTTATTATCATCTGCAGCGTTGGATTCAGAGCGTTGGTAGGTGTATGTGCTCCAGATAGGCAAATGTTCTGTTTACAGTTACATGTAACAGTATGTACTTAGCAAAAAATCTGGCAACTGCTGTCAGCATTTCACCAAGTTGATCTGGTTTTCAGGTTTGTAGATGTTGGGAGGTTTGTGTCAGTCTGCAATTATTGGAAGTGGAATTGAGTTTCGGAGGGACTCCAGTTTAGATACGGTCTTAGAGTTCTGTAACTTTATGGTTTGGGAAAGTTTGAGTAGATGAGATAAATTAGTAAAAGTGATTGGTTATACTTAGTTTTAAAAGCACATGATTAAAGTGTCTCTACTTGTAATCCACTGACAACGTGTTGTGGCTGTTTTAAAAGGAATGGAAAAGGAGATCTGTATTTTGAATGATTTGGCAACTAGATGAAAACTTAGTCTTTGTTTGTGTTACTGAAGAGAAGAATGTTTTCCAACCTGGAATTCTGGTTTTATTCATGTAGTGAAAAGAACTGGTACCCAGGACAACAAAGGAAATAATGCTGGAGCAGGATAGAACTGAATTGTTGCCCATAAACCACTGCAGCTAGTTGGCATGGCTTATAGAATCATAGAATGGTTAGGGCTGGAAGGGACCTTCAAAGGTCATCTAGTCCAACCCCCCTGCAAGGAACAGGGATATCTCCAACTAGATCAGGTTGCTCAGGGCCTCATCCAACCTGGCCTTGAATGTCTCCAGGGATGGAGCATCCACCACCTCTCTGGGCAACCTGTTCCAGTGTTCTACAACTCTCATGCTAAAAAATTTTTTCCTAATATCCAATCTGAATCTACCTCTCTCTATTTTAAAACCATTACCCCTTGTTCTATCACAACAGGCCCTCCTGAACACTCTCCCCATCTTTCTTGTAGGCCCCCTTGAGGTACTGGAAGACCGCTATAAGGTCACCCTGGAGCCTCCTCTTCTCCAGGCTGAACAGTCCCAACTCTTTCAGCCTGTCCTCATAGGAAAGGTGCTCCAGCCCTCTTATCATCTTAGTGGCCCTCCTCTGGACCCTCTCCAACTGGTCCATGTCCTTCTTATGTTGGGGGCTCCAGAATGCTTATTAATGGAGCATCTGTTGTATCTCCCAAAGAACTCTTGTGCTACTGGTAGAACAGAATCAGCTTCGTCTCATGAACATACCCTCTACCTCCTCTTGGAAAAGCTCTTCTGCGTTTGTTGATTCTAATGTCTCCACGTACATTTGAGGGGGAAAACTCAACGCTTTTGAAAAAAGTATATTTTTTTTTCTTGGCAAAACTAATGTTAATACAGAGACTATTACAAGTTTTGTAAAGCAGATTCGTTATATTTGGGGTGGCGCATCTTGTTCTCGTTCAAAGTCTTTTTTTAAACTTTCTAAAGCCAGTTGGTCTGACATATGTCTTGACAATTAGTTAAATAACATCATTTGCCGGAGTAGTAGTTTACTTTATGACAAATTATGTGAAGGTAGTTCCACGTTTATTTATTTGCAGAGACACATATGGTAAATTAGTAGTAGTTTATGATCTATGAGATAACAGGATAATATTTTAAAGGCTTTTCCTGGGCAAAGTTTGATAACTTGGCCCAGCTGGATGTGCTTAAAACTACTACTAGCACAAATACCTGTTTCTTGCTGTGCATGTGTGTTTAGTAATCGTGGCATGTACTGTCTCTGCTCACAGGTGAGAGAAATGGCTGCTACCACACTAAGTGGCCTGCTACAGTGCAATTTTCTCACTATGGATGCACCCATGCAGACCCATTTTGAACAGCTGTGCAAGATGAGGTTACCGAAAAAGCGGAAGCGAGACCTGGGTTCGGTGATGGATCCAATTCCTTCTGGTGGTAAGAAAATTGCCTCAGAGACTAATACCATGTGTGTCAATAGCAGGTTAGGAGGACATAAATATTTTGTGCTACGCTTAAACAGCTTGTTCTGCAAGTGCTGCAGATGGAATAGGATTTGTCCTGTGGTTAAGCAGTATTTAGAAAATTAACATAAGTAAGGCCTGTTGCCCATGCAAATTTTTTTCTTTCCTAAGCATCCATAAACTATAGTGGCAAATTACTTGTCCTTATGTATCTTATTGTCTATTTGTGGGTATGTAGTGAAGGTCCTAATCCTTGTTAAGTGCCTCAAGAATTTGATTTACAGTGTAAATGATGAATAAGGATACACTACTACCAAAAAAAAAACCCACAAGTAATTTTTTTATGGTGTATTTCTACGTTACGCTAATTTAATACTTTTCCAGAATTAACACTAAAGAAATTTCTCTATTTACAGTGTGTGCAGTTCACATAGTTGAGAATGCAGATGATAGGGGATAGCTATTTCCTCAGTAAATAAACTTCCTTAGCTGTCACAAGGGATGGCTATTTCCTCAGTAAATAAATTTTTTTAGCTGTCACAAAGTAATGTCACTCCTTTGCCACTTTACTTTCTGGGTTTCGGCAGTGTGGTTTTTAATTTTATAAAAACCCAACACACGCACACCAAAAAAAACCAACCCACCAAACCACACAGAACAAAAAAACCCCTTAGTTAACCTTAGTTAGGAGCTTTGGCTTCTGCCCACGTATTTAGTGCCTCTGAGTCACATTCATTTTACCCAGAACTGAGTTTTCCTGTTGTAAAGCAGTTCTGGTATTTGAGGAAGCATTCCGAGCGCAGGAGGGAACAGTGGAGGTGTAGTTCATGAGTTACTAAGAAAGAAAGGTCCTTGGAGAGAAGGAAGCTGATGGGAAATGCTTATAAAGTATACAGCAGTTGCAGATTATTTTTCTTACATGTTCTTGGTTAGAAATGCAAGCTAGAATTCACTTGTGTGAGTGTATTTGCCTAGAGGGTCTGTAGAACTGTCTGGTTTTCTGCAGAAGCTAGAAGATCTCTCTGCTGTGGCAGAGGTTTTTTTGTTATTATTTTAATTCAGGGTCAGAACTCAGTATTAGTGTGAGCACGTCACCCGAATTCAACAGCTCTGTTCAATATATTGGCTCTCTTCAGTTGTTTCCATCAGTTAAAAGTAGCCTTATTTTCACTGAGAGCCAGTTTTAAGTTTGGCTGGGGCACTGAGAAGTGCCTCAGACGAGATGGTTGCTCCTTGCCAAATGTGAATTCATCTCCTGCCATCGCAGACCTGGTCAAACGCCACGCCGGTGTGCTGGGGCTGAGCGCCTGCATTTTGTCCAGTCCCTATGATGTGCCCACCTGGATGCCACAGCTCTTGATGGATCTCAGTGCCCATCTTAACGACCCTCAGCCTATTGAGGTAAGAGTGCTTGTGTCATTTTTCTATTTCATATCACACATCTAAAACATGCTTGGCTCCTTCTTAGTTCCCCTTTCCTAGAAATAATTAGGAAGCTATTAAGAAACTTGGTTTCTGCTGCTTTTTATTACAAGTCATGGACTGCTTTTAAGTATTTTTTTGTGGTAGGTCTGTTCTTGCTTTCAAATTTAATGCATAAACTGAAAGCTGCAAGAACTGTATCTACAATGAGGAAACGATCTTTTTAAATTGAAAACGTTACTTTTGTGCATGCTGTTCTAGAAAATATCAACCTGAACCAAAAAAATCACTCAAATTTTTAAATGAAGGTTTTGTAAGCAGCCCAGAAACAAGTTTTTAACTAAAACAGTTACCTTTAACTCTTTTTTGTTTGTTTGTTTTTCCCTGTCTATTCAGTTTTGTTGATCTTTTGCTGTGTTAACCACAGTAGTGAGCTTATGGCTGCAGATTCCTTTAGATTTAACAAATTTTGCTATGGTGTGCTTTACTGAATCAAGGAACTGAATTGATTGGACTTTTTTTTTTTGTGAATTTGATAATAATCTTAATTATTTTAACAACAGAAGATAGTTTTCCTCTGATTTGTTTCTTCTATGTGCCTTATGTGTTTCATCCACTATTTCTCATTGTTTGAGACCCAAACCATTGGTTTGAAGTACTCAAGGAAAAGGAAGAGGAGAAAAGCATTGCACTTAAACTTTATAAGAATCTGTTAATTTTTTTCAAACTCAACATTGTAGGTCAAAGAATCCTTTTTGTAAGAACGTTGGAGTTGTGACACTTGTCAAAAGACTTTAACCAAAACTGTAAAAATGAAAATACTGGGGAACTGGGCTGAGTTCTCCAGAGCCCTTCTAACCCTTGTTGTAACTGCTCAAACACTACTACTACTTGGCAGCTGTTTTGTCACGTTCAGCGTTTGTTTTGTCATGGAGCTTAAATCCATAACTGACAGCTCACTACTGATTGTCTGCTCTGCAGATGACTGTGAAAAAAACACTGTCAAATTTCCGGAGGACCCATCACGACAACTGGCAGGAGCATAAACAGCAGTTCACGGACGACCAGCTGCTCGTGCTTACTGACCTCTTGGTTTCACCATGCTACTATGCATAGATAGGTAAGATTCTTAGTTTTGACATGATTGACAGGAACGTCACTCTTGCAAAATCTTGTCTAGCTCTCTAGTCTAGCATGGAATAGGGAGGAATCCCTACACCACAGGGAGAATTAAGTCCCTTGCAGCTCCCGTGGCCTGTTCAGGATGAGATTTATCTTGGTTAAATCTTGTCCATCTCTTTATGTGTCCTTGTATTACCCTAGTGTTTTGCTAAGACACCTTGTTTTCTTGAATATTGATGTTCCTTTTCTCCCGTTTTCTGCCAGTTGGCTGCCTTTTAAATGCCTGGCAGTTTCACTAAAGGCAGCTACTTGCTGCTTTGTACTTCTGATGCCTCTGAGGACTTTAGCCCACCACCCAGTCCAGCATATCATCTACATCTCACCATGAGGCATGATTGCTACCAGACTGTTTCGTCTGCCACGTTATGGCTTTGCTGCCAGGTCCCTTCAAACAGGCATGTCCCCAAAGAGTGAATCCATTCCTGGAGTTTCTCGTTGTTACACTACAACATTCTGATCTCTATTGTATTGTGATGTTTTGTGACAGTATGCCAGGAGAAGTTTTAATTTATATTTTCATTTTGTTATGTGGTAACAGCATGAGGCAGTAATCTTGTTTTGAATTATTTCATCTTTTTTTTTTTTTTTTAGGTTTCTCCTGGGAAGGAGATGGATGTAGGAACCTCTCTGCGAAATAAAGGAAACTCAAAGAAATTTATTGTGTAGAAAACTTTGTGCTGGAAATCCTGATGCCTGATCAAAACCACTTTTAAATACAGACATAAAGACCTGGTTCTATTCAAAAAGAATTTCACCTCCCGAGGGAGCAGCTGTGGGAGCCTCACAGTCTCCTTGTAACTGCACTCACAGAGCCCGATCGATCGTGAGTTTATTGCAAGACCCCTGTCATTGGCCTGCATTACACATCACTCTTGTTTCTGCTTCCTTGCACCCAGTGACTTACTCTGCACGTTTCTTATCCTCCTCTTCTGACCCTTCTTCCCAGCTGTTTCCGACATCAGAGATACGCAGAACCAGAGTGCGCTGCAAATCCGAATATTCTCAGTGAAACTCTCCCATTCTGGTGATGCAACTTCTCACCCAGGTCACCATACAATTCCAGGAATCTTTCTCAGAGTTTTATTTGACACTGCTTGCATTTGAGTGCCCTTCAGGTGCCCGGGCTCTGTATCATTCAGTCCACCTGAGGGCACGACGGCCTTTTTGTATCTTCCTTGTTGAAATGTAAATAGCTGATCTTTGTGCAGTATAGATGGTGGCAGGACACAACTCGGGGAGCGAAAGCTCTTGCTGCCTGGCCAGGTCTTCCCAGATAGCTTGGCCACGTGTGGAATAAAAATCTATGATTATCTGCATATTTTTAAGGGTGAAAGACTATGGGTGTTTCCATGTAATTAGAGCCCACAGGTAAGAAATGATGGACCGTCGAGTGGTTGAATTCACAGAATGAAACGCGTGCGCAGTGTGAAAAGGCACTGAGTGGCTGACTGTTTTTAACAGCATGTTCTCCTAAAGGTTCACTGTTTGAGCAAGCCTGTCTTGTTGGAAGGTTGTGGAAGCTCTGTATTTTTTTTTGCCTGTAGCTTTGTTCAGAGACTGGTATCTATTGGCTATTTAACAACATGTTTAATATGTGTTACATAGTTGTAAAAGACTGTATAAATTGTAGAGGCATTGCATTGACAAAACATTGTACAGTTTGCAACCTTTTACATAACACCATTGTGAGATTAATTTGTAAAGATTCATACTTAGATGTTAATACAGTAGTGGATCTGGCTTTTGTATCAAATCAAATGCCATTATTAGTTTTTTAAATTATTTTCTTTAACGGAATATCTCTCTTCATGTCTGAAAGGCAGAGGTTTTGTTTTGGTTTTCTTGTATCGTTATTACTATGTCTCATTCGGATTTTAATGCAGCACTTGTGGCCATCTCCAAATGCTGACATCACATGTTCTGGTGTGATAAGTTCCTAGGATGTGAGGTACATTGAAATAATTCATCAACTGGTGTGTGTTTCAACTTTCGTGCAACCCTCCAGGAGCACTGATACGTTTTGAGTGATCTACTTGCTGAGTGTGTGACTCATTCCAAACTTCAAAGCACAGCAGTGCTCCGGGTGCAGTATTTAACGAGTGTCAGCACAG
This sequence comes from Tauraco erythrolophus, assembly GCF_009769465.1. Lineage (NCBI taxonomy): Eukaryota > Metazoa > Chordata > Aves > Musophagiformes > Musophagidae > Tauraco > Tauraco erythrolophus. The sequence continues at coordinate 131,811,837 of NC_141466.1, forward strand.
ATGTAACCACTGTATAGCGTAGTGCCAAAATTATTATTTCAATTGTGTACGTAGTTGAAGACATAATAAATGGATTGTTTGTAACATCTGCATATTTTTTTTTTGTATTTCTGAAGCGGAAAATTTTATTTTTGAGAATATAACTTAAGGTTGTTTACTGTGCTTTGCAGCTTTTTTTATGAGGTATGTGTTTATTGTGGGATTTGGCAGAGAGTTAAGGCGATTTGAAGGATTAACTGAAGATCTAGTCCTAATGGTTGGGAAACTAGCTTTTATATTGACATAAAAATATCTCGTACTTGGTGAGGCTCGCAAAAAAAAGTACTAACTTCTGAGAAGTACACTTAGAATTGGAGAAACTGGTTTGAATTGCTGATAGTAAAGGTAATGGAAAGTATTTGCTGCAGTGGATCATCTATAAAGTGTGTGTTGGCCGATTAATTGATGGAGCAGATTATACGTGCCGTTTTGCCTCCACCAAGGGCAGGTAACTGTAGGATCCAGCTCTGGTGCTTTTTACTGTAGTTGAGAGTTTCTTTTCGTGTGTACCTATAGTCGAAGTGTAGCCAGAATTGTTTGCGGTGTCGAAGATCCGGTACTCTCTAGAGAATCGTTCTGTGGTCAGAGCTATGCTGGCAAATGAGTAGGTGGTGTTAATTCACAATAGCTCTCTGTAAATCAGCAATAAATGACTTGATCCAAACAGATCGGCCAGAAAATAGAGCTACCTATTCAAAGTACAGTTCTGTAGGATAAAATACACCTGCTGTAGTTAGCGTGAACCAGCTTGGGCTAATTGACTTTTTGTGGGTGGAAGATTAAATGCTAGTCTCCTATTCTGAGAATGTAGGGACAATTTTGAGTTCTTCGCCGAACACAACTCGGTTGCTACTTTGATTCCCTGACTTTCCCCAAGCAATATACACACAATGAGTTCTGAGCTTTCCATCACTTTGATGTCTTATGCTGTCCTTTCCCTAAAGCCTTAGAGGTGAAACAACTGCAGTGCCTCAGTCTGGAGACGGAGACATTTCTAGCGTGAGAAGAGAGAATTTTCCTGCTTGAACAGTAAGAGAGATGGAAAAAGATCTTGGAGATGGTCTGGTAGCCTTGATGGCCTTCGTGACCACATGTCAGTGCACGAATAATCTCAGTGACCATCACTGTTCAAGGCACCCAGGAATGGCAATGATGTAGGGCAGAATTCATTTGTCGAGTGGTTGGGGGTTTTCTTTCGCTCGAGTTGCAGTGACTTACTGTTCAGTAACTGCCTTGCTAGAATATTAGGAACGGAGTGATCTCCTGTATTTCCATAACCAAGTGGGTGTGTTTGTGCCTGTGTGAACCTGCTGAAATCACAGCAGTCACATGCTTATTTTGATAAAAATGTGTAAGAAAATGAGATCAAGTAGGCAAATAACTTTAACTGGTGCTTTTGGGTGGTACCACAGGCTCAGCATTGGTGGATTGTGCTATTAACGAGTTCAGTTAATCTGTATATGGATTTTTAAGAAAAAAAGGAAGAGCTATGATTATTTCTGATACGATATATTATGATTGCATTCCTTTTATGACCGGCTATCTGCACTCTCATCCTTTTTACTTCTTTACTAGGCTGCTGGGAGCCCTGTGCTTGGTACACACAGATGATGTCTCCTGTCAGTTTTTCACAGTTAGGCATCCCCAGCATCCCACACTCTGTTCAGTCTCACACTTTCTTCCACAGCTTCAGACTTCCTGGAATTCTGCAGCAGACACTCATGCTTCCTTTTCCCCTGGGCTGTGGAAAACACAATATCTGGTAAGATGTAAAAGGGGGAAAAAACCCACAACTTATCAATAGAAGGTTTTGCTGGCTATTGTCCTTGCAAGGTTTTAACTTTAACCCTGCTGTGAATTATGCACTAATTTGTTTTACATTCTCACTGGCGTTGTGCAGTAACTGGAAGGCAACTCCTGTGGATTTCCCCATCACAAAATATTCACCGTACGGTCACGTTGCTGCACGGGCTCTGGAGAACCGAGTTTCCAGTAAGAGGGGAGGAATTTCACCTGAACTGGTCTAGACTTCCAGGTTGTCTGCAGGCTAGAGGCAACCATGACCCAGGGAAGAGTTTTTTGTGGCAGTTTATCCAATAAGGTTCCTGGGGCACTAGGGCAGCAGTGATTCCACAGTCTACCGCAAGGAACTGGAGGTTTGATTAGGGAAGAATTGAACTGTGTGGAAGATGCAGCATATTGTTCAGCTGTGGGAAGGCAAGGCACAGAAATTACAAGCAAATTGTAGTTGATTTGCACTGAGGGTTTTTTTTCTCTTGGTCAACAGGTGCTTCTCAGAGCTATTAACAGCTATTTAGAAGTGAAATTCCATGAGCTGAGAGGAAAAAAAAAAAAAAAGGTTAGTATTCTCTCCCTGGGAAGGAGAATGACTCTTAGTAAAGCAGTCTTGAATCAAGAGTGCTCTCTGAGCACAGCTAAAAGCTACACTATTGCCTGCAAATTTTATTAGCAAAATCTTGTGATTTCTGATGGATTGGAGTGCAGTGCTTAGAGGAATAGCTGCATGCTATAACAAGGCAGACTTTTTCAAAGGGTGAAAAGGAGAGGGAGCCTTCCTGGCTGTGATCCTTTTCTAATTCTAGATTAAATGACTTTTTTCCACAAAAGGCTGGTGCAAGTTCAGCCTACTTCCCTGCCTGGGCTCGTAGTACCCTCACTGCTGCAGGTATTTTGTATAAGTTATCACTTCTGATTAGCATACCTTGGAAAAACAGCAATAAATCCAATAAATGGGCATGAGCAATAAATCTAGTGAGATTACTAATAAATCTAGGTAGAAGCCTAGGCAAGTTCACCCAAAAAAGATTCTGTTAAGAAACAAAAGCTTTTAACTGATGCTCTTCTCTCGTGGGCTTTTATTTCTGTTTTTTCTGGGTTAATTTCCCCTTTTTATTATTCCAGCATCTTTCCCCTACAACTGTTTTGTTAGAATCATAAGGTGCTGCTCTTAAGATGAGGTGGGCACATGTTTCCACAATTATTAGTAATTTCCAGTTTCTTGTGGGTAAGTATCTGCAAAACTTCGTGGATGAACTACTTAGGGATATGGTTTAATGGGGGATTAGGGATGGTTGGACTGCATGATCTCTAAGGTCTTTTCCAACCTAGAAATCTATGAAAACTTCACACTGCTGTAACAACTGTCTTGGGAACACAATTTCTCCTTTGCAGTAGGAACTCCAAGGCTTAAAAATACTGGAGAAGCTTGGTGGTACTAGAGAGCACTGAGGGTTTTTTCATTAATTAGTTCAAGGAACGGCTTACAAGTGCTGTAAAGAAAGAGTTAATATCCTAGTACCTTGTGCAAGGTGCCACAAAAGTTGTTGGGGTTGGGATTCCTGCCTTGCAAGACTGAGACCAATTTCTTCCACTGCTCTTCTCCCCTGTGCCAAACTTTGGCAGTTCTTTTCAAAAGGGGCAGGCCAGTGAGATGCTTTGCTGTGCCAAAGGGACTGTGTGGCCATTCCGTGTTCCCATGGAGATCCTTTTTGCCCCAGCTCATCCCCTCACTCCCCAAGGACAAGCCCTGCGTTCCAGTGACCATCTCCTGGCTGGCACATCCTGCAGAATTCGTGGGCTCTGCCGATCCACGATGGGCAGCAGTGCTCCTCAACATGCACAGCCAGCACGCCATCCAGCTGTGCTTTCCTGCTGAAATTCCTGAAGGATGCAGGCTGTAGCAACAAACACCTTTTCCTTCATTTCAAGCTACAGTTCATAACTAGAGAGAGGTAAAAGATCTTAAAAACAAAAAACCACCCTTGCTCCTCGTGGGCCCGCTAAACTGCGTTAATGAAATGACTGACAATCCAAATCTATTTTGCATATAATTATTCTAAAATATTTTTTTTATTTTGCAAATAAAAAAATTTTTGTTTTGTTATTTTGCATATAATTAGTTCTAAAATATTTAACTCTCTAAGGCCCAAGTCTTACAGTTTTGACTCCTAAGTCTGTTTTTCAACATCTCAGGAGTTTCAAAAGCACGTAAGAAATCAGAGTCCCAGTCTTGCCAACTTCTTTAAATCCCATGGGCTTGCTAAAACCAGTCCCGTTAGGCATGTGCAGCCAGTTCTGTATGTGTGCTTCCACCTGCTCACCTAGGAACTACAGGAAATTAAGCAGTCTTGACCATGCTCATCCAAGTTTTGAGTGTTTGGCCAAATTGCACCTGGAATGATGTAGACCTCAACTTTTTACAGGATTCTAGTTTCACAAAACGTGATACTACTGCTGTGTTTTTGGTCAGTGATGCCACAGAAACAGTCATAGCCTAATGTGGACTTGGGGATTAGACACAGTGAAAAACTAAGGTCAGTTTTTAGGCAGTGTGTTGCTTGCAGCTGCAGTGTGGTGCTTTACCTGCTTTGAAAGGACCTGGATATTGTGTGCACGTTAGTTTCACGTGAAGAGAACAATTATCGTGTTTCCTCAGCATTAATCACTTTGACAAAATTTCAGCCTAATGCAAGAGTGAATTACTTCAGTCTTGTTTAATCACGCAGTTCAGTGCTCTCTGATGTTTATAAGTAAGAAAATTGAAGGAGGGAGATCCCAGCTTGTCAGTGGAAAAAAAAAACCAAAAACCAACAACTCAGTGGGGCCAGGATTTGCCACAGAATTCAAATTAACCATGACTGGAGAAGAAAAATAAGAGTGAAAATAAAAGTGATAGCCAAGCTGAGAGGGAACATAGCTTGAAGTCACAGGAAACCATGGATGTAATGTTTTCATTTTTGGATCTTGTCCTTCTTATGTGCAACTAGAGGTAGGAGCAGATTATTAAGACACTACACAGATTAATGTGCCCCATCCCTGGAAGTGTTCAAGGCCAGGTTGGATGAGGCTTTGGGCAACCTGGTGTAGTGGAGGGTGTCCCTGCCCATGGCAGGGGGGTTGGAACTGGATGATCTTTGAGGTCCCTTCCAACCCAAACCATTCTGTGATTGTATATGAGTACATGAAGAAATATACAGTATATGACAAGTGCCCACGTGTAAGTCAGAAGTACAGGGTCTGCTGTATTTTCATAGGGCTCTGCCTTGCCTGGCTGGACTTTCATCTCTTCCAACTGCAATTCCAGTGGCTGACATTGAGGTCCCTCAGTTGTGTCTGCCTGTGACAGCCTGTGCTGGCTCGGGGAACGCGCACGGAGCCCTTCGTCATCGTCAAGCCCAGGTAAGTATTTCAAAACGATCCTTTTCAGTGCTCAGACATCCAGCACTCTCCATCACGTTAAAGGGCAACTACTGTATTTGTGATAGTAGTATTGGCAGTGAAGAGATAAAGAGAGAATAATAATGATTTTTATTTACACCCCACCCTCCTGGGAATACAGAAGATGCTTTGCCTTAGGTCCCGTGCTGCTGGGTGCAGCCAAGCAAGCAAAAAGGGCATTCCTACCCCGCTGCGCTTGCCCAGGAAAGCAATGCGGCAGTGCAAGCAGGGGGAGGCACGGCGTGCAAAACTCTGCCTTAAATTTTGATCACCAACAGGTTTTGGTTTGGGGCAGGAGTTTTGTTGGCGTTAAGTCAACATAGAGGGGGGGACCTCAAAATTTTTTGATTTGTTGGTTTTGTATCCTGGTAAGGGCATGGCTGGGACCTGACTTGAAGCAAAACCTCCAGCTGCCTTATCTCGGCTCGCTTCTCCGCTCCGGGAAAGCTCCAGGGATAAGCCTCTGCCGTGCCCTCTGCCCTGCCTGGCCCCACGGAGGAGGAAGGGTGCCCGTGGGTGCTGCCGTACGAGGCCGGACAGGGTGCTGGATGCCTCGATGGAAGTTAATAAGGAGAGACCGGGGGGAAAACTGTGGGAACAGCTCAACCCCGCGCTCTGTTGCTACCGCACCTGGCACCAAAGCAGCCGCGACCCTCGGCAGCCGCAATTCGGGGGTTGTGCCGGGCGGGGGAACCGCGGGTGCAGCCGCCGGGGGCCGTTCGGGAACCGCGGGGGGAGCTGCAGCAGCACCCCCCGCCGCCCCAAACAACCTTCCGCCGCCGTCCCCGACTCGAGCGGGCCCCGGCGCCGCCGCGGCGGAGGCAGCGCAGAGGCCGGGCGGGCCCGGTGGCGGCGGCGGCGGCGGGCGGGCGGGCGCCATGGCGGGGCGGGCGGCGCCGCGGCGGGGGCAGCCCTGAGGGAGCGGCGGCGGCGGCGCGGCCCCGAGCGGAAATGAACGGGTCCGGGTCGCTGCCGCCGGCGGCGGCCGAGGACGAGCCCCCCGGCGCGGCGCTGGTGGCGGCGCCGCTGCTGCCGCTGGGCGGGAACGGCAGCGCGGGCGGCGGCCCCGCGGAGCTGCGGGAGGGCACCCACGGCGCCACACTGGCGGCCTGCGCCTCGCTGCTGGCCCTCGTCTTCTGCCTGGGCTCCTACGGCAACCTCATCGTCCTCCTCTCCTTCTTCGACCCGGCCCTCCGGAAATTCAGGACCAACTTCGACTTCATGGTCCTCAACCTCTCCTTCTGCGACCTCTTCATCTGCGGGGTGGCCGCCCCCATGTTCGCCTTCGTCCTCTTCTTCGACTCGGCCCGAGGCGTCCCGGGCGCCTTCTGCTTCACCTTCCACCTCACCAGCTCCGGCTTCATCATCATGTCGCTCAAGACGGTGGCGGTCATCGCCCTGCACCGGCTGCGCATGGTGCTGGGGAAGCAGCCGCACCACGCTGCCTCCTTCCCCTGCACCCTCCTCCTCACCCTGCTCCTGTGGGCCACCAGCTTCACCCTGGCCACCTTGGCCACCCTGAGAACCCGCGGCTCCCGCCTCTGCCTGCCCATGTCCAGCTTCGCCAGCGGCGAGGGGAAGGTCATCCTCTACCTCTACGTCACCGACTTCATCTGCTGCGTGGCCGTGGTGGCCGTCTCCTACGTCATGATCGCCCAGGCGCTGCGAAGGAACGCGCGGGTGAGGAGGTGCCCGCCTGTGGTGGCCGTGGACACCTCCAGACCGCAGCCCTTCGTGGGGCCCGTGGCCCCCGGCGGCGGGGAGGGCGTGCAGAGCACCGTGCCCGCCTTGTACAGGAACCAGAGCTACAGCAAGCCGCAGCACGGCTACGCCAAGCACCTCGGCCAGACACCGGGCACCGCCGCTGGCCGGCTCCAGCTCGTGTCGGCGGTCAACCTGTCCGCAGCCAAAGACTCCAGGGCGGTGGTGACGTGCGTCGTCATCGTGCTCTCCGTCCTGGTTTGCTGCCTGCCCTTGGGCATCTCTTTGGTGCAGGACGTGCTGTCCAGTAGCGGGGGCTTTGTTCTCTACCAGTTCGAGCTGTGTGGGTTTACCCTCATTTTTTTCAAATCTGGACTGAATCCTTTTATATATTCCCGCAACAGCGCCGGACTTCGGAGACGGGTCCTCTGGTGCCTGCAGTACGTAGCCCTTGTCTTTTTCTGCTGCAAGCAGAAGACGAGGCTTCGGGCCATGGGCAAAGGCAGCCTGGAAGTCAACAGGAACAAGTCATCCCACCACGAGACCAATTCAGCGTACATGTTGTCTCCAAAACCTCAGAAAAAGTTTGTGGACCAAGCCTGCGGTCCCAGTCACTCCAAGGAAAGCGTGCTGAGTCCCAAGGCTTCTGTCGGGCCTCAGCACTATGCCCAGAGCAGCTCCACCCCCATGAACACCCGAATCGAGCCCTATTACAGCATCTATAACAGCAGCCCTTCCCTGGAGGCGAGCACCCCAAACAGCTTACAGCCCCTGAGCTCCGCTTTCGGCTTTGCCAAGCCCTACCTTGCCACGCATCATCACACCACCACCGACTTGGTGCGAGACCGCGACAGCGCTTCGACGAGGCCGATACCAGTGCCCTCAGTGTAACCCTAAGGAAAGGGTTCTGACCCAGTGGGTCCCCTCCCTTGTGCTGCTAACGATCATCCCGAACTCCCTGATGCGGTACTGCTGCCAATTAATTAAAACGCCACTAACGATGGTATCCGGCTGTTTGCGTTTGCAGTGAATACTCGGATATTACTTCCATGACGCTTTCTTGGAATTTCTGCGGCGAGTCAAAAAGGGCAGTGTTTTAGATTTGTGTTTGGAATTGTTACAGGAGGGTATTTCTGTTACTAAATTTTGCTCCTGGACAAGCAAAAAAAAAGTGTTGTAACTCCACGTCACGAGGCAGAATATCTCGGAGAACGATCTGAGGCTGCGCCAGAAGAATTCCCTGTTAAATGGCATACTCGCCATGTTTTCGGGAAGAATCGGGAGGATTTTTGCTGTGGTGATTCTTGGGTTTAAAAGCTTTCCGTTGCACAGGGTTGAGTCAGTGGCATTTTGCTGTAGAAAGTGACAGTAATTATAGAATGGTTTGGGTTGGAAGGGACCTCAAAGATCATCCAGTTCCAACCCCCCTGCCATGGGCAGGGAAAGTCCTTTCTGTTCGCAGGGGGAAATCCTGGTTCTGTTGAGGTAAACGGCAAATTTTCCACGGTCTTCAACTGAAGTTCAGGATTTCAGCCTCAGCTTCCTAAAGCAGGACAAGGCATTTTACAAACAGTGTTACGTTGCCACTGGGGAAGGACTTTTGAGAAGCGTTGTGGCACTAATAACCCTCTGAAGTATACATGTGAATTCTAGTTGTACATTTATTTTAAGGATCGATGGCATTATGTATCCCAAAATAATATATTTGGAGAAATAGACTACGCCTGATAGAAATAACTGCAATACCTAATGACAGGTTTTATTTGAGGATAAAGATGAATATTGCAATATTACAGCATTGATACACTATTAGTAACGCAGTCACCTGGGGAATTTTCTAATTCATAAACTTATGCAAAGAGTGGTGTTGCTGGTTGCTTTTTTTGTCGGTGACTTTGTGTAAAAGTCTTGAAATTGGGAGGATTTGGCTGTGGTACTTCTGACGGGTAGAACTGACAGCTGTTAGTGTTTTTGAAAACAGAATGACCACGTAACAAGATGACTACAAGTTTCTGAGGTTTGCTTATAGAAGTCTAACATCAGTTTGATTTAAAGATTAATAATCTATTTAGAAACTTTATCTGTTGGTCTACACAGTGAGCAGATAACTGAAGTTAAGTATTTTTTTATAAATCCAGCTAGCTGTGTCGTGTCATGTGTTGTGGGAATTCCTTATGAAACAGAACAATTTGGAGTATTTAAATTTGTGACAATTACTGCTTGAAGTGGCCAGATCTCTTCAAGACAAGCAATCACCTTTCAACTTGTGTGGACTTCAGCAGAGCCTTAGTATCTCTGAAATAATCCAGCCACAGACTTTTGGTGCCTCGTAATAGGAAAATGCCACATCTTTAGCAAAATTACAGTGATGGAAAGATGATTTGTTATTTTAGGAAAAAAAAAAAAAACCACCAAACATTCACATTATTGCCGTGTGTGAGTTGTTGTTGATTTAGCCTATTTGTTAACTGAACAATTTTCAGGATTTTCCTGGAAGACTATTACATTATGAGCACTGTTCTTTGTTTAACACTCTGAATTTTAATTAATTTTGAATAATTCAAGACAGCTTTCTTGCAATAAAATGAATGTGAACAACTTTTTAATACGAATGTAAAACTGAAATTGTTTCCATAAGTCTTTTCTCTCTGCCCAGATATTTTTCTCTATAAACGAATAACATGGTTCTTTCTAAACTAATTACAGAAGATAACTAAAAGATCTGTCTTGTTTGGTTTTTCTGTCGTTGCATTTCTCTTTAGTACAGAGCATGCTAATTTGGAGGGGAAAAAATATGTGAGATCCTGTCATTTTGTTTCAAGCTTTGCGTTCTTAGCAGCAATTACAGTTTGAGATCGGAAGAAATATAGTGCAGGACCCCAAAAGTGGTTGCAAGGTGGGGACCTCTGTGTACTTTGAGGGAGATGAAGATGTGCATTAAGCTTTGTTGAGGGTGTCTACGACTCCTGCTGTGCTTTTGTTTTGCATCACATGAGCTTCTTCACATGGTAGAAGATTAAATCCTTCGCACGGTGTTCACAAAAGTAATTTGCATGGAGTATTCACGTGGGAGTAAAGCAGGAAGGGTACGGCATTAGGATAGAAGGAGGTTGTTCCATTGCCTTTATGTGACGTGTTATTTAAACAAAAAACCTGAAGTCCCTGCAGAGCACTTTGTAAGATCACTCTTCTGTTAACTCCTGGTGCCAGCAGTAGTCTTGATACAACCCGTGTGATAATATGTTTGTAGTGTCAGATAGGAAAGTGCAACACCTGATCTGCAGCAGGAACGATATCTGATTTGAGTTGTCCAGTTGTATTAAATAACTCTGGTTTGGGGGAGGTTTATGGATGTAGTAAGTAGAGATTGGATTTTGAAAATATGTAAGTACGATTTCTTTGAAGTGAATCATAAACTGAAGACATCAGTTATCATATGATAAAATAATTACTGGTTTTAAAGTCTTCTGGAGTATAACTTTTCTTTTTTACTTTAGCTCCCCTGTCGTATCAGAACCCTCTTCCGCTGAGCACAGAACCAGTAAAGTGTGACTGTGGGTGGAAAAAGCAGCGATGGAATTGAGAGAGGGAGCAACAGAGCACTGGACAGAGGTGGAAAACGTGTGAGACGAGGGGAGATGGGTGAGAGAGGAAGTAATTAAGGTATGTGAGTACTGAAGGGCTTGGTCTGTAGTTAGTGCGCTCCGTAACGCGAGAAGAAGAAAGCATCTCGTGAATGTGAAAGGTGGCAGATCCATCTCTCGTAAACTGCTGTGCTTTTCCTGCTGCCTGTACCTACATTGTTTAGAAAAAAAACTGGGAATGCTTAACAGGGTACTCTGTGTGAGTAATACAAGCATTGGGAGCCCGATGGTTAATGCCAACACGTTTGAAATATATATAAAATTTTATACTCCAGGAATTAAAGTGATCTTTGATTTCTGGAGTGAGGGTGAACCCATCGTGGTGGAACAGGTTGTCCAGTGTATGTTTTCAGTGTGCTTTTCAGCATCTTTTGAAGTTGCTGGTGTTGGCCACTGCCACGATATCTGGCCCAAGGGCTGTCTCTGCTTTGTTACTGAAAATCGGTGTTTGCGGTGGCGGGTGTAATGCGAACGGTGTGACCAGGGCATCTCCTGAAATAAGGGGCAGCCTCGAAGAAAGCATAAAGAAGCTTATTAGCAAAGAGCTGGTGAGTTGTGTGGGGCTGGTCTCACTGACAAGTGACTTCTGGTTGTTCACTAGAAAAAGAAAATATTTGAAAGATTTTTATAATTCAGAAGGTTTATTCAAGTCATTTTGCTTTACGGTGATAGAGTTGACTTTTTCAGCTGTCAGCCTGCAGTATTGTGGGGGTTGTTGTCCTTCACATATAAGAACTAAAAGGTCATAATGCCAAATAATTTTAAACAATACCTACAAAACCTCAAAAAGTTGCTTCAACGGTTGGGCACCACCTCAGAACTTTTTAGACTAGAGCTCAGAGAGATTTCTGTACGGCGGCATACTTTTTTTTTGGTTTTTTTTTGAAGTCAGGGAGCCAGCCTGCCTTAGCAGGAAGGCTTTAACAAGCTAGGGAGGGCAAGGTGCCAACATGGGACAGACAATAGTCCAGCAGGATCAATGCCTGACAATTCTATGGCATCTTGTGGTATTTTATGCTATGTATGGTTTAGGTATATAATTTGTCACTTGTTAGGAAAGCTGTGGAATTTATCCCCCATATGATCTTCAGTACCCTTCTGCCTGTAGCACAGGGAATAAAAAGTAAAGAGGCTTCTGAACCGTGAGCGTTGTGCTTACCTGCACCGTTATCTGCTCACCTTCTCCCACGAGGTGGTGAAGCAGGGCTGCAGAGAGCGGCGTGGGATGTTCCTGCTGGAAACGAGAGCAGGCAGGTGGTGTAATACCATAAAATAATAGAGTAGTCTTGCAGGGGTTGACGTGGAGTCCTGTGGGCGTTTTCTAGGTTTGCCTTCTGTGTTTTGAATGGTTTTTTAAAAATTTTAAGTATTTAAGAGGAGTGTGTTTGCAGCGATGCCAGAGGAGAATGGAGAGATGACATAAACGGTGGTGGTTCTGCTCATGCCACACATACCAGGGAAAAAGGTCCCAGCTCTCTCTTTCTCCAGTCAGCTGGCTGCCAGCCATGCCAAGAAGAGGAAAATAGTTTTGGTTTTGGAACAGTCAGTGTACACGACTCCTCATGCTTGCTGAGGAAAGGTGGGTTTGCACAGAGCGCAGAGAGATTTCTCCGTAAACGGAGACGGTAGAGGAGGGCGAGTCCTACTCTGCTTCTCATAATTTGCACTGGTGGAAGAATGGAGAATCAGCACCGTGGGACAAAGGGAGAGGAGGGGATTTCAAAGCACTTCTGGGGTTTGTGAGTGCTGGGTCTGTCCTACGGTGCCATGGATGTGGGTTTCTTTGGTTTGAGTAACTCTTCGACTCCAAGCACTGCACTTCGTGGCTATACCAAGTACAATATCCATAAGTTTAATCAGTTGACTTCAGAATGTCATTTACTGTTTGCTAATAGATGCTGACAACAGGTCGTTGTCAATTCCTATTTGAAAAGGGTTTCTGTTTAGCTTTCATTCATTACAGACGCTGGCCCTGAACTTCGCTCCCAAGAGCCAAACATGCTGCATGCTGCAATGTGGGTTTTTTCCTTTTTACTAAGAAGCAGCACAGAAAGGGTGAGACCCACCTACTGCTCCAGCTGGATCTTTTCCTTTTCAAAATACGTTGCGGAAGAGTTGTATTTGCTGGTATCTCCTTATGTTCGTTTCATGTTTCCCCTTTGGGCATCCAATAGGATGGCATTGGTCTGATTTTGCCACAGCAGAGCTCATTCCTTTTCAGAGCACGTTTCAAACGCGCTGTCCCGTGTGTTGTACACAGATGTTCTGCGTTCTGTGACGTGCTGATAAGTCATTTGGGTTTGCTCGTCTTATGAGCGAGTCCAGATTGTGCTGGATGGTTCTCTCACCTAGTGTTTATCTGCTGTCCCAGTCTGTTGATTTTCCTTGAATGTGAAAATTAGATCAGCTGAATTTTTTTCATTTTTTCAAATACAAGAAACGAAATTGCCAAGTGGCACTAAGTGACGCCAAGGGCTATGCAGAGGTAGCACCGAATTCGTTTGAAATGGGTCAGGGTGATTATGTCAAGTAAAACTTTCCTAAGTCTGAATAATAACACACAGAACTTTATTCGTCAGAGATTTATGATAACAGCATTTAGGTGAAGCTCACAGCAATTATTTAAAAGTGGAGACTGACACGCTCAGCTGGCTCTGTCACGATTGTCTGGTTGTATGTGTTAATCTGTAATTATAAAAGCTTTTAAAGTCTGATCTCTTCCACCAGTTACTTAAACCACATGCTGTAGCAGCGTGGATTTTCAATTGCATCTCTCAGATGGCTACATTAAGTACATCTTTAATCTTTTCTTGCTAAACCACAGAAAGAAGCTGTTACCTGTGCGCTGCCATGGTCCACGTTTTCTCACGTGTACCCAGTGTGTGTTCCCCTCTTCAGCTGCACTAGAGCTGAGAATCTGAACCACATCCTTCCCTTGGAGTGGCATCACCTGGCGCTGCGATAATCTCCAAAAGCCAGTGAGGACATGCAGCGTGACTCGAGCTGTTCTTCCTTTCAGGTGACATCCACAGCATTTTGAGAAACGCTGGAAATAGCTGAAGAAATTCAAGCACCCAGGAAGAAGCAGCTGTTCACCAGCGCCCAGGTCGCAGCCCTTGGGATAACAGATTCTTTTCTGGGACAGGATAACGTGCGTGCTACAAACCCGTTCGTGACCCCTCCCGGGACTGATCCGAGACCAACCCCCAGTGCAACACAGCAGCCTTTGCAGAAGGTAAACACAAACACTTTTATTTGACCGCAGAACTTTACTCGTTCGTGTCTCATTCCATCTCGTACGTGTCCTGAGCGGGTCCGTTCTCTGCTCTTACAAGTGGCTCGTTGGTTGTCTTTAAGACAGCTGCTAGCTGACGCCAGAACATCTTCTGTTTGTGTTCCTCAGGGCTCCACCTCAAGTAGGTTTTTCTTTTCAGCAGTTTCCTGAGTTTGCTGAACTTCTGCGGCACGCTGTTGGGCGGGAGGTCTTCCAGCACGATCATGATGAGGGAATCCTGATTTTCATTCAGGACCCGGTGTTCGGCAAAGTACAGTTCATACTGACACCAGCAGCTGTTGACAAAGCTGGGAGAGAGAACAAAAAGGACTTTATGGCTGTTCTCTATGCAGTAAAAAATGTTACCAAGCACAGGATGCCCCGGTTTGAAATCCCTCTCGTGGTAACATATCTTGAAACCGTCAGTTTCCAGTTTTTGCAGGAGGTTCTCTTTCGTCCAGTTTGCATCTTGTTCGCTGTACGAAACGAAGGCGTCGAAGGGTTTGTTTTCTGGCCTCTTCTCGTACTGCTTCCTCTTGGCCATACACCAGTACCAGCCCATTCGCACGTACCACAGCCCGTCGAACCGCCAGCATAGGCCCGTTAGCACCAGCACCACCAGGATGGCCACGCAAGCTGTGATGGCCATCTGGATGCCCAGGGAGCAGCGCAGGAGCGTGAGGTTACTGCTCTCCACCAAGGAGCCCCTCCTGTCCGGTGGGAAGCTGCACCTGAGGTTTCCTTTCCCGTTTATCCGCAAACGTGGGTTGCGGATATACACGTTCACAAACCAGTACAAGTCACAGTTACAAAAAAAATGTTTGCCTTGGACAGTCAAAACGCTCAAGCTCGTTAACTGGCCGAAAGTGTCCTCCACAATGGTAGTGATGGCGTTGTCGCTGATGTCTAACTCGGTCAGGGAAGCTGGGAGAGAGCCACGCTGTAGAAAGGAGATCTTATTCCCTGATAAATTAAAATATTTCAGCGCTGGAAGAGATTTCCCAAAGTGGTCAGGGAGTTCTGAAATGAGGTTGTGACTACTGTCCAGAATAGCGAGGGCAGAAAGGTGGCTGGCAGCTTCCAGTCTGGAGATGAGGTTTCCAGAAACATTAAGATACTCCAGTTTCTCCAGGGTGTCCGTTAGTGACAACGTGTTCAACTTGTTTTTACTGATATCACATCTTGTTAAAGTCAGCGGGAAATACTCAGGGTGCATATCTGTGATTTTATTGTTTTGAATAGTAAATATTGTCAAGTTGCAGAGAGATTTAAACCTCGGGGGTATTATTTTGATATCACTGTTGCTGATGTCGAGATGCTGCAGGGAGGTAGGTAAGTCAGGAAGCACAGAAATCCGGTTGCTGCTGAGATCCAAAATAATAATTCTTCCATTCTGCCGGCAAACCATTCTGGGAGTTCTACGATGGAGCAGTTGGAGGCTTCCAGGCGTTTCACTTTCTTCGGAAGGCTTTCGATGGGCGTACCAGCCTGGTTTCTGACAAATGAAATGGCATTGATGTGCACCCCTCCAGAGGGAGGTTTGGCAGGTGCATTAGTGATTGCTGGACGTACAGTATATATGAAGTGATTTCCGTGAACGTACATGTTTTCCAAGTTCATCATTTTTTTAGCAAAATTTTGGGGTATTTGACTTATGTTGGTGAAGGACAAATCAATTACCTTGATGGTCGAAGGGAGACACAGCGTATCCAAGCTGTTTATGGGATTGTTGCTAATATTTAAAAACACAAGCTTGCTGAATGGGAACTTACAGATGGCCTCAACGTCTTGAGTGTTGATTGTTATTTTGTTGGAACTGGCATCCACAGACTGCAGGTTTGTCATTGGCAAAAACAGGATGAACAGCGACAGAAGATCCATTTCCAGGTCACTGTGACTAATGTCAAGCTCCAAAATTCCATCCAGCTGAGCTTGGCAGTGATCTGGATCGAGTTTTAACCCCAGCTCAGCCTCAGAGAGTTTGCGATTGGACAGATCAAGTATCCCATTTATTGGTGCTCTGCAGAAATTAGACTTTAACGTGGTCGTTGGAGAGACTGTTACGTTTTTCTCTGCTCTTTGAAGATTCTCTGTACTTCGCCTGAGCCTCAGATTAATGTTTTGCAGGACAGAGGGACCTCTCGAATGTGGCAGCTCCTCGGCGGATGCAGAGGGCTCCGGAGCAGCCTCTGAGGATTCGTCGAAATACTTATAAAGCTGCAAAGACCCTGAGGCTTCGCTGGTGGGTAAGAGCTTCAGGTGGGGTGGAAGACCCAAAACAAGCAGTTTCTTATCATTAAATGATAAATTGAGAGAAACCAGGCTGAGCAGCCTCTCAAACGCACCAGGTTCAACGTCCTTGATCCGGTTGTAGGAAAGGTCTAAAACTTCCAGCGTGTCAAAACCTTCCAAGTCTCTCTGGGTTATTTTTTCAATTACGTTATGTGAGAAATTGAGAGCCCTTGCTCTTTTTGGAGCTTGTGCTTCTGATACAGAGGAAAGGTTTAAGTAGGAATAGTTATAAAACGGGAAGGCATGGGCTGTAGGTGTTCTCAGAGTTAGGAATCCATTTGTTCTGCTGAATAAGAAAGAAATGAAGTAGAAGTGAAGGCTTCCGATAAGGATCCTCATCCTGCAGGAAAGAAATGTAAAATCCATCATTATAATACGCTCTGTGTTAATGAATACCCTTAAAAAAAAGTAAAGCCTAGTTTACTTGGAATTGTTTCATTAGTTGTATCTATGAATCCCTTTTTATCTACATAAATACATCGTCCTTCATCATTATTTTCAAGAGGCAATGCTAAAAGATGGTGTCAGAGAATGATCTGAAGGAGAACACTATGCATTTCAGATGATTTGTAGATAAAGTCTGAATGTTTTTTCTATTTTTTTAATATTGTTTTTTTTGACATTCCTTCCTCCCTCCCCCCCCACCCCAGGCAGGCAGCGAGCAGCCTTTGCAGCAGCATTTTTCCATTGCATCATCTGAACTGCACTTTTGTAACCGCTGCTTGTGACTCGGGTTTTACATCTCTCGTCCCGGCACGCAACCCCCGGGTAAGTCTGACCCGTCCATGACCAGTTCAGCCACTTCAGGAGCGTGTTCAGGAGTAACACGGCAGGGAGCAACATCCAACTGTGCCACCACCTGTCTTCCTGGGATCTCATCCCCTTGGTGGTTTGCTGTCTGCTGAGATTTCACCAGTGACCATTTGTTTAGCCTTACCTGCGGGAGCGAGGAGAAGAGTGAGGACTTCAGAGGCTTGTACGAGGCAGCCTGCACCAGGAGAGGTCACTGCCTGTGCACTGCTCACCTTTGGAGACTTCCCATCGCCTGGGAGCGTCGCTGCCTGGCTCCTCTCCTGCCCCGGCTCTGGCTATCACGATTTTCCCGACGCTACGGTCCGAGTATTACATTTATTACCTGAAAACGCAGGTGCAGCCCTTCAGGTGAGCGACTCGGTGTTACCTCAGTGCCCTTTGCCGCCCGCCAGACTTGAACCATCCAGCTGAACTGAAGAGAAGGGACCCCAAGGACTTCCCTGCTCTGTGCCCCAGACCCTCCGCTGCCAGCCGGACCCACTGCAGCAGCGGGGTAAGCGACCCCGGGGCAATAAAAGTGTTGCAGATTTGAGGCTGGCAGAAGCTAACAGCCCCTCCCCGTCCCTCTTCCCCTCTGGTACCCGCTCTCCTCAACGCTGCTCCCCGGCTGGCACCGACCGCTGCCTTTTGTAGCCCCGGGAGCGGGGCGGGTCACCCCTGGGCACCGCCTGCTCCCCGCAGAGGGAGGAGGTTTGCACCCGAGATGCTTCTCTCCGGTGAAATCCATAAATTTTTCCCTGTCGTGCTGCTACCAGCAGCTGCCCGGTCCATTCCCGAGGGGAAAAGCAAAGATTGGGAGTTGCTCATTTAAACACTTCGATGCTGCCAGCGGTGTCGTCCCAAGATATCTGCTGGCTTCGCTCCTACCGGAGCGTCGCAGGGAAAGTTGGAAGCGCCAAGCGTGGCCACAGGGTTATAGAAGTGATTTAGTGCCGGGACATCACTTGTGCGGTGTTTCCCGAGACAGGAGGTTTTCCTGTTGGGCTCCTCATGTGCAAATGGGAGTTCTGGAGCGCCAGCAGTGCCCCTGCCAAGCCAGCGGTCGTGGCTTCCGTGCACTTTAACTCGGGGGGGGGGGGGGGGGGAAGTAACAGGACATTTTCTCGGTGTTTGTCACGCTGCTGTGAAAGAGGAGCCCTTTCTTTCCAGCCAGTTCCGTTCAGGATGCCAACAGGAGGGAAGTCAACGGATTGCACAAGGTGTAGAGCTCTCTCATCTGCTCCACTTTTTCTGCTATAGAAATTTTTTTTTTTTTTCACTCTTTTGTAACTGCCAGTGACTGGAAACTGTTGTGACAGCCCAGAGGCTCCCCTGTCCAGTCCTGGGGGGCTGGAAAACCCCAAGGTTGTTTGTGCTCCCTTTCTAGTCTGACCAGGCGCTTTCCTGCTCCTGCAGGTTCTGGGAATTGCCCTGAAGTCATCCGTTCTTCAGACAGATCCGAACTTGCTTTACTAGAAGAGACAGGAAATTAAGAGCAATTCGGACGTGTCAGGAGATTCTTGCTCCTGCTTTCCACTTGAGGTGACCCCCTGTAGGCAGCCGTTGCTCCCCGAGGAGTCGTCTTTCCTTCATCCAAATACAGCTGTGCTGCTCTTGGAACGCAGCCTGCGATTCCCTCTTTGGGAAGATGGAGCAGCTGTGTTCCAGCACAGCGCCCATCAAACCACATCTCGTCGTCTGGCCGCGAGAGTAAGTCACGGTGCGAAGTGACAAAGAATATTTTTCGGTACAAGGACGGTTGTTCTACCAACTGGCAGCGCTGGTGTCGTTCTAACATCTGTTTTATCCAGCACACGTTCTGCGTATTCACTTATTGTCCTCTTTGTTTCTTTTTTTTTTGAAGGTGACCTCTGACTTTAGAGATCGTGGAGGAAGAGCAGCACACGAGGAAGGTCTGTGTGAGTGAGCAGAGGGAAGTACACGCAGCGTGGCTGAGAGCAGGACCAAGGCAGGGTTGTGGTTGCCCACAAGGACTCAGTAAAGAGATTTCGTTCCAGAAACAGGTCATCTTCCACTTGTTCACTGTCCCTCTGCAGGGGATGTTTTTGTGTGTGTGTGCTGGAAATGTAATTTAAGGGAGGAGAACTTTACCTGAGCAAGACCTGCTCAAATCCCGAGAGGATGAGAACCAGCTTTCAGGAGACCAGACCTCGAAGGGGCTTCTCTTGTTAAGGTGGGCTTACATTTGGGTGCTGGATGAAAACTGAGAGTCGTTATCTGTGTAGCTATTCAGATAAGATGTTTTTGACCAGGAAATGCACTTGTCTGCCTCTGTGCAGGGAGGTGGGATAATATCCTGCGTTTCTTTAGCACTTCAGAAAATCTTTCTGAGACTGATCATCTTATTCCAGCCCTTCTCCTAAGTGAAACTCCCCAGGGACTGTCTCGCCTCGCACATTAAGCCACTGACTCCTCTCAGCCGTGTCTATCAGCTGTGCACATGTCTTACAGAAATACTCTCTCTGCTTTTTGATCCAGTCTTGCGGCTAATTAATAATCTGTGAGTTTAAACGACAATTAAAAACGAGCTCCAGAATTAATCCCTATTGTCCGAAATCTAACGGCAGCTAGATTTGAGCAGTGCCTTCGAGTGGAAACGCAAATAAAGACGTAGCAATAACGACGTGACTCTCATCTGCTACAGCAAATTCTGATTTAATTTCCCGCCGTTCCGTCCGCAGGGCTGGGCAACTGGGCAAGGAGCGAGCGCTGCCGTTGTCCCTGGCCGGGGTCGTGTGGCAGGAGCCCACCAGTGAGTTTGAAGTTCTAACCATTTCCGTGCAGGTGAGTTGGGTTTGTTTAGTGCTTGTTGTTTGTTCTTTCTGTGTGGGCAAATCCTGTGCTCTGGGACCTAAACCAGCTCGTTCTTTGAACTCTTCTCATAGACGTAAATACCTCAGGTAAGTGGCATGTTTCACTTTCCCAAATCCACTTTCCTTTGATGTATTTTGGGACTGTTCAGCCTGGAGAAGAGAAGGCTCCGGGGTGATCTTATTGCAGCCTTCCAGTACCTAAAGGGGCTACAGGAAAGCTGGAGAGGGGCTTTTTATAAGGGTGTGTAGTGACAGGACAAGGGGCAATGGATTTAAACTGACAGAGGGGAGATTTAGATTGGATATAAAGAAGAAATTTTTCCCTCTGAGGGTGGTGAGGCACTGGCACAGGTTGCCCAGGGAAGTTGTGGCTGCCCCATCCCTGGAAGTGTTCAAGGCCAGGTTGGATGAGGCTTTGGGCAACCTGGTGTAGTGGAGGGTGTCCCTGCCCATGGCAGGGGGGTTGGAACTGGATGATCTTTGAGATCCCTTCCAACCCAAACCGTTCCATGATTCTATAATTCCCTTTGCCTCGTGGCAGATGATAGCAGTACCATTGCTGCAGACTTGCTCTCTGCCATTCACTTGATTTTCCATGCTGCTGATTCCCGATGAGCACAGCTCCGGACACAACTGTAGCTCTCGGGCTGAGAAGCAAACCCGCGCAGTGTCTCGGGCAGAAATCCAAGCAGACCAGCACAGAAACCTGCAGCCCTCCAGTTCTGCTTTGTGCTTTCCCCACACCAGAAGAGGCTTTGTTTTTCCCCATTTTTGGTACTGACAGGTTCCCGCACCCCATGGCTTGTCTGGGAGAGGGTCGAAGCAGCAAATTACTCTGAATTGCATGTTTCTTTTAGATTTAAGTGCGTTAGAACATAAACTTATGGTGGATTTAGTTATTTCTAGCGGTATCAGCTCATGATCTGTCATATCCTTTGGGTTTTTTGCGTACGTATTTCCTGCTCCCCTCACCCCTGCCTGGGTGGTTCTCTCCCAAATTAGCTGTTGGTCGGGGAGAGATGAGAGAGGCTGGAAGAGAGAAGCATGTTCTTTGTCTTCGTGGATTTGTGTTTGTGTGGGTAGTTTGGACACGTGTTGCTTCCTCTGCAAGGGGAAGCAGAGGCTGAGGGATGGAGGAAACCAGGTACAGATTTCCTGGGTTTGGCAACAGTATGGGTGACTCAGAAAATGTCAAAAGTTGGCGCGAGCGGCGCTGAGTCAAAGCAGTTGTGTTTCCCCATCACGCCGGGCACTTCCCTCCTGTGCAGGGAAGCGGAATTATTTATATCCTGCAAAACAACTGGTTTTATCTTTTTCCCTGATCCAGTTACCACAGCGGAGGGTTTAGCGTGTTGTGGTTTCTCTTCCTTTCAACGTGACCTATCCCGATAGGTGCTGGGGAGGTCTGGTACCGTCGTGAAGTCAGCTTGGGGATGCTAAGGTTGAACGTGCGTTTGGTTTTTCTCACTGTGTGTTGACTTGAGAAACCTCTTTTTGCTGCTGTGGATCTGAATGAGTGACACCTGTGGCAGTCCAGATCTGGGATTAAGGCAGCTGGAGGAGCTGCTGCTGCTGGAATGCTCACCTGAAGCTGGTAGGCAGCAAGGCGGGGAGCCCTTCCTAATGGGAAGATTGGTCCAGTTGACTGTTCAGGCAAGTAAAAACAAAAAACTGTAGGGAAACTGAAGTTAAAGATCTAACATCGGGAGAACATGGCTTTTAGTCTTTTCTCTTTTGTAAAAGCTATTGGCTAAATACAGCATTAAAACTTATTTATCTAATGCTTTACAAAAAGGTTGGGGGGCCAAAAATCTGGGTAGAAGACTTCCCCCTTTCCATTTCCTCCGTCACGTTGCTAAGCCGTTAGAAATCAGGACATGATCAGGAACAATGACTTGGAATTTAAATGCTGTGTCATGCTGCTGCTGCTGTTTTGGTTTTCTACTCTTATGAGACAATAAAATAGGTTTTATTGCAACAGTCTAGCAGTTTAAGTTGGTATTTTGGGTAGTATTCAACGAGTCATATGCGAAATGGTTGGCGGATTTCCGTCTGACGTCAGTTACGAAATTCCTGTACCTTGCACAGGAGCTTTAGAAAAGAGGAACCTTAGGGGGCTTACACAGACACCACGCTGAACATACACCACTTAAAATATACTGGAAATCTGCTTGAGATACTGCTGTTAAGTAATATTTCCATTATCTTCTAGGGAAGTATATTGCCAGCAGACTAAAACTTCATGTGCCTGCACCAAAAATCTTATTTGCGAGGTAGGAATGCTGCCAGAAAATGGACCTCCAGCCTGGCAGTGCCCTGAGAAGGAAACAACTCAGGCACACACACAACACACAGGGCTCAGTATAGACACGTGCAAGTCCCCAAGTCTCCCTAATAGTGACAACTCTGCCCCAAAAAACGCCGATTGTAGGTCACCAGTATCATCCCTTAGCATCCTTAGAAGGAAAACAGCAAATCTGAGATATGGCAGTAAGAAAGAATGTTCAGGAAAATAAATACATGAAAAACTCTACAATGTTAATATTAAAAAAAAAAAAAAAAGTGTCCTGGAAAGCAGCCCGGGCTGAGGGAAGGGGAGGGAGGACTGTGGTGGTAATTCAGTTCCAGGCAACCCCACGGAGGTGACGGTTGTGTTTGGACACAGTCAGGGCAGTAGATGATGCGCTGCTGCGCCAGAAGCGTCGGCTTCACCCTGGTGGCAGTCGGACTCCTCCCGTGAAGCTGGACCTTGGTTATTTTGCCTTTTTGAAGTTGGTAATTTAGACCCTAACGATGGCGACGGCTGTAGAACGTGTCACACGCGAGCCAAACAGGAAGTGCAAGACAAGATTTTTAATCATGAAAAGTTTGTCGATAAGCTCTTATATACACATAGTTATACACAAAGTGGTTGGCGAGTCCCTCATCCTGTAGAATTCTGCTGGTGAGGTTGGTTGGCCGAAAGCTTCCCTCTGCCTCTGTCATCTCCCAGAGGGGATGTTCACATGGGAAACACCAGCTGGGTTGGCGACAGGCACCGTGGGCTTCAGCTGGGCACCGAAAGGAGCCCGTGTTCATCTGCTGTGTCCAGAATTTTACAGATGACTGGAGACTCCACCTTGAACAGAAGGGATCCAAAGATTAAAGGCTGTGAAACCACTGATAAACTTTTCTAAGAGGTATCAACAGTAACCATGCGATTACACAGATGGCAAGGGGCACGGTGCTCCAGCATCGCTCTGTAAAATTTAGCGAGCGCTTTTTACCTTCAGGGATGACCTCTGTGGCGCAGTAACGAGGTAACCACTGTAATTAGTGACAACTCTCCTTTCTCTAAGCCAGTGCCACTGAACAAAGCGCCCTGCTCGTTTAGCTGCTCCGTATCCGGGCTAACGTACACTACAGGAATCTTTTGTGAAGGGCCACGGGAAGGAAGGGGCTGCTTTAAATGTACACCTGGAGACGTCCTCTAGCAGGTGGCACCTGATCTGAGGGAATCCAAGCATGTCTTTACGTACCCCAAGGATGTATTGGCAAGAATGAGGCTCTAACATGTATATGGTCACGGCGTGAGGGGAATCGGACTCTTTACATCTGAAAACAGAAGAGAAATGTTGCAGTGTTGAGCATGCAACAAGCACAGAACTAACCCATCTCCTTCCCTAGTACCTATGGATTTCTCCTAAGCTAACAGTCCTTGTTTTCTGAGGACAGCAGAGGCTTTCCCTGCAGAGACACAAAACTAAAAAAGTTTACTAAAAAGTTCACTTACTTCAATTTCACAGTCACCTGCCTCGGCTTGTCTGTTAAGTCACAAACATCTCCATTTCCATAGAAATGAGACACCATCCTGCCACAAAAGAACAGAATGGAAAAGCTTGGAAACATTGAACACAATTCTTAAGCACATGGCTAACTTGTGTGATACAGTATCTCATAATTCTTCAAATATTTAATTAATCTACAAAACAAACAAGTCATGTTACTGCCGAAGGAAACAGTTGTTCACTCTTGGAAGACTTTTCTCTGCATCATATCCGAAGTGTTGAATTACATTTTCTGGTGCTGTGTGTGTATTGGCAGGCGGTAGGGAGGGGAAGAAATACACACGCCCTGCTCTCCTATCGGTCTGTAAACTGAGCATTCATGCACTACAGAAGCAGGCCCTGGCATTTATTCCGCTCTGTCCCCAGTATGAGAGCAGGAGCAGACAGCTGGAGCAGTGGTCCCAGTGGCTGGAGCCGTACCTGACTGTCTGCGTGCCGTCTTCTCTGAGATAGTAGGTTCTGGCAGCGTTCTTCCTGGCCCATTCCATGTGTTCCTCCTTGTTCCAGGTACCCACGACCACAGAAGTCTTGCCACTTTCCTTATCCTAAAAAAGGACAAGCTGATAATTACCTTGGATTTTAAGATCAGCAGAGAGGATGTTTGAATGACACGTAGAATGTCATTTCTAGAGCAAGGCTGCTGCTGTCAGCGTGATGTCTTCTTGCATTTGGGACAAACTGTGATTGATCTTGTGTTGCAGTCGAGTTGATGGTCTCTTCGGAACAGCCACAGAGGCTGTGTGAGCTGATCCAAGCATTTCAATGAGGAGAAGAGCATTCCCACAGGAAAACCCACATTTTTTCAGCTTTTGTTATCACCATGCTCTATCTGACACTGTACCTGCATCCCCCTGCATAAACTTAGGCAGCACATGGAGAATTTCTTTTCTGAAATCCACCTTCTTAAATTCAAGATGTTGATCAGCCAAAAAAAGGATGTTTCAGGTTTTTTTCCCCAAGCAGGGACAGTTCTCTAACCCTTTTTCCCCTCACACCCACAGCCACCTAGTGACAGAAGATAAAACCGTTCAAACGTACCTCATGATACTGATGAACGTATTTGCCGTAGCAGAACTCGTACTTCCACCAACCAACACCCTGGGGAGAGGTA
Organism: Tauraco erythrolophus; assembly: GCF_009769465.1. Classification (NCBI taxonomy): domain Eukaryota; kingdom Metazoa; phylum Chordata; class Aves; order Musophagiformes; family Musophagidae; genus Tauraco; species Tauraco erythrolophus. Next base: position 131,836,589 of record NC_141466.1, read on the forward strand.
TCACCTCAGCGTTAAAACCTCCAAACCAACCCAAAATCCCCAAAACAACCACGTCCATTCCCCTCCAGACCCTAAACCACTGGCTATTTTAGCTGTAAAACTCCATGTCTGTTACTCAGACGTGTCGATTCGAGGTTTGCATTGAGAGAGAATCTCTTAGAGTAACAGCAAGGGAATTCCATCTATTCCCAGATGAGTGTAAGCAAAGAGCATCTAATTTTTTCATGTAGAATCTTGGAAGAGCCACATCAGGCTAAATTCCTTAAACTATTTGTATACCCCCTATTCGTCTTTTAAAGAAACATTTTCCTCTTTCAAAGATAGACAAAACTTCAGATGCATTTTCTCTGCTGGCTGTTCTCTCCATAAATTCTATCAGATTTTTTTTTTCTTCTCATTAACAAAATGAGCACTCACCTTCCCTGTATGAATGCAGGGAAAGGCAATTATTACGTGTGTGAGGATGCAACTAGCAGAGGTCACGGAAAAACTAAACACATACATCAACTCCTGAGTGCAATTAAGGAGTAGCTGTTTTATTACACATAGCTTTATTCTCACCCCATGGAAGCAGTAGGAACCACTAAGAAATTCCTTTATAAGCTGGTCATCGGTCAGTTTGGAGATGTGGGTTGTTCCCACAGTTAATAGTTGATGGCTTCCAACAGCAACAGGCTTGTGAATGGAAGAAAGTTTCTCTTCTTTTGTTGAATGCATTTCTTCCTGAAATTGAAGTACACACAAACAGAGACACAAAAATATACACCTGGTTAGATTTTGTGTGTCCCTTGCAAAGCCTTACAAACTAGATGGGGTTACTTGGTGTGAGGTGAAGTAGGCTGAGGGAAAATGTAGTGAAAACAAACTGTTTTCACTGTCTTCAGCATAGCTGAAAGAGATGGAAAGTCAAAAACTTAACACGTTTGTAAACTGCAGGTGAAGAAGGCTAGAAAAGTGTTAAATTAGTGGCCCAAACTTCCTTGCTTTGTTTTCCTTCCAAGTAAGGTAAGTTACAGATGGGTTCGACAAGCTCAAGGACTGTTTGAAAGACTGACGTGGTCTTACGAAGTTGGGTAAGAGAATTTATTCCATGGAACTGAAAGCTGTGTGCGTTACAGCAGGGAAAACAAGTATTTTTCTATTTAAAATTAAAGCAATCCTACCTCTTTAACCCTTCTAAAAGGCATCTTCATCATTTCTTGCTGTTTCTCCAGCTGTTCCAGATTATGGGGTTTAAGTGGGGATCCTGGCAAAGACTGGCAAAAGATGTCGTTCACAGGGGAAGCCCTGAACCTGCCCAAACAAGTCAAGAATACAGCACTTATTAGGCTCTGAGGTAAAAACATCCTTTTTTATTGCTCTGAGTTGCTGACTGAGCTGGGCTGAGGTGTGTGGCCTTTTTCCTTGCGCTTGCAGCACCTCAGCCAAAGGCTACACTGTTCTTACCACTGATGCAAACATGCTTTTGCCCAGCGTGGGCTCGCTCCTGACGCTGCCGGAGGACTGGCAGTGTCATCTAACTCCTCTGCTTCATAAGGAAAAAGTTGCAGATGGAAAGGCAAACCGCATGGCACGGGTGCCACACGTGCAGTGTGAAGGCTCTGCCAAAGCCCCTTGGGAGCTGGGAGACAGCAAAGGTTAAACTCCACAGAGGCAGGTCCTCTATAATTAAAATAATACGTTCTTATATTTCTGTGACACGTGTGGCTCTTCATGCTGCATCTACACCTTTATTCCTTTATCACCCTCTTCAGGAGGGTGCAAAACCAGCTTATTTCAGGAAGCAAAAAGATGAAGCAGGGTGTAACAGCTTTGTCCTTAGTTTCCACAAACAAAGGCCTCATTGAAACACCAAATAAGCCTGAACAGAAAACAGCAAAGGAAAGTGAAGAACAAAGTGTAAATCATAAAGCATTTGTTTAGTTTTCCTCGCTTGTCTCACTGAAAAAGGTGCTCGTTAGGGAAAGCTTATTTACAAAACATGCAGGTACTGCTTCAGAGGCAAGAGGGCTTTTTGGGATGTCCTCCTGGGAAGAGTCTGTAATAACCAGTAGCTGTATAATAATCACCACTTTGGTAAAAAGAATCTGAAAACATTTCCTAAATAGTAACTACGCTCTTAAGTAAGTCCTGTACCAAAGAAGCCTAGTTTGATCTTTATTTTATTTAAACATTAATAGTTACAGTAGACAAATGCTATTTTTCACTGCCTTCCTCCCTGTCCCCAGTTGCCAGCACTTTAAAAAAAGTCAAATTGCACCCAAATAAGAACAACAACTGGAACTAAAGGATATACTCTTGCTAAGTTAACCCAAGTGTGTTACTGGATAAGGTAATGGATGTAGAGGAGAGGCGCTGGTGGCTGAGGCACTGCTCAGTGCTGTTTCAGAGAACACAGAACAGGAAAAGCACACCTGAAAACTGAGCTTGGTTTGTTCCCACCTCTGCTGACGCCCAGCAGAGTTTCCAGCCTATCTCCAACTATCTTTATTTACTAAGATGACGTAAGTGGGAGAATAAAGCTCTTGTATGTTTATTTTAAGTATTTCCTGCTAGTGGCCAGGAAGCCTCCCACACCTTCCCTTTGGAAGGAGATAGCAGCTCCAGCTTTTGTTCTTACCAAAGGACTGAACAATTTGCCTGTGCGCCTTCTATTCTCCTGCTCATACAGAAGCTTAAAAGACTCATGTAGTAAACAGATAACAGTGCAGTAGGTAAGTGCAACAGATAACATAGTGCTACCAAACCCTACCACTCACTTGTTCCAATGTCTGTGCTCATGGGAAATTCAGAACTCCTGTCCATTATTTCCCCTTTCATTTGTGTGTCGTGCACTTTGCAATTCTGTTTACATCCCTCGAAAGGTCAAAAATCTGTACTATCGACACTAAGGATTTCCCTTAGATGCATGGTACAACTCAGGGAGAGGGGAAAAAGAAGAGAATTGTAAACTTGATTTTTGGAAAACAACACTGAAATTGTGAATTCTTCATAAGAAAATGATTTATACAGGCGAAGGTAAGGTTATAAAGCAGATGGGAGCTCTGTAAGTTGAGAGTACTGCTGACATAAATGTTAAGCAGGGTGTCCTTAATCTGCCCGCAGCCTCAGCGCCCCACTCCGTGCTCCTCTGGAAGGACAGGGCTAGCAACTTACCTGCTGAAAAGAAAATTCTACTTTCCACCTGCTACTCATACAGATCAATCAGGAGAGACTTAGGAAATGCAAATATTGTGCAATGTACCATGAAAACTCAACTAAAACTTTACAAAACTGCACTGGCCAAAGTGACCCACCAGTGTCTGTGACAGAAGCCACAGCTGGATATGTGCCTAACACACGCAAACCGATGGCCATCTGAAGTGGTAACGTTAGCCAAAACGTCAGCACCGTACCTGTACTTAGGATGGCTGCACAACAGGGGTGTCAGGATAACCACCTCATATTCACAGGTTGTAACTTCTGCTACTGAAAGAATCTCGTGTTTAGCTTCTGGGTGACAGATGTACATCACTGTACTCGACCGGGGTAGGTTCTGTCTCAAGCTGCAAGGTGTGCCGTTTCCCATTTCTACAGGATAGTATGGAGTCATCTGCCCTTCTATGTTTTTTGTAGGTATCTAGGTGAAAGAAAGCAAAAGTTAAGAATCACAGTAAAACTCCTTTGACTCTTCTGAAATGAAAAATATTATTACTCTATACAGAGCCAGCATTACTGGATTGAAACCAGCCCCTGTGTAGTTACTTGGTGTTTCTGCAACATTTGAACACGTTCTGGTTTATCACCTCCAGCACAGCGCTGCACAAACATGCCGAGCCACGCGAGGTCTGACTGCAGAACCCAGCCCTATCTGACTGCAAAAGCAGCTGGTTTCTCTGCGCAGGCTGCCTGCTATTTCGCTTCTCAGACAGCTTGCCAGCTGAGTGCAGTGTTTCAGAAGAGCACCGAGCCAGCTGTGTTCACCCTGGAGCCTAGGAGACAGGGAGATGTGAGCAGCTTGGTCAGACTCGCCTCAGGCCTGGCCAGGCACGGCACCTTCACTCCAATGCCACAAGGAATCTAAAAACGCCGCTGCAAAGTCATCCCAATCCCTGCCCCACACCTCTCGGAATACCCAGCCTGGGTCGTTCCTTACCCAGAGTATCCCACGCCACCTGTTACTGTGGCTAACAAAGTGAATGATGCATACAAAGTTAATTCCACTTTGCTTTAAGTAAGCTCTCTTCAGACTTGTTCCTTCATGTGTTTCATCCAACTTCCACTTTAAGAAATTAATTCCCTAAACTGGTAAAAGTCCTTCTCCTGGCTCCTATCTTGGAAGCAGCTAAAGATCTGGAATACCAAAAGTTCTGTTTGTGTAAAAGCTGTGCTGGAACCCACAAACTAGACCTTTTTCTGACTGCATTTCTTGAGCTAGTAAAGGTTTTGGTGCACACATCAGGCTCTGTGCTGAAAGGCAGTGGTGCCTTCTCTGTGCTCAGGATGCTGACCCGGGGACCTGAGACCTTTCTCTCTCTCTCCTGCCTTGGTTTTCAACCCATGACACCCTGTCACAGGCCACTGACACTCTCCTCCTGAAAACTGTTCCATCATGAAGAGAGCGATGAGACATTCACGAGGTTAAAGAAGGAACATGCCAGCAGCTTTGCTCGGGCGCTCCTCAGCTGCCAGTCACTTATCTGCTCTGTATTCAGCCAAAGGTAGGAAACGAAGATATATTCTGGTCGGGTACAAAAGGCCTGACAAAAAGGGTACTTACTAGTGCCTTCCCTTTCCATCTTTCTCAAGGAAACAGAAATTTTTCCTTAAAAATTGAAAAATTCTGCCTAGGCGTTTCATTGAAGGTAACTACTGAGGAAACATAAATGGAGATAGCTGCTGCTTGCACGCCACTGAGAGGCACCCAGCAGGATTTCGGATAAACCTCTAGTCACAGCAGGTTTGGGTTACCCTGAACACCAGCCGGCTGCCTTACGTGCTCTTTCCCTTTCATGGCCAGAGATTCCACACAAACTGCAAGTTTAAATCCTCTATGGACTGAAACCAAGACAGAGTATGTACATCATAAATACTGTACAAAAAAAAAGTCAGTAAAAGACTTAACTCCCTCTGAAATAAAAAAAAAAAAGTTACACTACAAAGAACCCGGCCTTCTTTAGTTTCCAAGAGGCATAACTGCCACTGGAACAGGCCGTGTTCTAACTCAGGTCTGCTCCCCCAGCTACCTCCAAAATGCTTATCAGGCACATGTGTTTGCTGAGACCCACTGCAGCAGAACCCCCACCCTGTGCTGTGCAAACCAGCATTACAAAGGACATGTAGACAAAAATGTGGACAAAAATGTCATTTCAGAGTCAGAACGAAGGATAACTGAAAATAAGGTAGGCGTGTGTCCGTCCACGGGTCACATCTGCCACTGCTAATTCCAACCTCCAACGTGCTTCAGGTACTTCCACTGTTTTGCTATAAAGTTAAGAACTCAATTCTGAGTTTTAGGGCCTCAGCAAATGGAAAAGTTCTCTAATGGAAAAGGGAAGCACAGAGATTTATGGGATGGGTGATCAAGTCAGCTAAGAAATCTTTTAGGGATTTCGTGCTGTAGGATTTTGGGAAGCATTTCTCCCTACCCAACATGCACGAAAGTGTCATTAAAGGAACTGGGATCCCTGATGTAGCTGGAAAAATAACTATCACTAGACCAAAACGTGACTTTGTGGTTATGTGTGTTGTTTTCATAGAAGAAGAGTAATTAATCCATCTCATTTGAGTTTAAGATCAGCGTAACTTTAACGCAGATAAGTAGGAGGGCAAGCAAGTTGCCCAGCTACAATCAGTAAGCTTGCTGAGCTGGGACTGATCATCAAAAGTGACAAGAGGGCAGCTCAGAAACAGAGTTTCATTTCTTGGTACTGATTTTGGTAGAGAACTAATTATATAATCTCGTCATAGATAAATTGCCTCCACTATTGACGGCAGAAGTTAAAATAGATGTTTTTCACTTGCCTCTTTTGCACTCTCTTTTGGATTTTCCTTCTCTTCTTGATCTAGGGAATAATTAAGAATGAGGTAAGCATAAAGCACGTGAACTCGAAATAAAATGAAATTATATACAGAGAAGTTTGTATATTTTGTGTATTTGCTAGTACTTTGTGTAAAAACCGCCAGGAGTCAATTTCATGAACTTGCAGGTGCAAAAGAGGAAAGAAAGGAAATAAACAAACAGCGCCCTGGCCTCCAGAGCAAACAGAACAAGACACGAGTCAGCACAGCCTTAAACCAATTTTGAGCTCGCAGGCCAGGCCGAACCCAGCCCCAGCACCGCAGGAAGGCCAGTCAGGGCAGAAGAACACGTCACTGCTGCTGTTCTTCGAGGGGCAGCTGGCTGCTTTTTAAAGGAGGGAGTGAATGACAGGCTGGGAGAGTAAGGGGGCAAGTACTTCAGCCCACCCACTAGCCAGCCTCAGAGGGTGCACTTGTAGGAAGAAGGGAGGCCAGACCGAATGCCACAGTGAGAGTAATCGTGGTTATAGAGCAGGGTCACAAGCTGTCCCAGGTGAGAGCCTTCCAAACTGCTTCAGGAGACAGTCTGGACTCAACATCCTAAAAGACTCGGATACAATGACCTGAGGTATCACCACACATACCTTCAGCCTCACAAAAGAATTGGTAGCTCCAATTAAACATTTTATTTCCTGCATCTAGGGAGAATGAGGCATCTCTGCACGTGATCAACGACGGCACAAACAAGCACTGTGACTCAGTAAGAAAGAAACGCCAAACAATGCAGGTTCTGAAGCCATGGTTCTTTTTAGGACTGAGACACCTAACTGAAGGTCGCAGGTAGGAACCCAAAGGAATGGCATTAATAGCACTGAATCCCCTCCAAGTCTGAGGCATTCAGGTTAATCACTTTTAGGAAGAGAAAAAACAGTGGAGCCTGCCTTTTACATGCTAGCCTAGAATAAAAAAACACCCTAGATTATGTGGGGGTTTTTTTCTGTTGTTTCTATCAGCTCTGAGGAATGGACTCAGTCTGTGGATTTTTAGAGTTCTTTGGACTAATATACTGCCAAAGTGCTCACCCAGGGAAGCAGATATCGGCGGGAGCGACCACAAGAACGTCCAGCATCTACAATAATTTTTGGGCAAAAAATGTGAGTGCTCAGAAAATTAGTTATTCTAAACTGCAGTTTGAATGTGGGGCTCAGCTACCTCATTTCCACCACAGTCCCGCTTCAGGTGCTTCAGTATTTCTGAAGGTCTGTGCCAGAATCCCTAAAAAAGAGACTCTCAAACAGTTCCAAGGATCAAATCTACCTGCAAAAGCTGCAAGTGTTTGGGTTTGCAGACTGTGTTTTATCATAGAATGGCAGAGCCCAAGATGTGCCACACGCTCTGCCCTCTGCTCACAGCTTGAAATGGCAACAGGCTACATTATCGAAGTCTGGTCTGGCACATACTGGTTCTGTTTCTTACACTACGTATTTTCTTTCCCTGACACTAATTAATTATGGCAGATTAGTTAATCTAATTATTTAGATGGCATGGCAAAACTGACAGGACAGATGCAATGAAAGGAGATGAAAAGGAATTGAAAACAGTATGTTTTGTTATAAAAAAAAAGGAATAATCTACAAAATCCTGTTCTATTGCACTGGGAATCAGTTTTCTATAGCATATTTCTCAGACAGTAATAATTAAAACCCAAACAGTTAATTAGCAATGGCAAAATAAAATAATCTAAGACAAACCTGGTTCTGATAATGGGTTCTTCATCATCATATTCCCCAGATAGTATTCTTGGATGTTTATTTTCTATAATCAAAAGAAGTTAAAAGAAATTTCAGCTACCATTTTCCATACTTTTTCAAGTGTACAGGGATTCAAGTCCTCTGGTGGAGTTAATAACACATCAACATGTCACTGGAAGAAGGGGCTGAGACCAGTAAGTTGTAAGAAGCCCACCTGTCCCGTTTCCTTCTCCTCGTGATATTGACGGATGTGTTTTCCGTGGCAGACCTCGTAAGTCCAGTAAGATTCAATCTTAAAAAAAAAAAAATAAAGACTCTGTTTAGATACATCACCCTTCCAAAAAAGAAAATCCCCCCCCGAATTTTGGCTTTTGCAGCAGTGAAACGCAGCCCAAGCAGGTGGGCTTGGGCACCCTCCAAAACTACAGCACTGTGAATGGTCTCAGCGTTCCCCACACATTTTGATGAGGTTCCAAATAAACACAACAGGCAAAGTTTCCTTAAATTTGACACGGATAAAACAAAGGGAAAATATTTACATAAGATATAAAGACTAAGTCTGCCCCCAAGCCCCTGGGGCTAAGCTGCAGCGACTCAGCACAGGCTGGTTTTGGCCACTGCTGTAGATACAGGCTGTTTACCAGCTGTGCTTGACCCACTCTTCCTCCCTCCAGGACTCGTGTGGGATGTCACGGAGGGGTAAGATTTGCCCACTTTCATTCCCTCTGGTTCTCAGCACCAGCTTGCTTGGTGTCAGGCTTGTAATGCAAGACATGAGATAACAGTTGATGAAAAATTGGAAAACTTTCAGAATCTCAAGAAGCACGTTCGTTTTGGTCTTCTCACGCTTTCTGAGAAATGCTGTTCATTAGATTGTCACAAATCACGGCTTGGTTCAAGCCCACACTTTTAAATTGCTACTAGAGCAACCCAAATTATTTGAATCCTGAGATCTAAACCTTGAAATGGACTGGACTGTACACGTTCAATCAGCACTTAAATTATCAACACAGAAGTAACATACTCTATAGGAACAGCTACTTTGCTTAAAAAGAGGTTCCAGCAGTTCTCCTGGAGTAGGACCTTTGTAGTCCTTTTCTTCTTCCTAGAAGAGAAGGATATTTCATTACATTAAAAGAAAAACTAGTTTGGTTAGTTAATATTCATTTGCACTAGTAAAAAAAAAAAAAATCTTACTGAAAATTAAAAGACACAAACCTCGTTAATTCCTGCTCTGAAGGGGCAAATAAAAGTCACAAATAAAGCAGTCAAAACAGAAAAGTCTTCACCTTCTCGTGTACAAACACATGCATTTATATCCTTTTTTAATTTCAACCCCACGTTGCGCATTCGGATTTTCAACTGAGGGACACGTAACAGAGGATAAAGCTTATACTACTAGTGGCAGAAGCACCACCAGGATGGTATTTCCAGACACAGCAGAGTTATCAACCTTCATAGTTGTTTACCGGCCTGGAATTTGACAATATTACTTAAAATGCAAGAATTTCCCAAGCAACGAGAGACCTAGCAATAAACAGAACACCAGAGCAACTGTTTGCTAAACCAGGACTTCAGGGTTGTGCAGAGCTAGAGCGTAACACAGAGTGAAGGCACCTACTACGCGTTCTACACGTGATTTTCCTTTTCTGGGAGAAAAAAAAAATGAAATAAAAAGTAACGGAAAAGATCCTGGGAAGACTTGCCTACAGTTTGCAGCTACAAACGCGGCGTGGCTGGGCTCACCTCACTGCCACTGGCTATCAGCGGAAGCATACATTTGTATTTTTCCTTGTCCGCAGTGGTCATGATGATGTAGTTGTCCTCCTTGTACAGGACGCCGGCTGTAGGCTGAGAAAACAGGGAATTCACGGATTAATCAGGCGTTTCCTTCAATGCTGCTTGTTAGAAATATGCCCGAATTCGGGAGCGATGCAGTTAATCCATAGGGCAGGGGTCCAGAGCGCACCCTGGATCTTAATTACATCGCAAGACCTTTCACACTGAAGTGGTTTGTAGTGTTTGTTGGCCCTCTCCTTCCGTTTGATCCCTCTGCTTCCAGCCACATTCCCACACTCACCTCACACATTCCTAATTCTTACAAAAGACCCTTACTACAGGAAACACCTCCCCAGCCGTCACGTTTTGCAACCAGCCATTCCCACACCAGCTTCCAGGACAGATTTCCCAGGATCTTCCCAGCTGCCAGGCTCCAGCCATTCCCACATTGGCTTCTAGGACAGATTTCCCAGGATCTCCCCAAGCTCCAGCCATTCCCACGCTGACTTCCAGGACAGATTTCCCGGGATCTCCCCAGCTGTCAGACTCCAGCCATTCCCACGCTGACTTCCAGGACAGATTTCCCGGGATCTCCCCGGCTGCCCGACTCCAGCCATTCCCACGTTGGCTCCCAGGCCAGATTTCCCGGGATCTTCCCAGCTACCAGACTCCAGCCATTCCCACGCTGGCTCCCAGGACAGATTTCCCGGGATCTCCCCAAGCTCCAGCCATTCCCACGTTGGCTCCCAGGCCAGATTTCCCGGGATCTCCCCAGCTGCCAGACTCCAGCCATTCCCACGTTGGCTTCTAGGACAGATTTCCCAGGATCTCCCCAAGCTCCAGCCATTCCCACGCTGGCTACCAGGCCAGATTTCCCGGGATGCTCCCAGCTGCCAGACTCCAGCCATTCCCACGCTGGCTCCCAGGCCAGATTTCCCGGGATCTCCCCAGCTGTCAGACTCCAGTCATTCCCACGCTGGCTTCTAGGCCAGATTTCCCAGGATCTCCCCAGGCTCCAGCCATTCCCACGCTGGCTTCTAGGCCAGATTTCCCGGGATCTCCCCAGCTGCCGGGCCGCGGCCTACCGCCCACCCCCGGCCCGGTGCGTCAGAGGGCTCCGTCGGCCGGACCCACCTCCCGGGCCGCCCTTTTGGCGGTATGACCGCGAAGCCCCCTCGAGCGAGAGCCCCCTCACACGCCCCCGCCGCGGTACCGACCAGGCTGAGCTCGGTGCCGGGCCAGTTCACCCTGAAGGGAATGTCGTCGCTGAGCTGCGGGAGCGCGCGGCCGCCCTCCGCCACGGCCGCCGCCGCCAGGAAGGCGCAGAGCAGCGCCCGCGGGGCGGGCGGCCGGTGCCGGCACCCTGTCATGCCGCCCGGCGGCTCGGGGGAGCGCGGCGGGACGGCGCCGGGAGGCGGGAGGGGGGGGGCAGCGCCGCCGCCACGTCTGCTTCCGGCGGGGCGGGGCGGGGCGGGACGGGGCCGCCGAGCATCAACATCCGGGGCGGCCGGTGGCGGGAGCCGCCGGTTCTGTGTGGAAACCTCGGTCCCGGGCTCGGCGGCGGAGTCGGGCAGCGCTGCGAGGCGCCCGCCGCACCGCAGGTGTGTCCGCAGCTCGCTGAGGAGAAGCCTCTCCGGGGGTGGCGGTGCCGCGGTTCCCGCTCTTTTTTTTTTTTTTTTCCCATGGGTTTTTTACTGATGGAGCAGCGCCAGCGAGGCTTCTGCGGGATGAAATAAATCCGGGAGGCACGAGAAGATACAAGGAGCACCATTTACTATAGCGGTAAGTGCAACGGAGCGCTGTTATCTGAAATAAGGCTGGATTGAAGCTGAGGTGCTGTGGGGGAAGGAGGGAAGTGGGGATAACGGTGATGTTTTGGCAAAGTGTAAGGTGTGGGGATAACGGTGCTGTTTTGGCAGTGTGTAGAATCATAGAATCATAGAATGGTTAGGGCTGGAAGGGACCTTCCAAGGTCATCTAGTCCAACCCCCCTGCAAGGAACAGGGATATCTCCAACTAGATCAGGTTGCTCAGGGCCTCGTCCAACCTGGCCTTGAACGTCTCCAGGGATGGAGCATCCACCACCTCTCTGGGCAACCTGTTCCAGTGTTCTACAACTCCCATAGTAAAAAATTTTTTCCTAATATCCAATCTGAATCTACCTCCCTCTATTTTAAAACCATTACCCCTTGTCCTATCACAACTGGCCCTCCTGAACAGCCTCTCCCCATCTTTCTTGTAGGCCCCCTTGAGGTACTGGAAGACTGCTATAAGGTCACCCCGGAGCCTCCTCTTCTCCAGGCTGAACAGCCCCAACTCTTTCAGCCTGTCCTCATAGGAAAGGTGCTCCAGCCCTCTTATCATCTTCGTGGCCCTCCTCTGGACCCTCTCCAACTGGTCCATGTCCTTCTTATGAAAGGTGTGGGGATAATGATAATTATTTAGCAATTCTTAATAAACCCCCCTGAGTGAGGCCGAGCTGTTCAGAGAGGAACGTGAAGGCAAAGAAAGCGGGTGACACCAGGAAAAAATCCCAGTGGCGGTGCAGAAAGGTGGCTCTGGAGGATGCGCCGTGAATTCGAGTGGCTTTGTGTTGCAGGCTGTGCGTCGTCGCTGTTTTGCCACCAGTGATGTGTGCGTCTGCTTTCCTGGTTGCACTGGGCAAAACTGGCTGAGTCTGAGCTGTTGAAGCAAGTGGTTTGTAATCCCTGGGTTGGCTTTTGCCATGATGGGAAGAATCATTTCCAGGTGGTGATAATATGTTGTGATGAATATAGTGATAATATTCTGTAGATATAAAGAAGAAATTCTTCCCTCTGAGGGTGGTGAGGCACTGGAACAGGTTGCCCAGAGAAGCTGTGGATGCCCTATCCCTGGAAGTGTTCCAGGCCAGGTTGGATGGGGCTTTGGGCAAACTGGTGTAGTGGAGGGTGTCCCTGCCTATGGCAGGGGGATTGGAACTGGACGATCTTTGAGGTCCCTTCCAACCCAAATTGTTCTATGATTCTATGACAATATAGGTGAGAGAACTTAAAATTTTGCAAAATGGCTGCATCGGGTCTAGTCAATACTTTTGAGCTTTGCTACCATAATCTTCTTGTTTAAAGATGTTTGTTTGTTTATTTGTTTTCCTGTTAAAGTAGAAAGTAGATGTACTGGGAGAAGAATTCTTCTTCTAGTTCGAGTACATGTACAATGAGAGGAAACTGGCGGGAGAGTGAATACCTGCAGAGAAGAGACCTAAATTGCAAAGGGCCAGAAAGATGCAGGTGAGACATTTGTTTGAGCTAAAGGAGGGGAACGATTGAAGGGAAGCTGCTTGACTGAAGAGGCAGAGGAGCAAGGAAATGGCTTTAATGTAAGAATACTGAGGGAGTGTGAGGTTGGATGGTTTGGGCTGTACTGTAGTTGGTAATCAAAGCGAGTGTATAGTCAATGTCCAGCTTTTGCAGAAGACTGTTAGGGAAGAATAATTATTTGAAATAATTAGTCTCTTTGTAATGCCGTGACGAGTATACACTGGCATGGTAGAAAGTCAAGACGCAGGGCCCTGCTGGGCGCTGCTCTCCTGATGTCTGCTTGCATCCCTTCTGCCAGTCAGTAGCTTGGCGGAATAGAGTGGAAAATGAGCTGATAAGAACTTTTTTGTGACACAGAACAGCTGTACAGCTGTAGATCGGATGGGGGAGCTGTAGTTTTGAGTTCTTTCCACATCTTCAGCTCCTTAGCTGGAGTAAAGCCTCTAACCAGACATGTACCAGAAGTAAAAGAATGAGGAGCGATACCAATCAGACTTAAACTGGTGACATGACGAACCTCACGAAACAATGAAATAAAATAGTGATATAATTCTGATAGGGGATGCTGCAGTCAATTTTGTAACCATGTTGCTTTAGCTTTCAAGAGTAAGTTGTGTTCAAAATGGTTTCAGTTATTTTTCTGCTTGTAAGGAGTGAGTTATCTGTATTTTGAGCAAGCCAGTACTTTTTTTTTTTTTCCCTTCTGCTTCTTTGAACATTTCAGGCAATTTTGCTGGTTTGTAGAGCTTCTGTTAAGACTGAGTGTTCTCCTTTTTTGTCAAAGAACTGCAGTATGACACGATGTTATTCTTGCATTTGTGGTGAAAATTGCTTTAGTGAAAGTGTTAAAGTGATTTTTAAGGATTACAAAGCGTTGCGTTCTTCTGCATGACTAAACGGTGCTTCAGTTATCTTTGTGGAGGATTTGAATCAAATTTTACTTTCTAAAACACAGCCTAGTCTGGAAAGAGCCTGGTCTTTTTGTACCCTTGTGAAAAAAGAGATTTGAGAAAGTGAAAGTAGGGAGAGAGATGTAGTGATACAAAGGTAAGGAAATCATGAACAGTTCCTCCCTCTGTGTAGTGAGGGCATGGCAGTTAGCTGCTTTGTTTGTTTTGAAAAGGTCTGTGACCCTCCAAACTTTGGTAATTAGTTTATGCACAAAGCTGTTAACCAATGGATAAAAGCAAATGGAGGTTTATGTGTATATAAAAAAAAAGAACTCTAAGGGTTCTCTCTCTGTGTGTCTATATATATATATATATATATATGGATATATCCACATATACCTGAATGGTCCAGCACAGTTTCCAAATTACAACAGGTTAGGCCAGTCCCATCTGACCTTTGTTGTTTGCTCAGCTGTGGGAAACACAGAACACGTAAATGGTTGAAGAAGGAAAGACAGAAATTATTACTGAGGATCCTACAAAGAATCTGGTAATGAGAGAATGTTTTGATTTCCCTTTTCCATGAGTTTTCTTGCGTTAAGAAATGCAAATCTGTTTATGGAAGTTTTATGACTGAGTCAAATGACACGTTAATTTTGTCAGTGGCAGTCAAAATGGGTATGAATTGTGCTTATTATCAAAACCAAGGTTAAATGTTGCGTATTTGGGTTATATATTCATATGTTCACAGAAGATTATTGTGTATTTAATGACAGTTGCTATCAAACGGTTAATTGATTATACTAAGTAATATCAAATATTATCCAAGCTACTTTTTAGTATCTGATTTCTGTATTTTAGTTCACATTATAGCACAAGCAAATCAATCTCATTGCAGTCTTTGTACAAACCTTACATTTTTTTCCTGTAACTTTAATAGAGGACTTTTATTCGGGAGATGACAAAATAATTTACAGATATATCAGTTTAGGTCCTGCTCAGTGGTAATCCCTTTTGGCATCACGGGGAGGGTGTATCCGGGCCAACTGCTGGGCAAGTTCCTTTCCCTACAAACGGCCTTAGGAATTTTAGAATTTGATGGTGCAGTCGTGTCAGGGAAGACCGTTGTTGCGTACGACTGCGTGCTGCTTCCTTCTGCAGGAGGACAGAGGTGCATGCTGACTGCTTGGTGATTTGAGCCTGTGGAACCCAGGGAGTAAAATCCAACACGGATATGACTTGTTTCCTCCAACACTAAAATTATAATCTGGTATGTAAAAAAATACAGCTTTCTTGGTTAAATATTCAAAGTCATCTAATTATCTAGAATGAAGGTTTGAATTTTAGTATCCTGTTTTCTACTCATCTAGCTGCCTTTCCCAAATATTTCCTATTAACATTAATTTACGTTCTTGTTGGCTTTTGTAGGTGGTCAAGTAAAATAACAGCAGCTTGTTATTTTGATAACCCTGGTATTTCAAGCAGTTACAAACATAAAACAGAAAAATGTAAAGAATAGAAAGGGACAACCTGATAGTAGAAACATAGGGGTTTTGCAATTGCTGATGCAAGGTATAGGCTTCTAAGCTACTACTAAGCCCTTATATGTTCTCTGTATGAGAAAATGTGATGTTACATGGCGTTTGAAATAGGACCTTTCCTATATTCACGTACAAAAATAGGCTCTGTTAAAAGTTATCAAAAATAACTTAAATTTTTGAGAAGCAAGACAAGTCCTTGTTGGGATGGAAGTGCCGTGTGCTTATGTTTTGCATAATGTAAGCCTACTAGCCTAAACTGGTGGCTTTTTCACGCTCTTTGTTTAGATGTCCATACAACACATGTAAGTTTACTGAAAAGAGGGTTCCTCTCTTAATTACCTTTTGTCTGTGAATCTCTGGACAGAGGATTCCCTGAGATTGGTGAATTTTTTTAAGAGATGGGGTTACAACAGCATCTAAAGGCAGATAACAAAGATGGGAGCTTCTGAACATTCTTGCTGCATTGTGCCTTCAAGTCATGCTCTCAGATAATCTTAACATTTTGGCTTTATTCTTTATCTTAATTTTAAAAAATAAAATGAGGCACTGTACGTTATGGCCTGTTTGTGTCAAAGTACCCTGTGCTTTGGTTTTCAGAGGCTTGACATAACAAGCACAGGGAATGAATTATTTCCTTGGCAATGAAATGGTTTATCCTCTGTGTTTAAGGACAAACTAAGATGACTAATTCAGTGGAATAACTTAATGTCAGTGAAGTTGAACGTTGATATAAATGTTCTACCATGCATTTACTATGCAATTTACAGCAACTACTTAGCATTTATCTCTGGATGCACTGAGCTCCACGCCTGTGGTTTTGAATCAGAAAGAACTATCACTTAAATCAATGGGAGTTGTATCTGAATGCAGATTTTGATCTTAAAAATATTCTTAAGGTTTATTTTAAATGTGAAGTAATAATTAAAAAAAAAAAAAAATCTTCAAACAAAGAGAAGCTTAAGTGGTTCTCTTGAGATTTCATAAAGATGTACCCTTTAGTTAAAAATCCAGTATACTAAATTCAAACCTAACACACTTCCCCTGCTCCCCTTTCTATAGACTCCTGAAAGAACCGTTTTTCTAACAGTCTGTTTTAATGACCAACTACTATTTTGGATGCAAAATTAAAATAAATAAGAGAGCACAGTACAGAGAAACGTGCCTCCACGTCATATGCCCATTGTGCAACGAAACCATTCCTCTGAAGATGAAGTGAGATCATTAAAAGTAAGAAGTTGTTCTAAAGGCAATTTGGGTTTTGATACTTTTCCAAGAGTTCCTTTACTAGTTTCTCTAAGGAGAAGAGATGCTCATCTGCTTCTTCGGGTACGATATTTCTGACGGCACTGGCGAGTTCAAATAGGTATTCCGTGTTTCTGCCACTGGGACCAACTGCACCGAAAATCTGCTCGGCGATTTCTTCCAGAGGCGCCGGACCAAGGTAGTTAGGGTTATCCCAAGTTCCGATGTATAGCAGTACATCAAAAGGTTTTACTGAAGCGTCTTTTGGGTAGAAAATGACAGTTGTTGTCATGTAGCCTCCCTTCTCTCGGAAGTCCAGGTATGCCTTTACTTCACATTCTTGTCCAGCTGGCAATCTGTAAGCAACCCCCCATACACAGCCCTGTTGAAGGACATAAGAAAAGAAAACCCAGGCAGTGTTTAAAAGGATACTCAAAAATTAATGTATTTCTATTGTATTTAGGTAAAACTCTCTCTCTCAAAAAAAAATTCTCCTATTTTCAGTCTTTTTGTAGCTATTTCTCATACTGCTTGTAGAAAGAGTCCCAATTAAAAAGGCTGCTTTATTTAGGAAATTTTCAGTCCAAATGGTAATTAAGCGGATTGATCATCCACTTTCTTGCTGAAGCTGAGGCCTTTCTTACAAACAATTTCTTGTTGCAGTTAAATTTCAAGTAGTAAACACTCTTGGCATGGGCTACTAAAGAGCTGGCAAAAAGGATACAAAGAATCTTCCTGACCTCACAAAATTTGTGTGTGAGAATTAAAGTTGTAAATAGTGCTGAATTCCAAATAATTCTGGTCAGGTCCTTTCCCTGGCTAGTTGTGGTTTCATTTCCAAGGACCCAAGTGTCACCTACATCTGTTACACATCCTTGGAGGGATGAGGGTGGTGATGTGACCACACTGAAACCAAATATGAGCAGAAAAAGAAATGTGGCATGTCCAGCACCTCAGCAAACACTGTTAGGATAAATTTCATTACCATCTCTGAGAACCTGAGTGCTTCTTCATCCTCTTCACAGATAAGATCTCTGAGAAAGGACTTAACTGTGGTGTGAATTAGTTATGCTCCCTTACCAAGTTTTATCCCAACAAATCTCTCAGATCTGTCCAGGGACTGATTTGCATGGGGTTTTGTTTTGAAGGAGCACAAAAAATGATGAGTCTGCTGTCCACTAAGGGCTACAAGTTGTTTGAGTGCCCTTTTAAAATACGTGGTAGTCTGTTTTGTCTACTGGCAACATCAAGTGCCCTTCTTCCTGCAGCTAAGTAGGTGCATGTGTCAGTGCTACAGTAATGATGACAAAGAATTAACATTTGGTTTTTCCCTCCCTAAATCTGGATCTCAGTATTTAGTCATGATATCAGATGATGCTGGGGTGGGGATGCTGATTCCTGAGCGCTGGATTTTGCAATCAGACTATAGGCTGGTCAAGGGTATTTTATTAAAAAAAAAAAAAATAATAATCAGGAGTCATTTTCTGTTGCATCTTTTGTAGATGGTTACAGTGTTTGATGTACAAAAATGGGTTCCTTGCTTTCCCTCAGCCATCTGGGTTGTGGGTTCACTCCAGCCACGCGCAGGAAACGTGTTAGTTTTAAAAACAGCCTCTTCTGTGCACGTTAATCTCTGGAGTTAAATCTGCCATTCAGACCTACTTTGGTGTTGATGGGAAAATATGTGTAGGTGTGGTGGAGACAGGGATTTAAGGCAGACGAGTACTGCTAGTTAATTCATTTCGTTTTCAGAATAGGGAATTCCTGTTTCAGGTGATGGAAAATTATAATCCAGAAATCTGACAAGGAGTATGATGTTCTTTTTCTGTGTGATTTCCTCTTAACTGGCAAAGAAATTCAGCTGGAGCCAGTAAAAATAGCTGTAAACTAGATGTTTCCAAGCTGCACTCTGTGTATCGCCAGCGAAGGAGGACACCCAGGCTGGCACAGAGCTGAGAGCTGGCATTGCCACTGCAAATGCCTTGTCCTATAATTTGATGCTTACGTTTAAAGTGTAATTATCTGGCCACACCAGATTCTGGAGAAGAGGAGGGGGGGAAATCAACCAATGAAAACTGGTTTGCTAAGGGGGGAAAAAAGTTTCTATGGTAACGAATAAGTTTGCTTAACAATACAAAGTGACAACAAACATAGCTGCTCTTTGTCTATATGGGTGTCTGTGTAACATAATGGTACCCAGCACACAGTGATGTGAAAAAACCTTTACAGAAAGGTACAGAAAACCACAATGAGAGACAGCATTGCCTTTTGCTGTTCTGCTAACTGTGAGACACAGCTGAAGTTTTCAGCTGCTGCTAAACTTACCTGTCTTTGTGGCCGCTACTTCAGGGAAATAGATGGGTGAGACAGCAATTGTCTAGATAAGCAACTGTAAATAAAAACTACCTACTACCAAAACGCTCATCCTCTGTGTCTTATGGCCTGGTGTCATGTGGCCGTGCTCTCCCTCTGCTCCCATGCCGTTGTTCCGTCCCTCCTGCCTCTGGAGGCATGAGTACCTGCAGGGATTCCGTCTCCTGGAACAGCTGGAAGCTGGATGGGCACAACCATCACAGCTGTCCCCAGCAAGGTGCCAGAACAGAGCGCACCACTGGAGGCGGCGGGCATGGAGGGTCAGCAGGGAGTGGGAAAGCAATTGCATCCCGGGCTTCCCCAGCCTAGCTCAGAGCTTTTGTCCTAGCTGGGGAGCTCTCTAGTGGGTAAGATCCCTAAAAAATAAAAATAACAGGTAGTTGTAAGATAACTTCTTTCTTATCAAACAGAGTAAGAAAAGGGTAAAATGTAAGTCTAGGTACTTTTAGAAGCAGAAAAATCTTGATTTTCCTCCAGCTTACACTAAGTGAGACCTAGGAAAAAGATGGAAAGAGAAGCAACAATGGTAGACTGGGGCCAATGACCGTTTTCTCTAAACAGGAGCTAATTTCACAGTATTACATAGAAACCAAAAGCACGGTTGTGGCATTTAATTCCTTAAGCATCTTATCTGCGTAGCAAAAAAGAAAGCAAAAGTATCTCCTTTGGTATCACTGCAAAGTAATCTTGATTTGTTTCAGCTTTTATTTTGAGAGGGCAAGATTACTGTTCTGGCACAACATCTGGGGTCTACAATTGGTGTATCTTCAGCACTATATGTATGAAGGAAGTAAAATTCTGCATCTTGCAACAGGACAGCTGAAGTGACCCTTCTGGAAAATACTTTAAAATACACCTTTGGTAATAAGAAACCCAAACTACTTCCCGTTTCTTAGTTTAGATTGATTGATTTATTCAAAACAATCAAAGTCATTAGTGTAACTCCAAGAAATTTTGGTAGAACTTTTCATTGTGCTAAAGATAACTCAATTGTTTGCTTGTAGAGACGCAAAAATTAGTAGAGACTCACTACATGGGCTGGGAATGCAACAGGACATTCGGTACACTAGAGACAGAATAGAAGTACTATACCTCAGGATCTTCAACCAGAGTCACAACTCTTCCAGGCTAAAAATAAAAATAAAAAAATCATAGTTCAGTTAAAGGCTTTTACCCTAAATCATGAGCAAAACCAAAACAGTTTGAACCTTCTCACTGGTATTCAAAAACTTTATATGCAGGCATGGACAATAATGTGACACAGAAATCTAACTTGTGTGGGACTGAGCAGGTTATTACCACTTCTGGCTCAGTTTGCACTAATTACATTTTAGAAAATGTTGTTAATTGCACACTATGACCCATGGCAGCTCCTAGGTTTAAAAGTTCCTAGCTAATCGGATGTTTTTGAAGAACACAGCAAAGAAATCCGCTACTAATTTTTGTTAGCACCGTGTTATTCAAAGTTGAAGAAAGTTTATTTTGCAAAAGACTATTTTCCCCTTCTTTTCCCCTTCCCAGCTCGTTTTCCTTTACTGGGCACAGGGAGGATACCTCAGTAATGGCTTATTTTTCTAGTAAGTTACTTCCTGCAGGAAGAGTAAGAAGCCAGTTTGGAAATACTGAAAAGAAAATTGTTGACATTTGTTGTATAACCCGGAGAATAAAATTTTAGAACATAAAACCCTATGGAGAACTACATCTGTAGTTTAAAATCACTAATTTTGGCATTAAATCCGTGTACAAGCATTTTGATTAGAGGTCAGGGAGAGCAGAGGTAGCAGCATTAATTCCATTCCAGTGTAGGGTAGAAATTCATTCTCTTCGGAGTCGCAAAGATGATCGGAACGGGATGTACGTGGATGCATGCCTTCCACTTAGTCTTAGCTAATTTCCAATCTTTTTTGTGACTCATCACTCCTAGTTTCATTGACACGTCCGTGCTTTTATGTTTGATGGGTCTGTACCTGCGTTTGTCTCGCTCCCACAGTCAGCGTGTAGGGTTTTTTGGTTTTTTTTTTTTTTTCACCGAGTCCTTGGCAAACCATGCCTTCTTTTGGTAACAAGCCAAATAGGAAACCCGGTTTTTGCAGAGCACTTCATAGATACCATCAAGTGTTGGTATTATTTTAGTGTCAGATCTTTTGTAATCTTAAAAGGCTATTTATAAGCTCTGAGGTGCTGCGGTTTTTTATTTTTTATGCCAGTTCTCCCCCAGCATCAGCCATCTATTCCTGATCCGATAGATAAAATAAGGCAACAAAACTAGTTGAATACTAAGTGATTACTATTTGAGTACTAAGAGGAAACAGATCTGTTACTATGATTAATCAAGATAACTTAGGTGTTCCTTTT
The DNA here is from genome assembly GCF_009769465.1 of Tauraco erythrolophus. Classification (NCBI taxonomy): domain Eukaryota; kingdom Metazoa; phylum Chordata; class Aves; order Musophagiformes; family Musophagidae; genus Tauraco; species Tauraco erythrolophus. Next base: position 131,857,819 of record NC_141466.1, read on the forward strand.
GGGAAGTTTTTTCTATTTCCCTGACTTGCATACTCAATACTGGTCACTAAGATTTTGTAAATTATGGATTAAAGAGCCATTCTATGGTGGGAAACAACTTTTTCTTTATTACCAGGAATGTCTGTATCTGAAGCCTAAATACTAAATGAAAGTGAAGTACTGAAGGTACTTTTGGTTGTGAGATAAAAGAAGGATCTGTTTGTCTAGGGCAGGACAGGTTGTTTATTGTTTTGGTTTCCAGAGTCCTTGTCTTGCATGGAATTACCTAAAACAAACACCATTAAAGAACCACAGGCATCTGGTTATGAAAGTAAGATGGAATAAAAGGAAATACGACCTTAGAAATAATTTTAGCTTGATTACCTCTTAATTTTTCTCAGAAAGGGAGGTTTAAGTTTGCTAATAAGTAGGAATTTAAAATGGTTTCTTTCAAAGCACAGGTTTATTTAAACAAAACATGGCCTTTTCCCTCCTCTGCCCCGTGGCCCTCACTGGCAGCCATCCAACGGGAAAAGCCGCCTGGGTAAATCGGAGAACTGCCGAGGTGGGAAGGCACCTCGGAAGGTCCTCTAGTCCAACCTCCTTTCTCCTCCGTTCCACCCTTAACAGACTAAAAGCCCTTCATTTTATCTTCAAACGTTTCAACCTTCAGCTGATCCAGTAATCCTGTGAGTGCAGAAACTCGGGAGTTTTTTGTTTGGACAGTGAGTGGCAGCAGACAGCTGGAGCTGGATTAATCATGTCATCAAATTTCCCCGTTTTTTTTTTTCTTTTTTTCTAAGCACACTGGAGGGGCAGAGCCAGAACTGGGATTCCCCAAACATCAGGCCTGTGGGTGTGCTGTGCAGTGGTGTGAGTGCCAGCACCCGATCGAGGAGATAAAGCAAACAGGCTGCAGCTGGGAGGGAGGAGGATTTTAAGGAGAGGAAGCCAAACCTCACTGCTTCTGGCAGCAGCAAGCTATTCCTTCGGTTCCAACCACATTATGATAATAATGGCTTCAGCTGTTGAATGCGTGTACGCTTCCGTGCTCTTACGTGCCAAACCAAGCCCCCAGATTTTAATATTTGAGAAGGTTTGTGTGAATCGTGCGGCTTTGCGTTTCTGTCGCTGTTTTTTCTCAAGCTTGCACCAAGAAGTTTGGATTTGCCATTTATGAAAACACTTATGTTACTTATTCAGGTCTTTCTAAGCCTATTTCTAAGCATATTTTTTCAGGGAACACTCTTATTGCCTGGTAAAATTCAAGCTGCTTTCATGTAGTATTTGGAATAATCCTCTGAAAATCTTATTTTTAAATACGGTGTATTTTTCAAGAAATGGCTATTCCTTTTTTTTGTGTGTTCTTTATCTGTTCTAGCAAATCTTTTTCCAATTTAACATTCCAATTTAATGTTGGAGCAACCAGTGTTTTCAGGAGGTTTTTTTTTAACTTGGCTACTGGTTTATTGCTGTTCTTTAAAACGTATTCGTGCTGAAGAACCAGTTTCACTTGTAGTTCACCCACAAGAGATGGAATTCATCTCTGACGTCACGGATTGTACATATTTTAGAGCAGAGAGCGTTTGGCCCGGTGAAAACGAAGGTCCCACCTGTGTGTGTTCTCAGTGTACACCAAGAGAGCCTTTTTGCCTTGCAAGTGGGAGTAACAACTCACAGACTGCAGGAATACAAAAAGGGATTAACTTGTCGATGCTGAGAAAAAAATGTCTTTTGTTAATGCTAAGTGTTTATATAAAACACAAAAGTAAAATGCATTAACCAGTTTATGTAAAGTTTATGTCCCACCCTAACAACTTTCACACATGCTTTTCAATTCATCCAAATTCAAGAGAAGAACAGAAACTTCCCAATGCTTATACAAACATAATCTTTGAAAAGAGATTTTTTTTTTTTTTTTTTTTTCAGAAAAAATAGCAGATGTCCAACTCGTGCTAGTACCTGAAGCACGGTGACTGGCATTGCAGGGAACTGAATGTGAAGGGCTTTTGTGTCATCTTTAGAATCATAGAATGGTTAGGGCTGGAAGGGACCTTCAAAGGCCATCTAGCCCAACCCCCCTGCAAGGAACAGGGGTATCTCCAACTAGATCAGGTTGCTCAGGGCCTCGTCCAACCTGGCCTTGAATGTCTCCAGGGATGGAGCACCCACCACCTCTCTGGGCAACCTGTTCCAGTGTTCTACAACTCTCATGGTAAAAAATTTTTTCCTTATATCCAATCTAAATCTACCTCCCTCTATTTTAAAACCATTACCCCTTGTCCTATCACAACAGGCCCTCCTGAACAGCCTCTCCCCATCTTTCTTGTAGGCCCCCTTGAGGTACTGTGCACGTTATTTTATGGTGTTTCAGGTCCTGACTGGTGCTTTTGGGAACGAGATGAAAATTTCTTCCATAATCCATGTAGCGTGCTGTGGTTTATCCTTAAAAAGAATCCTTGTGCCTCCTCTGGAGAAGCTCTTTAAAAGCCATATTCCAGTTTTAGAGTGGAGTTACCAGGGTGCAGGTTAGGCAGCTGCTTGAGGGCATCAGGAAAACACACTTTCATGATACGAGACCAGCGTTCCAAGCAGGTAACTTGTTACGAGTGGCATGCAAGTACCAGTTGCTATTTCTATACATTTATGATCGCTTTGCGTTTCTGACGACTAAATGGTGAGCAGAATCTGTGATTTACGGTCCTGCCACATCAAAGTCATTCATCCACCTTGCTGGGGGCTTCTGTCACGGACTGATGGTGTCTCCAAGGTTTGCTGAGCTATTTGGAATTCTGGAAGGGCGACAGCCCTTCTGCGGGGAGGGTGGTTCGGGCTCTCGATTCTCGCTCCCGCGGCTTAAAAATACAGGTGTTCGCGCAGTATTTTTGGAATTTTGGAATTTTTGGAACACTGGGAATGCTCGCTTCTGCGATTCTAGTTTCTTTTTCTTGGGGGCTTTTTTTCTTTTCCCAACAGCAACTACTTCCTCTTCCACCCGTTTCCGTTTGAAGGTTACAAAGAGGTGAAAAACAGCGCGGCGCTTACTCGGATCAACGCTTCTGGCCTCCCTTTCTCTCCGCAGCCCGACGCCGCGCCGAGGTGTTTTCCCTTCGTTAGTTACTAATCGTTAATCTCCACAGCCCCGCGGAGGATCGGGAGGCCCACCCACCCGCCCCGCCGCCACGGTGAGGGGCCCCCGCAGCCCAGCGCCCGCCTCACCTTGCCCGGCACGCCGCGGTGGTCGGTGCTGCCCTGCCAGAAGCGGCGGCTGTAGCCCACGATGCGCCCCACCAGCTTCTCCTCGTAGGGAAAATCCACCTTCCAGATGAGGGAGCCGTAGCCGAACACCCACATGGCGGCCGGCCCTGCGCACTGCCGGCGGGGCGGGCGCTCCGGGCCGCGGCGGTGTGCCCGCCGTTCTGCCGGGGGGGCGAGCCCGTCCGGTGCCCTTTCCCGTTCCACCGGTTAGCCCAGGAAAGGATAATCCCGATCCGCGCTCCCAGCGAGCCGCCGGGGGAAGCAGGGGGGCTGCGGCCCCTCCCGGACCCGACAGACAGACACGCTGCCCCCAAAACCTCAGATATTTTGTACTAACAGCCACTTTATTCTCTGTTTTTTTCCCTCCCCTTCCTTTTTCCCGCAGGGTTGGCCGTACACAAGGATGGATTTCACGGAAGCCTATTCCGATCGCTGCTCTGCCGTGGGGCTCGCAGCCAGAAAAGGGAACGTGGAGATGCTGAGGAAGTTAATTGAGCAAGGATACAGCGTTGATGTCCCGGATAACAGGAGGTGGGTGCCCATCCATGAAGCGGCAGCTCACAACAGGAGTGAATGTCTGAAGCTGCTAATTCGTGCAGGTAAGGAGAATTCCGTGAGAAATAGGGCAATTTTTCTGCTAAATCACCCTGTCATGTAAAATATACAGTAAATAGATTTCTCTCACCGTATTCTTACTTGTTTTGTAAATTTCTGTGTGGTTTCATAGCTGCTGCCTAGCTCTATGGTAAAGTGAAATTGTCACGTTGCAATTTGTGAATGAAAATTGATTTTACTTTACCTTCTCTGTGCAAGGCAGGTGTCTGTTTAAGAAAATAACTGTGTTTTGTAACTTGTTGCTAAGCGTACCTTTTCTCATCATTCTCATTTGTAGCTCCATCTGATGACTACATAAATTTGAAGACGTTTGAAGGGCTGTGCGCGCTGCACCTTTCGGCACGCTACGGGTCTTTGGAAAGTGTTCGTGTTCTTCTGGAAGCTGGGGCTGACCCCAATGAGGTTACCACTGAAGCAACCACCGCACTGTTCCTAGGTGACACGAGCTCTCTTGAAGTCTCAGAACCACCAATGTGTAGAGAAAAGCTTATTCACTAAGTTTAAACTCACCAGAGTTCATGAACTGTCTACCATGTTTCAGCTTTTGGTGGCCTAAATACTGGGCTTTAGACTCAGGGGTGGACTGGGCGTAGAGATTACTTTTTATTTACAGATAACTCTGCTTCAACGGCGATTTAAAACAAAATTATAAACCCAAATCATTCTTTTTGCATTTTTAACACAGAAAATGTCTAGGAGGTATAGGTTTGCATCTGTGTGAGGATGTTTAAGTGAGTTTTTTTTTTTAATTCCTCTTCTTATGTGAAAAGACCCCTTATTCTTTTTGCAGTTTTGAGTTTAGCAATTAAGGTCCATTATTTTAGTATTTTTACTCTGCTTTGTTTGACATAATAAATGCTTAAAATTTCTGCTGCAGTGAATCCTCAGAGTCTAAATCATCTGATTCTATATCCTTATTGTTTTACTCAGCTCCGTGCCCAGGCAAGCATCATGGCTGCCACCTTACCTTTGTTCACAAGTCTATTCACATTTTATTTTTAAGCAACAAAATAGCTTATATTCTTAAAATAATTGGTAACAGGTAGCACTTGTGGGGAAAGCATCATTAAAAGCACACTGGATAATGTTAATTAGGACCATGTGTAAGTGCTTACATAGATTAGATAGGGCCGAGGAACGGTCCTGGGATTGTGTATCCAAGAGTTTTTGTAGAAAGGAAAAGGTTTATGCTCAGGTTAGTCCAGAATATCTGATGGGGTGAAGGCACAGCTTTTATGGTTACACAGGAAATGCACCTTGTAGAATTGTCGTTGGCAAAGACTTGAGGATGAATCAGGATGCGAAGGGAGGCTTTGTCAGTGAATTAAATGTACACGTTATAAATTAATTTTATATATGTTTGTTTAAAACAGTTCTAAACTTTTGTTTAGAAATTTTATTTGAGAGAATTTGTTGTAAGACAGCCACCGGGCTTCACAAGTTCAGGAGGCCGTTGGGACCATCGTGCAGTTAGGTGCCTGCTGCAGAATTGTCTCCGTGTTCCACGGGAAAGGAGGAGGTTCTTGCTTCAACTTGCTGTTGTTGTCTGTGTTGGCACAGTGTAGGTGGAATTCTAACAAGTCTAACTAAAACGTTTGTGGATGAATTCCCGTTCTTCAGCTCTGTTTTGGGGGTGTAAATGTAAAAGGCACGTAATCCTATATAAGGCAAGTTTAAAAGGATCATGATTATTGTGTCAGAAAGCTAGCAGTGAGACTGCTTGAGGTTTTGATGAGTTCTTTAAATCCAGTTAATAAGAATTGTTTTTTTCTTTTTTTTTTTTACTGTTCTGTTCGAAGCTGTTGAAAATGAACATGTAGATGTTGTGAAGTTGCTGCTCCAACACGGAGCAAATGTTAAAGGACCTCATTCTTGGTCTGGTTGGAATTCTTTGCACCAAGCTTCTTTTCAGGTAACCTGTAAGCATGTCGTATCGTTTCTCTGTAACTGGTGTATTCTGAGGGATAATTTATCTTTTTCTCTGGCTTTTTATCCAATAAGTTTTCCTGACCTACTCTAGCAGTCGTCTCAATGCTGAAGGACTTCTCATGCACTGAAGCATGTTATCTGAAACTACAGGAGATGTAATACTTAATTACTGCTTCCCAACATCGACGAGTATTGCGTGTACTTACACATTCACGTATTGTACAAGATTTTTGAGAAGGAGTTCTGTTTAGTATCTCACCATCAGTGAGATATATGACCTATTTACCTTTGGAATATTGAATATATTGTGGTTTATCTTACTTCTTTTTGGGATGTGTGAGAAAAACAAATTATGTCAATTCCCCACTTCTTTGTTAGTTAAGAATAAAAATATTTATTTCAGGGATGCACCGAGATAATGAAAATACTTCTGGAAAAAGGGGCAAGCGAGGAATGTGTGGATGACTTTGGAATTACACCTTTGTTTGTTGCTGCTCAGTATGGACAGCTGGAGAGTTTAAGACTGCTTATATCCCATGGTAATAGTCATCATTCATTTGGCTTTGCTTTTCTTAAACTTGCATTAGCCTGTCACCAGATACAATTTTAGTTCTGCTTTTGCATTTCATAACTTCCAATTTTAATGGGTTTAATGTCATCTTAGTTGCAGGTGGTTATGCAAAACCATCTTAATTGGTTAAATCTTGTTTCAGCGACTTAATGTGGTTTTCCACAAGCAATGGTAAGAAATACTAAATCAAAACTATGAAAAGATTAAGGTATTCATCAGGGTCTTCTAGAAGCCCTCAAAAGCACTACATGAGTGGTCTGGTTTGGATGACATTGCTCTTATGGTAGGGTATTGTTCAGGCTAAGTGAAGATATCTCTCTCTGGGCATAAAGTGACAGCAGTAGTTTCATTGACATAAAGAACAAGTTTTAGATGTCTAAGTGCATGTGTCTTTACAACCAAAATTCATTGTCATAACCGTTAAGCCTGAGGGAGCCATGACCTGAGCAGATAAATAGTATTAACTGACCTACCAAACAGGGAGAATATTAAAAAATAATTGCAATCAAAAGATTACCTAGCTTGTTGCCTTTCCTCCAGCATGTTTATCTCATGTTGTGCTGGTCTGTGATGGAGTCAACGTTAAGCACTGTGTGAAGAAAAAATGAGCGATGCTCTAGGAAATGTTTCCTGCTCGCTGTGGAAAACCTATTGTGTTGTGAAGCCACGCTGTGAAAACCAGTTACTGAGTCACTTTAATAATGGTTTGTTTTGCGTCGTGCAGTAGTGACATGAAGCATGGGCTCTTTTTGCCAGGTGCAGACATAAACTGCCAAGCCAAGGACAGAGCCACTCCCCTGCTGATCGCCGCGCAGGAGGGCCACACGGAATGTGTGGAACTGCTGTTATCCAAAGGGGCAGATCCGAATCTCTACTGCAACGAGGAGGACTGGCAGCTACCTGTTCACGCAGCGGCTGAAATGGGCCATGAGAAGTAGGTGGTTAAAAAGACATTCAGATGGAAGATTCTGGTAATAAAAACCTCATCGACAAAGAGGAAGTTCAGCTCTAAAAGGAAGAAAAATGGATTCTCAAGCCAATTTGTAGTTTAGAATTCCTAATTGGTTTTGTGTGTTAAACATCTGTTAGTAGTCCCAGTAAAGTGACCAACCATTGTTAATTCAGCATCTGACCTGGGTCTGATCCCTACCCTAATGAGTTTAGAGAGTTTTCCACAGTGCTGAACCAGACATCAATTCACTCAGTAGCCATATTGCTTCTACATTTTAAAATATAAATAACAATAACATAAGCTTTATACATGACTTGAACAGCTGCTAATCAGAATCATAGATCATAGAATCATAGAATGGTTAGGGCTGGAAGGGACCTTCAAAGGTCATCTAGTCCAACCCCCCTGCAAGGAACAGGGATATCTCCAACTAGATCAGGTTGCTCAGGGCCTCGTCCAACCTGGCCTTGAACGTCTCCAGGGATGGAGCATCCACCACCTCTCTGGGCAACCTGTTCCAGTGTTCTACAACTCTCATGGTAAAAAACTTTTTCCTAATATTCCTAACCTTTAAGTAGCAGAAGAAATCATGTGCAAATAATGAATTAGCTGAACCAACCAGAAAATCAAAGCCACAAAACTGTTCCTTTAATCCTTCCAGAAATGCATTTGTAGCTTTCCCCAATCCCAATGTTACAAGCCATTTTCCCAGGAGAAAGCTCAGAGTGGAAGGAAGTGCCCAGAGTAGCAGGCTGTTGCAGAGAAGCATCTCTCAGGAACCTCATCGTTTGTACATGTGTGACAGCACTTAAAATCGAAGGTATCAGTGATGATACTAACTGCAAAATTATCAGTAGGTGTATGATCTTGACCACTAGCAAAAGGAGATTATCAGCTGAGCTGTCATAGAAATTTGTGCACCAAATTGATGCCTCTTCTGGAACCGATGCGGAGGGCGGACTGTAGCAGATCCCGAGGAAGCTGGGTTTGTTCATTCTCTCAGAAACGGAAGATGAGTTAGCAAAGTTGTCAGTACTAGAAAGGTCTTTAAATCAAATTCTGCCTTCGTAGCTTTTGCAGCGTTATGGTAACTGGCGACCTCTGAGCAGCACCAATAAGTTCCAGTAGCAAAGTGTTTGTTGCTAATCCTGTAACCTGGACGGGATGTGGACCAGGGGTGTGACCCATGAAACAGAATGACTTTTCTGATTATTTCAGTGAGTCTTGTTGAACAGAAGTAAACACTCATTTTATTTGCAGCTCACACTTTCAGTTTGCTTCCAGACTTCACAGAAGTGGTGAAGTGGTACTCTATTGCTGTAAAAAAAGTTGTCAGATAATAGGAAATGTCTGTTCCTGGTTCAGATGAAAATGTTTATTGCCAGCCTAAGTCCATGCCAAAGCACGATGGTTGTTACGGGTCTATGGATGAAATGATAAAGGTTGTTCTTTTATGCAAACTCAGTAGTGAAAAAACAGCTAGGATTTTCTTCTGAAGTTGTAATGACCGTATGAAAAATGACCATACATTTAAAATTAATTGTTGAATAAGATCACAAAACAAGTAGTGGTTTTAAATATTTGCAGGATATTAGAGTTGCTAATACCAGTTACCGATCGGATTTGTGACAAAGGCGAAGGCAAAGTGAGCCCCGTGTATTCAGCAGTATATGGTGGCAACAAAGAATGTTTGGAAATGTTACTTAAAGAAGGCTACAGTCCAGATGCTCAGGAGTGCCTTAACTTCGACTGCAGGTCACCCATGTGTATGGTCTTCCAAAAAGAGTAAGTATATCACTTGTATCTTGAAACTGTTCATAATTACGTTGGCCTTTATTTAACTTTTTTAAAATGTGCAATTTTTCTGCCCTCCTTCCTCAATTCTCGGGCTGCTGGAGTTAAACTGTAAGTATGCAAACAGTGTGTGGGGTTGGGATTGCGTGCACAAGCTGAAGAACCTCGCTGAAATCTCCAAGGGGAAGCTTGGCTCTTTGAAGAGGAGTCTTGTAGAACGTAACACGTGTGCTCTGGAGACAGGCTGGGAGAGTTGGGGCTGTTCAGCCTGGAGAAGAGAAGGCTCCGGGGTGATCTTATTGCAGCTTTTCAGTATCTAAAGGGGCTACAGGAAAGCTGGAGCGGGACTTTTTACAAGGGCATGTAGTGATAGGACACGGGGCAATGGCTTTAAACTGAAAGAGGCCAGATTTAGATTGGATATAAGGAAGGAATTTTTGACTCAGAGGGTGGTGAGGTGCTGGAACAGGTTGTCCAGAGAAGTTGTGGCTGCCCCATCCCTGGAAGTGTTCAAGGCCAGGTTGGATGGGTACATACGATTATGTGCCAGGTTGGGTAGATCCCATTTGTGATCAGAGGGCTTGTTTGGAGGTTGGAACCATAGGGTTTTCGGGACAATAAGAACAAATGTGTTAAACGTAGGGACTAGAGTCTCCCGAACTAGTTCTACATTTTAAAGTGATGCTTTCCAGAAAGAACTGCAGTCAGAGTGGCGTGCTGGGTTTTACTTGGTGGGATTTTGGTGGAGGAAGTTTGCTTTCTCGGAGGTAAAAAGTGAAATCATAGATGCTTTCTGGGGAAAAACTAACAGATGTCCTGTTTCCTGTGTGCTGTTTGTAGGTATTTTAATTTCATTGATATTTTCCTGAAATACGGGATCACCTTGCTTGGGATTAATTTGAGACATTGCCTGTTCCATGGAAAGTTTACTTTGTTCCAACACTTCTTGAAGCTGGGCTGTTCACTGCCTTCTGGGGACCAGTTACCAGAGTTCCTGAGTTCCACCCTTGAAGCGCAGCAGGAGTACAAGGAATGGCTGCCTTATCTGCTCCTGGCTGGTTTTAATCCAGTGAACTTGATGTGCAGATTCTGGTAAGCAGCTCGTGTTGTCTTGTTTGTTTAAATGTTGCGTGCTCCTCTGCGGAGCTGTGGCCAGGGCTGGTTAATCGTGCTGTCACAGGGAAGTGCTTGAGAATCAGCTGCCATGACCAGGAATGGTGAGGCTTAGGGAGAGTCTGATATAAATTATTCAGGGGTAATGGCTGGATTCAGTAAAACAACTTTCTTTTGGGAAGAAAGCCAGCCTGGACATTACTTTATCGCTATGCTGGAGAAAGGCATCGTTTTGCAATTTTTATATTGAATACCTCTTATCAGCCCCCAACTTTAGCTGCAGATTGTGTGTGTATATATAATGCAGCAATGGTAAGAAGAATTTCAGATACTGAGAAAGGGGTCAGGGAAACAAACGTAAAGTGGAGCTGGGCCAAGGCTAGGAGGAGAGGAAACGGATGCAGTAGGAGATTGTGTTAAACAAAATAATATGGTGAAAATTCCAGCCTGTTGTTTGTTGTTGTGGGTTTTGGGAGTTTTTTTTAGGTTTTTCCACATACAAATAACTGCTTGGTGATGTTTTATTTCTGTAGTGCCTAATTAAATATAAACTTATATTTAAAATTATGCAGTATTTGTTTTTCCTTGTCCGTGAAGATGACACTTAGACTTTACTACTGTATGTCTCAGCTGTCAACAATATAATGTGAGATGTTTAAACTCACTACGTGCATTACTTAATGTAAGAAAGGAGTAGGATTTTAAGATTTACTTAAATACTGATTTATATTTCAGATATTGTAAAGATATCATGGGTAAGATATCACTGGTAGTTTTAAATGCATTCATTTATGACTTAGTGAGATTCTGTTAATCGTGATTAAGAGATTAGTGAGATTCTGTTAATCATGGCTTTCAGAACAGTAATTAGAGGAGGATATGTACAGCATGGTATATCTGTGCTTCTGTAGCTCGTATTTATTTGTAGAAGACTAAGAGACTGCAAAAGTAAACACCCTACAAGATTGCAATTCAGTGACTGGACAAATCTCACTGTCCATGTATATCATATATGATGCTTTTGATATTTTGTTACATCATCGACAAACGCTTTTATACCAATTACTTCCTTTGTTTAAATATCCACTTATTAAAATAATACATACCACATCACGAGCTACAAAACTGATGTTTTTGTAAGTTTAACTTCAATATTAACTATTCTGTCCTGGAAGATAACAGGAGGGTAGTAGACAGCAAATGACATTTACACATATGGTTCATTGACTGTCTCTGGCTTGTTGTGCAAAACAACTCTGTAATCAGTCATAAACTGGTCAGTCTAGAGCTCTGACAATTTTAATTACCAGTGGGAAAAGTAAAACCACCACCCTCTTAAAGCAAGCGGGGCAATCGGATCTCTCTCCTGTATGGCTTTTGGTGAGTGTATGAAAGGTCAGTCAAATATGAAAAATGAAATAATAAAAACTAGAAAAGACACAATTCTGACACGAATCTCTTGCAGAAAGCAAGCATGTTAAAAAACTTTAGTCTGGTATTTTTGTGTGTTTAGAGCACTTAGCTTTCCCCTCAGATGAAAATTCAGGATTGTACACATCTAGCTGAGAAGCTGTTCTGTGAAATTCTGTGTCCCTTCATTATGCACGATAATAAAACAGTTGGTTTACCTGCTGTTACTTAGTTCTCCTGCACTTTATTCAATTAAGCTATAGTTAAAAGTTCCTCACACATGCTAAAGATTTGAAATGTAAAGCATACTGGTTTCTGAATACATGCAAATGCAATCTCTGGTAGGAGAGTTTGAAACACTTAGAAGTTTTGTGAGGTTTTGTTTTAAACAAACAAACAAGTATCTGAATATATGTGCATTTTTTCCTCAAACATACTGGTAATGCTTATAGTGCTCTGGTGTCTTGACTTCTTTTTTTAAAATTCAGGTGGAAATGGAACAAAAAATTAGTGCAGAGCTAATGAAATTAATGCTGCCTAGTCCTGAGGCGTTTAAATTTCAGAGCAGCTATTTTTCTCTGACAGTCTCACTTTTAAAAAGAGATGGAGCAAGATGAAATCACATTAGTAAAGGCTTGTGCTGTCAAAATTATTTTGGATTTCTCCTTAATGGTTTTCTGTTTCTGGGCTTAGGATGTAGGTTGCTAAGGATTTGTTAGAAAATAGTTAACACTTTCTATGTGTTGTTTCCATTATTATATTTATGCTATTGTGTAAAATGGTATTTGATGGGAGTTTTTGTTATGCAGGATTTTCTCTGTGCGTGAGAATGCTCTTAATTTCATCCTGGAGTTCACGAACTGGAAGAGACTTCCTCCAGCTGTAGAGCAAGACCTTTCAGACTACAAAGAGGAATCCACTTGGACTCCCAAGAGCCACTTTGGTAAGCAATACAGTTAGGAGAAAAGTCTCTGTATGCCAGCTTCCAGTCTGTGAGCGGGAACCAGCTCTGTGTGCCAATGCACGAGGGCAAAGAAGGTTCAAGAGTCGATAGACGTTGCTTGCCCAGAAACTGGGGAGCAGAAATAGCAGTTGCCCTAAACAAACAACCAGGCAAAGCAGATGTGGATACTCAGTACGTTGTTCAGCTCATAGTTGACGTGTTTCTAGTAGGTGCCCTCAGTTTAGGCTCTCTCGTCCGCTTCAAATCAATGCACGTGCTATAAAATGCAGGTAGTGACTGTAAATTGGCACTGTGCCTTCCTGAAATGGTTTGTTCAGCCTCTTGGTAGATCTAAGGGAAGACAATCAATATTACTCAGTTATGTTTTCTAGACAATATCCCACTGATTTTATTTCCTTAAGTTAATTTGTATTTCCAATGACGTGTCTATCCTGTTCTGTAAGAATTTGACAGGAATTAAAATGTAAACCATACAAATCATCATATTAAATACCTACAAATCTAGCTGTTCCTTGTCACTCCTGTGATCAAAACATGGTCAGCTGAAAAGATTCAATAATTTAGTGGCCAGGAAAACACTAGTGCTGGCAGTGTTCACCCATCAGAAAAGCAGCTTTAACGTTCAGGTGTGACCTGTGCATTATGTTACTGAGAAATTACGCTCGGATATGTGTGTTAGTGAGTCATTTCAAAGCAAATTCTTCTTTAAAAAGGGCTGTAATAATTTTTAAAATATCTGAATGATGTTTATGTTATTTAATAAGACTTCCTTAGGAATATTTAATGCTAATTAAGATATCTTTTTTGGAGTAAAAAAAAAAGGTGAGAGTGGTGAGATTTAGATGAAGTTCTTTCTTTGTTTCCTTTGCTATTAGTAAATATATTTGTACTGTAATAGTATCCAGTAACTAAAGCTGGAGAGGAAAAAGCAGGAGGGTGGGGAGGAAAGTTTGAAAGTTTTCACTTTTTCACTTGTTCATCCCAGAGCAGTCAGGGCAAGCAGGCCAGCTGCTGTGCTGAGAGGCAGGTTGCCCTGCTTGAGAAACACCAAGCACCTGAACTGACATAAAGCCAGTCGTGTGAGCGAGCACAGGAAATCAAAAATGAAGGGTTCGTGCGGAAAAGTTCAGGATCTGGTGTCCACACCTTTGCCTGAAGACTTACAAAACGTGCGGTCCCACGGAGTTACGCCTGCCGTGCTTACCCTTCTGTACTGACACACAGAAATGATTGCAGCTAATGTGACAGATTCCTTGTGAACATCGACTCCAGGAGAGTTTGGAGGTGCTGGAGTTCTGCCTCGGGATAAGTTGAACCATAATACAGGAGTTTGTGTTTGAGCAAATGCACATTTAGACGCGTTTGTGTATTTTTTTGGCACAGTGGTTGTCTTAAATCATTTAACAGCATGTCAGAACATTCGGCATCATGTGCCAGCTGACTCATGCTATCATTTAATACTTATCCTACAAGTGTTTTCCCGTGTGTTATTTTGTTGCTTGATTTACTTCTAGACTTAATCTTCCGTTTCTTGTAAGGTGGCATGGGCCTCTCTACCCCCCCAAGCAGGTAGCTCTTCTAGGCTGGTTAGATGAAACTTTCTGATTAAGGATAGAATGATTCTTTGACGTTGTATTTCTAGAAGTTTAAGGTAACTTTTCTATCTCCTACAAGGAAATTCTAAAAATGCTGATTCTAGCAGGCAACAGCTCTTCACTATCAAGAACTCTGCCTCGTTGTCTGCCAGAGACTAGGGGGGTTCAGGTGGGATCCAGCTAAACCAGTTAACTGTAGGCAAGTGATGTAACCCCATGGTGTCCTGTTCACTGTTTGCCTTGGTTTTTCATTTTCCAGCCTCCATTCCTTCCCTGTCTCATCTTTGTCGTCTTGAGATCCGGTCCCTTTTAATGAGTGAACGCCTCCGATCGGACCGATTTATCCGGGAGTTGCCACTGCCGGCTTGTCTCCAGGACTACCTTCTCTACCTAGATGTGCTGCGAGCCTATGCTCTCCCAGAAGCAGAGGATTATCTGAGGCAGAGAGAAGAGAGAGCTCCCTCTACCAGTGACTCCAGTGCTGAAGATGCAGAGAGGAGGGACTCCTGTAGCGCCAGTTCGAGGTGATGGCACTGCCAGGGACCGCGCTCTGCGGCTGCAGACTTTGTGATGGCAATTAGGAGACACTGGAGAACCACTACTGTATATAGCTGTAGGAATAAGTCTTTTCATGCTGTAGTTTTGTACTGTATCTAGAAGTTTGTCAGAACTTCTCTGATTTACTTGTTTAAAAAGTCCGTTGGAGCTTTCTAAGTCTGTGAACGTTTCCTGGTTTTTGAAAAGAAATTTTTAACTCTTACGGAGTAAAATGAGCTTGTTCAACGAGCGTAGCTTATGTAGTGGTCAGTCTGGTCAGACACTGTTAGCGGGCGCTTTATTCTAAGTCCTGCACATACCAAATGAAATTATCTGAAAGTCAAGGAACACAATATTGTGGCACCGTTACAGATTTATGGGTTGGAGAGGGATCTAGCTGAACCAGAGATAGGAAATTAATACAAGAAAGGAAATTGTTTGCTGAAGGAACAGTGATTTTCTTTTTTTCCCTTTCCTTGGTTGTCTATATTTGGTGGAACATCGGAGCGGGAGGCTGGCTCGGAGCCTGCACCCGGTCCCTCCCGTTGCGTAGCCCATGGGCCAGGTGCAAAATGTCCCCACAGGCACACAGACACAACGCAGCTGTTGGAAAATCCCTCCTTCAATGAAGTGGAAAAGCAACAGCCACCCCCACGGGGGGAGTGACAGGGCTAGGGCAGGGGCACCCTGGTGGAACACAGCTGCATCCTTGGCGCTGGGAAAGCCCTCATCCTGCAGAGACGAAGCCGGTGCTGCTGGGCTCACTAGTAGTAGATGCTGAAGGCATGGAGGATGTACAGGAAGGTTGTGATGAAGGCGAAGAACTGCATGAGAGGAAGAAGAGCAAAAGCTGGGGTCAGCTGGGAGAGCCTCACCCTGTTTTCTCTTGGTGCTCTCGATGTGGGGAAACCTCCCAGCCTAGAGCTCTCTCCAGCCCCAGAGAAGAGGCAAAGCCCCCCACGTTTCCCAGAAGACAGCCACGCAAGGCTGTCCATGAGCTGCTGGACCCTGAGGAGCACATGCTGGCTGCACGACACAACAGAGACGAGGAGCTGAAGCTCTGACCAGTGTGACCCTGCTGGGCTTGGGATGGCTCTGCTGCGGCTTTAATGTTTGCTCTTGCATCTCCCCACGGGGAACTGCGGGTGCTCCAGCCTGCCTGAGGTTTTCTGGACCAACTCACCGATGCGGCGCTGTTGAGCTGGTAGTAAAGGGGCGAGTTGGAGCCGAGCTCAGAGCGGATGGTCGCGTTGGCTTGCAAGACAGCAGCGCTCAGGTACAGAATGGCCGTGGCGCCGTGGTACAAACTGTCCTGTGAAACAAGGGAGCAGTGAGGATCAAAGCCTGCCTGGGACTGTCCTTCTCTGGTATGCCCTGAGGATGAGACCCATTCTCTGCACATGTGCGTGCTCGAACGGGACACACGCACTCAGCCAGGGGCCAGGACCAAACCCTCCTGCCATGTTGAACCCTCCCCTGTGCCCACGCAGCACCCATGGCATAGCACAGCTTCCCTCGACGTTTCCAGTCAAGGCAAAAGGAGGAAAAAGAGCTGGTTATTTGCAGAAGGGCCAGCAGCTGGCCGGCTAACCTGTCACCAGCCATGGTGATCTTGTGCCCACACTGCTGCTACCAACATCTGCTGGTGTCCCAGCCCCTCCTTACCAGCACTTTCCAGTTCTTGCTGTTTTTGTGAAAGCCGAAGAGGTAGCTTAAGAGGAGCAGCAGGGAGATGAGGCAGGAGGTGAGGGACACGTACATCACCCATCCCTGCAGCAGCGGGAAGGAGACAGAGGTAGCAGCGACGAGGATCCACACCCAGGTCCCACAGAGCTGCCGGGGACAAACACAGGTACCTTTGATGTGTGTGGGATCAGGAAAGCCCCTTCTTCTCCCTGAGTCCTTCCTCGCCTCCCGGAGCATCCCAGCACAACAGTAGCACCATGAGCTGGCACGAGTTTTCCTGAATGCTCTTGGGAAATACTGCACAACGTTTCTTACAAAAGGGAAAGGTTTAGCTGCCATGTTTGATGCAAGGAAACTTATCCTGAGAATTTTGGTGGAGAAGCCAGAAAACATGCTTTTATCTGGAAAGGGTGAATGGCCGCCTCGGCCCAGCCCTGCCCGCTTGTTAATCTCCTGGGCTTGTGAAATCGTGGCATGAGGAAGTCCCCTCCTGACTCCACACAACAGCCCAGAGCGAGTCGCTCACTCTGGATCCACCTAAAACATTTGCTGTGCACAAATAGCACGCGACATTATCTGGATAAGCTCACGCTGCCCTGTGCTGCTCCAGCTCCGGTGGATGAAACTCCTCCAGTTTGTGGTGGGGAGCTGAGCCCACCGGCATGGGCAGCTCCTGCCAAAGCCCACCCGCAGCAGTAGTGCCTGCGGGGTGTGGGAGGTATACAGAGTATGCCAGGGATTATCTCTGCCAGTCCCACCGGATGCCCTCTGGACCCAGAAGCAATTGAAGGATTCATGGAACGTCACGTTACAAGACACCCCCAATTGCCTTCAAGCCCTTGGAAAGACTTAATCCAGTGAACCAAATTCCCTTGATTTTCAAGCAATTTCTATGTGATAACTAGAGCTGCTCCTGCCCCAGAGATGCTGGCAGCTCTTCAGCCTCTCCCAACCCTACGGCAACCGCTGACCCTTGCACAGGCTCTGGGATAGAGCCGGAGTGTATCTTATCCTCAAGCTGTTCCAAAAAAACACATCACGACGGCCGCCTCTGCGCATTGAGCATAACCTAAAAGACAAGACGTTATTTGCCCTTAACGCCATCTTCGGGATCGTTTTGGAGGCTGCTCCCTGATTTTTGGATTCGCTGGAGCCGTTAGCGGGGTGCTGTCGCAGAACAAAGCTCGGCATACTCACTATCTCCGGGAGCATGAAGGCGTAGGGGATGGTTTTGAAGACGGCGAGTCCGGAGGGCAAGGTGGCCTCCGTGGTGGCCGCAGGGGGACCTGCCGAGGCCATCTCTTCTCAGCTGACACCGCCACCGCTCCGGCTCCGCTCACGTTTGCCGGCGCCGCGCCGCTCCCGTGCGGGGTTTTAACCGGCACACCCGCGGGGACGTAATCGCAGGAACCAGCCCGGGCTGGCACCACGCCGCTGCCTCCGGCCGACGGAGCCCTCCGGTTATTGCAGCTGGCTGCACACGCCCTGCTGCCAGCACCAGGACCCTGGCCCTGCTGCTGGCACACAATCAGGTCAAGGTCTTTAACAAGAGGGAAAGACTGGAGCAGAAACATCTCTTGCAATTGATTTTTTTTTTTTTTTTTTTTTTGTCCTTGGCGTGCTTTCAATCCTGAAATATTTTTGCTTCCGCTGTTGTGGCCTCCTCCCCTTTCTGTTCAGGTTTCTGTTCCATGTTCATGTCAGACTCCCCCACACCCACCAGGCAGGTCCAGCCTTTGAAAACCTGCAGCCAAACGTTGTTTACAGATGGCTCAACACACTGGTAAAAGATGGGAGGGTTTACCCATGTGCTCCTAAGTGCCCAGGAGGGGCTGAAGGACAGCTACTGGGACAGCTTTGATTTCTGCCTCCTGGCAGATGTGCTTTGGATTTGACAAGCACACGCTGTTTATTCCAGAGGACTCTGCCTCATGCTGTAACTCGCTGATAACTGGTAGAATGAGGCTGAAGGTGGCATCTTGGCCACATGGCCTAGTGAAGTCATTCTGTCCTCTTTAACTCAGGCAATACTCTGCAGCAGGAGGAGGACAATATCCTAGAGAGATAGCATATCTCTCTGTTAGGAGAGCCAAGTGATGCTCTAAGAATTTGATTTCTATGCCAAGCTCTTGCACAATACAGAGCAAAGATCAAATCCGTGATTTTTTTATTGTCCAGGTTCCACCTAGGCCAGGAGGAAGTGCTTTGTGGTGTGTCTGGAGGCTGCAGCTTACAAATGCTGTCAGTGGGAGCTGGACTTGGCTCCGCGCAGCGTGCTGTGGTCTTTGAAAGATCTCGTTTTAAAACATTTCACACCAGACAAAAACCAGTGCCTGGCTCGGACTTAAATCCACATGTGACTCGACGCCTGCCTGCCTCGTCAGACACGGTGGCAACATACCCGTCGCCATGCAGAAAGCATCCAGACACTCCAGCACGAAAGAGAAATCGGATGAAGAACTTCCCTCTGGGAGCAGGCAGCACAAAGAGCCTGTGGTTACAAACTCCTCGGGGAAAAGAAGCCTTTAAAGTCCTCGTCCACCTGAGGAATACCCCGCAGCTCGTTAGCCAGCACAGAGGGAGCTGCCGTATGGCGTGGCCACGCACAGGGAAGCACTGCATGCCTGGAATTCTCACCACCTTTTATTTGTATTAGGTGGGTCAAGCACATTCCTATGAATAACCCAACCTTTTCCTGAGTGGGAAAGAAAAACTGTGAAACAGTCTAAATACAGAGCAACCTGCTGTCCGCTGATTGGAGAAGAGATGATGATTTTCCCCAACCTGGCTGACCTTGCTCAGCAGCATTCTTAAAGATCGTTGCTATTTTCCTTGCCTGTCACCAGTCTACTGGGGTACCAGGACAGAGAGTCTTTTGTTCACCCTGATGAAAACAAAACTGGAAATCCATTGGAAGCTGCATGAGAGGAGAAAAGTGCTGCCTCAACACTTGCTTAGCTTAGACAATCTACGACATGACATGGCTACAAGAGGTACATCAGGTAGCAAGAGACAACCTTAGCCTTCTCTAACATTGCAAAAGGGAAAATTTAAAATATCATTTCTGTTAGTTAAATTGATAAAATAATTTTAGTCTTGCAAAATGTTAAATATGTTAAAATCCTCATTACAATTCAGATAGTACACAGTTTCTTTTCGGTAAGAATTTATTTATATTGTTAGCCCATTCTGGGGTAGCCTGTATTGTTCTTCTGTAATCCATTCATACTCCAGGATTGTTTTTCCTCACTTCTCCTAAGAAATCGTAAGTCAGCTCTGAGATATCAAAGGCTTTGTGAGTGTTTTCTGATGACAGCAGATACTGAAGCGCACCATCATTCTCTTGGCTTTTTTTCAAAAATTCAGCAATCACCTTCCAGTGAGATGCCTCAGACTCTTCCTCAGCCCATTTGTAGTCAGGGAGGAGAGTGGACTGGAGGAGAGGGAAGACAGAGTCGTGGTACACCAGGACAAACAGAGACTTCAGAAATTCTTGATCTCTCTGCAGAGAAGAGTATTTTGAAAATACTTCAGTGCAAAGACGTGGTGTTGTCAAACACTTCTCCAGAAGTATTGCACGCGGGGAAAAAAAACAGACAAGAAAGCATTCAACTAACCCCCAGTTCCCAGGATAACAACTTGAAGAGATTTGACCTTCCTAAACAAACACCAGTTAGCTCGGATGAGCCTTAAACTCACCACCAGGAACTCCACTCTATAAACCATCGATCAACAAGCCTCCCCTCCAACCCACCTACTTTTCCAAACGGCAGCGTGTGGCCAGAATTAACGCTCTCCTCTGTGAAGAGCAGTTTGCCAAACCCAAAGGCTACGAATCAGCCTGGTCGATTACCAAACACTGAAAGATCCCAACTGCTTCCAAGGTTTGTGCGCCTCGTTTTCCACACGTGCACTAGAAAAACCCCTTCACGCAAGGTGTTGCCTCCTGGAAAACTCACTGACCACTGGGAGTCTTCCAGAAACGTGAGTGCTATGACTGGCGTTGAAGAGCTCCCGTCTCAGCAGGAGATTTACCAGTCAAGTGTCATATAACCATGCGAGGAGTGAGAATTCACCAGGCAGCAATCCTGCCATGGGAGTGGCACACGGCAAATCAGGTAAAACTGGATGGTTCTGGGATACTGAGGAGTTACTAATTCTTTGAGCAGATCAGCTTTGGTTTTGGATGAATGGCCTTGAAAAAGCGATTCTGACTCAACGGCGTTTTGTTTTGCTTGCATAAACAGAGAGATCTGTTCGGCAGCACGCGCAATGAATGAAATATCCTGCTGCTGCTCCCAAGTGAAGTGTCCTGGATCAAGAGCCAATGCCTTTCTCACTGAGTTACCTACAGCTCCTCATGGTCCAGGGGACAGGAGGTAGGATAAGGTACGTCTTTTCCAGCTGTCTACACGCCAAAATGGGAGATTACAACTGTCTGGGGCAGGGAGGTTTGCAGAATTTGGGTGCCTTTTTCCAGGCAAACCGTGGGAGGACTGGAGCTCAGAGGTTGAAGCAGGCAAGATTATTTTGTGGACATACACAGCCCCTTTTGTACCAGTGGAAAGCTTCCACCAGTCAAGTATTGGAAGCACATCATGAAAGGGAGCCAGACTTTGGGTATGAACCTGTAACAGCTTCCCTACTACCAGCCACACACAAACAATGAGACAAAAAGTTACAAATTCATTTCAATTTCATATTCCTTCTCCTAGTTTACTGTTATAAATATGGGTTAGAAATGTTAAGAGCTGCATCTAGCATATCTCCATTTTCTAAATAAATGTATTGTGAGAGGAAAAGTTAACTCCCAATAATGCTGATGGAAAGCTGCTAGTTCAAATTAGATTGAATAAATGTCAGAGAAAAATCTGTAATTTATTACCTTCTCGGATCTCTTCAGCGTTCTTTCTCGATCTGCCCAAGCGCTCTGAAATGAAATGAAATGTAAAATCAGACTGAGATTGTAGAGATCTAAAGCAATTGCATTTTTAGCTGCAAAAACCTCTCGCTGCAATCCCACCATGGTTTAAGCTCCTGTTGCAGTCCCACTTTCCCCACGCTCTCCATTCCTACCTTGTGCCCATTCGGTCAATTTAAGCAAACAGCCATTCCACCAAATTCTACAGATGTAAGGATTGGGAGATTTGAAACTCAGAGTCATATAAATAAAATCAAGGGGATCCACTGCTCAGAAAAATCAATCAGAACCGAGATTGATTTATTTTTATTTTTTTTCCCCACCCTACAATTATGGAAAAATACAGAGGGAAAAAAGGCCAACCCTATTTGGCTTTTCCATTTATCTTTTCACAGGATTAAAAAGGTCAAATTTTGCAAGATATCTGGAAAACCTGACACATCGGATGGAATCGAACGTGACGTAGATAAAATACCCGAAGTGCATCCATCAGGTCTGGTTGATCCATGAGTTGAGGGAAAGTTGCTAAAATAGGATTACAGATTAAATCTGAAACGGAAGAGAAAAGCATTCAAGGCTAAGGAAGAAACGGGATGGTTTTCAAGGTATCAACACATCAAGGTATTCAGCACATCCCCTCCCCTCAGAATATTTCAAAGGGAAATTAGCTGGTGGTTCTGCAGAGCAGCAGGAAAGCTCCGAGCTGCGTTCTCGGACTGTAGCAAACTCTCAGTGGCTGAGGGACAGTGAACTGGAGAGATGAGACACACAAAAAGTGATTACTGGTTTATAAGGAGAAGCCAGCAAGCAAGAGACCTGACTGTTTTACCCCAGGGGTAGACTGAGGTGTTTTTCCTTACTTCTGCACCTGTCTTTTCTATAAACATCTGAATGTGTGCTGCCTGATTTGGATGTTATGAATAAACACGTTTTCATTCTACCTTCATCTGGCTTGTGTTGTGTGCGATTTTAAGATAACTGGGTAACGAGTGGCATAGTAAATGTACCAAATGGGGCACATCATCAAACTGCATAGGTCTCCTGTGTGTTTTGCAGGTTACCTGCTGGGGAATAGCTGGTATTCCCTGGTTCCCTGCTTGAGCGGAACAGGCCGGCTGCATCAAAATCAGGCAGGGCAGAGCTGCCTCCCCGTGACCAGCAGGAATCAAAGCTCCCTGCTGTGCTTGGTAACAAAAAAACCCAGTGCTGCTGGGGTCCTGTCATCATTTTAGCTAATGAGACTGTGGATAAGATTACAAGAGGTGCTAAAAGTGGCCCAGAGGAATTTTGGTTGAAGTGCTTGCTTTCTCTTGTGATTGTAAGTATCTAATGCACCCTGTTGTTTCTTCACTTGAAGTTGATGGAAAGTTTAGTAAACACTAACCATTTACTAATAACAAAACACTGCACGGAAGCAAGCCAGAACTGATTGCTTTTGTGAAATTTAACAGGTGTTTCAAGTTGCTGATTTCTAAAGTGATAATAAGAAAAATCTTTTGTTACACCAGGAAAAGAAGTAGAAAATGGCTACCAGAAAAACTTCTGAAATGCTGGGGTGAAGCCTTTAAACCATTTCAAGTGAAGACTGAATCCAAACGGATGCAATCTCAACCCCATGAGAGGTCGTCAGCCTGTCCTACGTTACAAAGATCACATTGAGTAAGTATGGCAGTTCTCAACTGGCCTCTAAAAACTAAGTGTTTTCAGTTTCTCTGTGATAAGTTTACTTACTAAAAGTATTAATTTATGATCATAAAGTAATAATTAAGATCAGTGTACTCAGAATGCACATTAACGTTAGAGAAAAATCAGGAAGGGAGTTAAGTTCTGAGCACCTCTGAAAGATGAACCTCTAATTCAGATGCCAAAGTATGGCTGAAGATTGTGTGGTAAAAACATTAGTAAATGCACAACCAAATTTATTTGCCACAGGAACAGATGATACATAATTCATGATGAGAGAAAACACAAGAAAATCACTTTGCAGTACCAATATAAATTCACCTGTAGTACAGTTAAGAAGTGTAATTTTTTCTGCATTTCAAATTGATTTTTAAATGGTGAAGACTATACTACAGTTCTGTTGAAGGAAATGATGAAGGAATAAGATAGAGTTGCAAAATCAGAGCAAGATACTGAGTTCTGAAACCAGAACTCTTCCACTTCTGTCTCTCCCTGCTGCATTAGCAGTAATAAGTAATTAAGTAAATAATAATTAAAAATAAAATAGAGGATGGCTTAGCCTCAATGACAAAGACATCTGCCTAATCCCCTCTGTAACTCAGAGAACACGCACACACTAGAAATGAATGAGTAAACCTGTGTGCATGTCCCATCTCTCATTGCATGGGTGGTGAAACGGAAACATTTCCTCCACCTTTATTTGCTTTTTATTTATTTTTATTTATTTAGAAATAACCCTTTACCTATCCGCCTGGGCTTTGTTTTTAATGCGAATTTCACTGAAAACACTTTGTTCATACTCACAGAAAACAAAACTCTTCTTGTGGGTTTTGCATTCTGCGATGTGAACTGGTGTCAAACAGGGCAACCAACGTGTTAGACGTGAGTTGAAGTATTACTAGTCTGAAATGCCAACGCATCGAGTGGTGGTATGCACAGCAAGGGGCTGTTCTCCTTTTTTAATAAAAGAGATCACAGCTTTCTATTTGTCCCCACAACATCTGTAGACTAGAAGTTAGAGCACTGAAATCCTCTACACGGGGAGCATGACTGCCTGACTTTGTCAGATGGTTGGTCAGTGCCAGCAATACCAGGGAACAAAATTCTACAAGTACCCTGTGCCAGTGAGTTGCTCCTGCAGATCCCTGCTTTCTCTTACAAACAGGAGATTCTGGAGAGAGCAATTCTCTTTAGGAACCTGATCTTTCTCCAACACACTCTCCATTACCGAGTTCTCCTTCACAACAGCAGTTCTTACCTGTGCTCTGCATGCTTATTCTGTCTTTCAGGAGTGCATCACCAAGTATTTGCCGATAAAATATCAAGATGTGGATGTAGCACATGCTGCCGATTAACGTTTCTGGTAGCAAACTGTTGGGAAAACAAACAACACGCAGTTGAGATTTTTATTCAAAAGGGCTCCTACGAAGCACTGTTCACCAAAACTTGAGAGTAATGACAGCTTCATGGAGATGATTATTAACTCGTACTGGCATCTCCCTGACTGTCTCACAACTTCTGAAGGTGTACAGTGATACAGCTCCAACAGCCAGACTCCTGCTGTTGTGGTTTTCAGTATTATTTAAACTTAAAGACTTTTTAGTTGTTTTCAACAAAATAGCTCTAAGCGTCAAACAGGGATCACGTACTACATGCAGGTGACATGACCCTCAGATTTTTCCCTAGCCAGTGTTTCAGGGAAGGGGAACGCTTTAGATGTCTGGAACGATTCTAGACTATCTGAAATACTTTTTCATTTTATGGCAGCACACACAAATACTTACTTCAGGATGTCTTTTGACTGCGCACTTAACGACCTCAGTTTCACTACAAGCACGGGCTGTTTCTTGAGTGTTATTAACTGATGAAAAACCCCGCTGCCTGCTTAAGAAATAAATACCCAGTAAGAAATCCACCACTTTGAAAGAACGTTAAGAATTATATTACAAGAATGGGCATTTAAATTTGGCAAGAGATGTTTTGCTAAAACTGTAATTGTTTAAGGATGGCCTGAACACCAGGAAGAACTGAACATCTGAAAATATATCAGTGTATCAGCTACATCAACATTTGGTCTAACATAAGCTGTTACCTCTCTCTAGGATGGTGGGTTCAAGAGACGCGTGGAGTAACGTGGAGGAAGTGTTCCAACCCAAAAGGTAAATGCCTTCTAGAGCTTGCAGCATGTGTCACTGGGAAATGGATGTTATTACAGTGTCCAGAGCAAAGCCATGGCTGCCCTTTCTTAAAACACGAGTGGTCTATCATCTGAACCAACTCTTAGTGAAGCTTTATTCAGCCCCACAGGGAAGAACCAGTGCAGAAGTTCTGTAGCACATTTAGGCACATCTGGAACTGGTGCATAAGTGATATGGGATAGATGATCTGGGACTCGAACAGCCTGGCTTGGGAACTCTTTAGACCAGTGTTACTGCTGAGCCTTGCACCATCACCCCACAGCCAAGAAGTGTGAAGTGCAGTTAAAGAAATAATTGAATACATTTATCAGAAATAATCCTCAACCTGCCAACACTGGAAATTACAGAAACGTTAGCACTGGCAGGTAGTTCTGAATCCCACCAGCCCTAACGCTCAGCTTGCTCTCATGCAAAATGAGAACACACAAAACAAAACCAGGCTGTGGTGACTGCACACGAGTGAGAGCCCTGGCTGACCACTGCACGTTGTAAAATTTGTATAGCATTTATTGTGTCATTTCAACTATAGAATGTTTAGGAGAAACTACACCTCTTCTTGATATTGATGGGTCAACCTCAACGCCTCTCTCATAGGGAGTACCACCATTTAATAGCAGCTCATACATCCTGTGAAAGAAGAGCAGCACAGTTAAAATAAAAAGATGTAAGGACATGTGAGAACAGCACAACTGCTTTCTGAGAAACAAAGAAACCTGCTATCTCAGACAAAAAACTGGCATGGTGCTTGAGGTTACGATGAGTATTTTATATGAAATGACTACATCTAACTACTACGTCACCAAGACTTAAATGATAAATTTGAAATTTGTACTATATGAGGAAACTAGTTAATTATTTTGAAAGAAATTAGCCACACTGATTCTCTTCCATGACTCTAATATTTTTCTTATATGAAATCTAGTGATTGTTTCACTGAAAAGTTTTTGAGGAGTCATGGCTTAAGTATCAAAGATACTTAGATATGGAAGAATTTAAATGTTGAAGAATAATACAAGCCCAGCTGTCAAGAGGAAGCCACTGCTGAAGCAAGCCTGCAATTTCACTCTCTGGGTACCACCTTTAACTTAATGGAATAGAAAAACAATGTTACAGATCAGATTTAGAAGAGAGTTAGAGGCTTATAGGACAGTAGAAGTCTCCTGCGGGGTTCCTTTTTTTCCCTATAATCCAAATATATTGAGAATACACATATACATCCATATGTATTTAGTAAAAATCAAATATTGCAAGTCTGCTCTGCAGTGAATTGTTTCTGTAAATTAACAGAAAGCTTTCCTACATTGAATAAAATAGAAATATCTACGTTTTATTTAAGATAGTCGGACCCATGAACTAATTGTAAATCAGCTGCAAAATATAAGCTTATTCAGCTCTTACAATAAGAGATCCATTCACAATGATTCCTAGCTGCTTCCAAGTCTTAGACACCCATCTCCTAATTTTTAAATGAGAAAGGGATATACAGCAAAGTGCACACAAAGAAGAGCCAGAGTTAGAAAGGACGTTGTCACCTTCAGTTTAGGTCATGATTCTATTTTATACAAACAAAACTCTGCATAACTCTCTATTAACTCAGACGTTTCCATAGTTTTCAAATTCCACTGAAGAACACTTTTAAACACGTATTCACTTGGAACAATTCAAACCTGAACATTGAGTCCAGGAAGCGCTTTTCCCACGCAAACTTAGGAGAACATACCTGTGGAAGCAGGACCAGTGTTCTCATTGAACGACCCATTACAACCTCCATATTAGTCGGAATTAGACCTGCCCCTATCAGTGTGTAAGTATGAAATACAAACTTTGCTCCTAGCCTAAAACAGATATATAAACACAGAAAGAGAGAAGGAAAACATAATAAGCTTACTTGGAAGGAACTGGCATCCCATTAGAAGTAAAAAGCTTCAGAAATGCCCAGCCACAACTTAGCTCTCCTCTTTCACCTGTTGACTGGAAAAAGAGAGAAATGTAAATAACTTGAGCAGGTAATAAGTGACTGAACCACAAACAATTATTTATAATAATCACACAAAAATGGTAAAAGCCCCAGATTTGTGGTAAGCAAACATTGACTATGTTGCCTTTGCAGGTGTTTGAGGATGTTTTACCAAACAGCACATACAGTTATGCTGAAGTTGATCAACCATGAACATATTTATTGAGCCAAGAAATACAAGTTTAAGGGCAACCTACGTGTACCAAGCTCCTGAGAAATACGGAATGCACAGATACAAGGTAAAAAAACCCTGAACCCACACTGATGCTCTAAAGAATGCAAGACAGAAAGGAAGGAAAAAAATTCACCCAGAGGTTTTACCCATCTGATTCCAGAGTCAACAGTTCCAAGCCAGTGACCCTGTGCATCTGAAGGCTTTATTCACAGCATGAGAGACAGTGCCTGGGACAGGGAGCTGATCCTGCGTGCCAGCCCATCCGTTTTCAGACCCCAAAAGCACTACTAAGAGGTAAGAATTTGTGTACACTCCAGCCTTCATTTAAACTTACTCTGTAAACAGAAGCAGACAATTTTGTGTCATCTTGACTACTCCAGTTAGCACGAGGAGGGCCATTATGTCCCCTTAGGTCTCTGTGAACCATCATTTACCAACATGCTGTTCATCTCCAGGAATTATATAGTCCAGTTCCCTACAGGCTCACACTCTACTTATCTCCCTGCCCAACAGTTCTGCATCCCCATTGCACTACCAGCATGTCATCTCCGTAGGCAGTGCACTCTTGCACCCTAAGTTCATACAGGTGTTAGTGAAAGAGAAAACACCACAGTACTCCCCTTTGCAACTTCTCTATCCATCTTTCCAGAATTCTGCTGCCCACCCTTTAATACCCTCCTTGCTAACCGTTGTGGTTACCCCTCTTTGCATCTTTCACCCATGATTTACTTGATTGCCAGGATTCACCCGAGGAAGCCCGCGACCACAATGAAAATGTAAGTGTTGAGAAAGAGGCAGCAAGACTTGAGTCAGTCTTGTAGACAAAGTGGCTGAGATCTTCCAGAACAGTGACCTGTTCTGAAAACCCACTGGATCCTCCAAATATTAGTGTTTCTCATGCTCCTGCATGCATCTGCCTTCTGTTACGGTAGTTCTTATGGGCTGTAGCAGCTATGGCATCACTACCCAGTGTACTTTGCAGAAGCACATCCTAGATGGATAGGGATACACATGTATCAGTCGCAGCTAGGAACCAGTGTCCATACTATGGAAACAGTTAACGTTTTTGTATACAGGATGGTAGTCTGCAACGAATCATTAGGATAGAAAAAAACAACGCAGGAGTGAAGAAAGAATTGGTCCTCTGCAATTGCATAACATAAGACCTTTGGCAGACTAACAGAAATTATTTCAGTGTAAGTACAGGTACATTCTTGTCCACTAGCCAGAAAGTCTCTAAATGTTGACTAGAAGTTCCAAAACCCAACGTCTCTCCCCTCCCTCCAAGAAGCCAAAAGGAAGACGATTTTATAAGCTACGTTTCCATTTGGATCTCCCGGTTGGCTGCTGGGATACTGCAGCTTAACATCAAATATGGAGCAGCTGGTCCACTTCATAACCCTGTGCTTGGAACGATTGACACTGCAACGTCACACACTTACATTGCGAATATAAGTGATGCCCAGTTCAAATAATATACCGATGTCTGACGACACAGAGTTGGACCTGACAAAACAGTCACCATCCAGCAAGCTGGGTAAAATGCCCGTTACCTAATTCAGACAGGGGGGAGAAAAAAAAGTGAATGCACTTATTAAAAAAACCCTCTGATTTTTAAAGGCCATTGAACACATCGCTTGTTCGCGTTAAGATCTCAGACCCAATCTCATTGCATATAAACGAAAATTATGAGTGGAGAACCAATTTCAGTTGAAACCTTGCTCCCCTTATTCTTTATCTTGCCATGAAACACAGCTGTTCTACCAAGGCATGTTTTTTGTGTGTGATAACAAGCTATTAAGGAACTCTAGATGTCAAAAACCCACTTAATTCCCTCCAAGAACACAGCGACCACTGGGGTAAAACATGACAACACTACTATGAGTGTGGCCGTGCACAGCACCTGAAACATGGAAGCATGTGCTCTTTTTTTAATGAAATCAAAGCAAAAGCTCACATGCAAGTGGTTAGTGTCTTCCTTTCTCCATGAACACCATGTAGCACGTGCCTGACATCAATTCAAAGTTAACCAGTGCCTGGATCACCAGTCCCTCCTGCTGCTTTTCCTTCCCCTCAACTCTTTTCTCCAAAGTGTTTTTGCTGAAACACTTGGTTTAGTTTGAATTCATGCACTTCAAGAAGTCTTTTCTCTTCTGCATGTTCATGTTCGTCACAATGCATTTTATTTCAACACAAGTACCAGAAGTAATAGATACTGTAAATAATAAATAGTTACTGGCTGTGTCACTCCCTGAGCAAGATACCTACCCTTGGAGAAAAGGTCCACGTCTGAGGATTTTTAGGTTGCCACGTAGCCCTCACTGTGTGAATGTTACTCAGCACCTAAAATATACAAGTAGTGAAAAAAGCTAAGACAAGTTTTTCTGGAAAGCTATGCAGCTTTAAGAAAATGCAATATTATCCCAAATTAATCCACCACTTTGCAGACAACAAAGATAAAATTACACTTGCTCTTCAGCTTTATCAGATGGTTTCAGTTTACAGGACTACAGAGGAAGTTTTCCCTGAAGCCACAGAGCACGTTCCAACCATCCTCGCTTCATCTACACCAGTAAGAGTCTCTCTGCCCCCAGGAGCATTCAGTGCAGTGGGAAGAAAACTGCCAAATTGTCAGCGTTCAGATTCTGCTATAAAAAGCTGCTCTACACATGTGCACGAAGGAGCACAGAGGATCAACAGGTGGGGGAGTGGCCATCACGGGGAGAGATCAGCCCAGAAAAGGCTCATCTCCACAAGCGTAAAGGAACGAAGAGTCACAATGACAGGTGGAGGAACCGAAATTCGGGACTGAGAGAAATGGAGCTGCCGCCCCAGCCCCTCCCAGGGCTGCCCAGGACAGCCCCAGGGGCCGGGTGGGACTCCCATGCTGATGAGTCAACAGGAGCGGTTCAGACTGACGGGGTCACTGCTTAGGGGTATGAGACACTGGCGCGCAGCGGAAGGGTGTTTTGGGACTGTACCTGACTTACTATGGGATGTTCGGAAAAAGGGAGGGATCAAGGTGCTTTGTGGAGTAACACGGGTGGGAAAACAGAGGGATAAGTATGCGTGTCTGGCCATGCCCGGTGCCTGATCAATGCAGTCTGTCCTGTTTTCTCATTAAACTCCATTTATAACTATTTTTCTGGGTGGTTGGGCTCTCTGTTCTGAATGCACATGTGTGTAGGTCTAGGTGCCTTCAACTAGCCAGACCACAGGTCACTGGGGGCCCACGTGTCTGTGGTGACGGCAACTGGAGAGGCTGAGGGTATGTCAGTGTGTGATCGCAGGCGAGTCTCGAGCCAGACTAATCAGAGAGTAAGTTAAGCAGCTTGGGAGCTAGATACGTGTCTCTGAGTGAGACAACGGGAGGAGTTGGCGACCAGAGCGTGAAAGATCCTGGAAGATCCACACCTCACCAAGACTTTTTTTGATAGCCAAACAACTTACCCGATCGCCATCGAACAGACAGAGCCGGACATGTCTGCTGAGAACCTGTATACTGACTCCTGGGAGAGGAATCGTTTTACAGCTACATAAAGTTACAATCAGGGATACTCGAGTTGGTCTGGGATAGATCTGAAACACAGACAACAGAAGGATTAAATCTACAGGCTCCTCCTGCGTGTGGTACCAGTTTGTGTTTGTTTACTGAGATGATCAAGTGTAATATTCACTAGGCTGGATTCTTCTAACCACAAAGCTTGTGCAGTATTAGCAACAGCAGCAAAATTTCTTCATAAGCCTTTACCTCTCTTCTATTGCTATGAGCATTTTAGTGTGACAGATAGAAGGTCCCATCAAAGTTTGAGAAGAAAGAAATATTCTAAAAATGGCACAAATCAAGATACAATTGTTAGCCAAAATGAAAGAAGACAAATTAAATTGGTGATTTCATAGTGCCTAGCAGAAGCTCATAAAAATTCCACTAGTCACTCATGCAGATCTGCTTCACCCCAGACAGTGAAGGAACCCACAAACTTAAGATGAAGCATGACTTTTAAAAGATACCAAACATGACAACTTTTGCCTATTACAGAGTAGGATGTGGTAACATCTACTGCCTAAGGAGTCTAGATTGACATCGAAACCTATCATCTGTTTCACAGCAATATTTACCCACCAATATGACGTATTTTTTTTAGACTGCTACAGATCTCAACACTTCTCTCAAAGCAAAAGCGTCATAGCTTTCTTACCAGTAATACTCACAGTGTTTTTTTCAGGGTTCCACACCAAGTCTTTGAAAGCCAACTGTGAAGGAGTAAGTTCAGGCTTCAAAAAGTAACTTGCTCGAAACTGATGGCCTACAACAAAAGTAATTTTAAAAAATCTTAACATTTTCTACGATCTTTATTGCCACAAAATGAACAACACTCAAAATTCAGATGTGGCTAAAGTCTGTTTGAGTATTTGGCTGGTCCAAACAAAACTATGGTGGTATCTTCTACAAGCACCCTTTAAAAGGGTACTGTTACTATTTGTAAATATTCTGCAGTATTTCATTCCAGAAACACAGAAATTTAACAAAAAGAGCTATTGACTCGATTGATGAGAGATGTGTAACGTACTCGGTGAAGAGACTCCAAAAGATCTCCGAGAAAAGGGGAAGATAAAAAAATCATTGTTTTCTGCAATGTCAATGGGAAGTATCTTCCAAAGAGGAAAATCTTTGAAATCATTAGGAAATTTGTCATTGCCTCCATGTAGCCAGGATTTCACACAGATAAATTAAAACTTCACTGGAGAAGAACAAAAAGCCTTTTATACGTTATGTGATGGGTCAAATGTAGCCTGTACAGATTACTAACTATAATTAGGCAACACTGATTTTAGTCCGATAGACTAGTAACCAGGATAAGAAACTCCCCACAGACACTTGAGAATCCTGCACTGGAGTCATTATGAGAAAACCTTACCTTCTTCTAAGAGCTGGAAAAGTGTAGATAGGCGGAATCCTGCAGGAACTGCTCCGATGGTTGCCAATACCTCTACTGTGTCGTTCTATTAACACACAAACAAACAGATATTAGTATTCCTGCTATTTAACATCTAATTCTGTCCTAATTTAGAAGTCTCACACAACCAATATCAGGTACCTGGGGAGTCAGTCACCTCTTCTCCTCCGAGGCTAGTCTGGCCCATCTCCAGGAACTCCTTTTACTCTGTTCTATGTATCAACCCAGCCAGGCTCCCAATTTGTTAAATCCCCCTTCCATTGCAAAGCAGCAGCAGAGCAGCCAGTTACAGAACAAAAATCACACCCTTGAAAGAAATGGGGCAGTATGTGGCAAAACAACAAAAGACATCTCATTGGCATCTTCTTTCAGACACAGGGACTGGGCTGCAGCCTATTTCTAAAGCGTTACAGAACCGTAGGATTTCTCGCTCCAAAAAGCAAGATAGGGATGTTAAAAACATTGACCTGCACTATGAGAAACAGCATTTGGTAAAAGTCAAACCTCGTCTACAAAATAATTAATGTTATGGTAGATGAAGCTGCTGGGTGAGAGAGACACCTACCTCTGTGATAGCTCTTCTTACAGCACTCCAGTGAGAATCCGTTCTGGAAGAAAAATAACGCATTTCTCATAATACATCATCCTTGTGTGGACAAAAATTTAATCACTAAACACAGGTTCGTTTTCAAATACCAGCAGCTTAATAACCACATCTATCTGAGATATTAATAATGATCTATTTCCAGCTGCTAAAACTAATTGCTAGATTATCTCATGAGCTAGAACACAATTCAATATACGACCCAGTCATTCTTTGATTTTTATGAGGGGGGTGGGGAAAAAAAAGCAAACCAAAGCAAAATTCCTGAACAAACCCACTCAACTAAAAGCATGCCTCAAAAAAAATCAAGTGTCTGCTGTACTGAAAAGAAAAATACAGTCACAAAGAACCAGATCCCCTTGTGAGGTATTCTCACCGTAAGAAATGTACTGCCAGATTTAAGGAGGAGGAAGAACAATTTTATGTTTATTCACTTTCACATCATCCATTTACCTTTTTCTAATTTGAGTTCCATCTGTTTCATCCACCACTTCTATGTGTTCTTCACTTTGCTCTTGGCTGTCGACATCTTCATTATGGACCTGTAATTCAGATTCAGAAAGGGAAAGTGCACCATTTCGTCACAGCTCCGTTCTTAAAAATGCTTTCTTCAACCACAGCACGTGTTAATAGTTTAGAACAGATTTTCTCTCTGTAATGACCTATCACTCCAGAGCACTGTAACTGCAGATCACTGCCCTGCGTTCTGTAGTTACGGTAAGGGACTGGAGTATTCCTACAAGTAAGCAAGGGAATGCATTTGCCAAGTGGATTCTTTAAAAAGAGAAACAGGTCAGCATCATGAATTAGAAGGCTGCCTGCTCAACATGCTCTTCGGTCACATTGTGAAAAGCTCTGTTCCATCTGATGACTCAGTCCAAACTGTGTGCCCACGTTTAAACGTTCACCACAATTGTACACTGGAAATATATGTGCCTGAGTACATGAACTAACATGTGTGAGGTACTCTAAAAATGGGGGAAAAAAAGTTACAAAGCTTTAAGATCCATTTTTTAAAAGGTTCTTCCATGTCCAATTACAAAATACTCTGACATTTACATGGCCTCACATTTCATATAAATTATGAAAAGCCCGAATTAGTGCATAGCAGCTTGGAGTCTTCAGAGTTGACCTTTAGTGACAAAGATTATGACTTTCATGTTCAAGAAGCTTCACATCTTCACACGGCACAAAAATACTGCTTTTGCTAGCCCTCTCCGTACACAGGTACGCAAACGTGGTGTTATTTCCAAAGAACTGGCAAAACCACTGCTGTGTGCCCCCATCTAAGCACCGTGATCAATTTTATGCAGCTAAATTATCATTAATCTGTATAAAACACCAGAGGTGAGACTAAAACAGGAGGAGACCGCAGCACACTCACCGCCAGATAGGTTCTAGGAACGAGGCCCCTCTCCCCTTTCGAGTTTTCGGCTACCCACCAGCCATCCGCCTTCTTGTCGTGTATAAGTAGGATTTCACCTTGCTTTGCCGTGAGAGGGAGACACAGAAACAACAGACAAACAAATATTTCAAAACGGCTCCAGCCACAATTTAAAAAAAGAAAAAAAAAATAAAATTTTCCCAACAGAGATCACAGACTACCACAACAGACTCCGCCACCACAGAAGGAGGCAAAAGGACTCTGGGCTCCACCACGCCAAACAGACACTGGGAAAAGCCTTTTCCCTCTGAATCTCACAATGAACCGCCTGAATCCCAAAAGCACAGGGCTTAATTATCATTACTGCGTAATACAGCATGACCTGCAGCCAAAACACTTCATATTTACCCTAAACGTGAGATCCCCTTCCTGCTGTGCATTAAAGTTCCCAACTGCAACACATTCTTTAACATTTGGATCATCCAGCAATTTATCCTCATCATCATCATCTGCTTCTTCACTGTCTTCCTCCTCACTACTTTCTTCATCTTCACTCTCATCCTCTTCTCCATTTCCACCTTCTGTTCGAGGATCTTTCTGCTGTTCCTTATCCCTACCCAAAATAAACCAAACTTGTAATTATCTTAACGAAACTCCTCAAAATTGCTGTAAAGCCTTGCAATACAGGCTCATCTGCAAGGACGTTATCCAGATACAGCATCTTCATTCCCGTGTTTGGCTCTCTGTCCCCATCTAGAAAAAAACTCCGAAATCCCAATGGTGTTTCCTCCCTAAGCATACAGACCACATTGCACCCTCTCCTCCCAACAGCCACATTATATTCCATCCATTAACCAGCACCCTCAGGATATTCCAGCGAGTCATTCTTGACTGCGTGGAGAAAACAAGCCCCGTAGGAGCTGGCTCTTCAGCACTTCTTTTTTAGCAGTATGGCAAGACCATAAAGCCGAGGAGATAACAATTTTTCAGGTCCTTTCCAACTGTCCTATTACAGTGCAGATTGTATTTATTTAAGCTACTCACACTGCACAATTCGTAGTCGCGTTATCCTGATCCAAGGTAAGGAAAAGTTTCTGCAGCTGCTGGCAGAGTTTTAGCAATAGCTTTTCTTCTTCTTCTTTCCTCTGATTATAATTCCCCACCGGCGCAGGCTCATCAGCCTGAGAAACAAGAACACAACAAATCGCTCAAAGAACCAAAGTTTTCCTATAAAGTTACGTTTTCCAGACACGTCTTACGAGCTTTCACCTTCCTAGGCTGCTGTCCCTCCCTGGGTAGTGAAATCTTTCTTGTCCTTTTCCTCTGCCACTGCGAAATTCCGTGTTAAATTTCAAATCCGCGTTCTCCGCTTCCAACACAGTGCATTGGGTTGATAAACATTTTGTGATGTACTGGGTTGATAACGATTTTAAGCGCAGAATTCGTATGCAATAAAGCATTAAAGATAGATTTTTAAATATTAAAAATGGATCTCAGAGATCCCAGCTGGGGGCTGTGTAGCGCTGGGCATCGCTCTTGTCCCCGGGCACCTAAAATCAAAGGAGGCTGGTGTTCTCTAAACACTCACCCTGATGCATTTTGGAGAAAACCATTAAGAATTTTGTCTCCATACTTACTTTTTTCAAATCACGAAGAGCATTTGCATTCTCATCTACCAGTTTCTTCAGCTGCATGCACCTGCGTTGAAAGCAAGACAGATGGAGAGCGTCTCCTTAAAATCCTGAGAGACGGGCGAGCCCCATCTTGCACGCTTACTGAAACATGCAAATGGGGATACTGGGAGCTTCACCCGGCACTGTGTGCACACAGCTTGACAAACACGGGCACGACCCAGCCTGGGACGTGCTGGTTTGAACTGCCTCAGTCCCTTGGGGGTGGCACGCAGCTGCCCCGCCGCTTCTGCCTGTGCAACAGACGGGGGAGAGATCTGTGCAACTGGGAGAAAAATGGGAATTGCGCAGGGAACCGCCTGCTCCTCCTTCCGGAGCCAAGACTGGAGGGGATCTCCAGGGGCTTTGCTCAGAGCAACCAGGAGATGGTTCTCTGCACACCGGGAGTTCAGCGAGGCGGCTCCCGACGTTAAAAGGGATGACGGCCGAGCACGGCCCCCACCTCCCCACGCCCCCGTGCTCCCCGGGGAGGGAAGGGGCGCCCCGGGGCCCGCTCACCTCTGCGACAGGGCCCTGCGCCGCCCGGGGCCCGCGGCCGCGCTCTCCGCCCGCAGCGCCTCCACCTGCAACACGGGACAGGCGGGGGTCAGCCGCCGGCCGAGCCGAGCCGAGCCGAGCCCCCCCGCGCCGCCCGCCCCGCTACCTGCGCCCGCAGCTCCCGGCTCCGCCGCTGCACCCGCTGCAGCGGGCCCCGCGCCCGCCGCCCCGACATGGTCGCTAGGCAACGGGCGCCGCGGGATGCCGTCACTTCCGGCGGCCGCAGCCCGCCCGTCCCGGCGCGGCGGTGATGGCGGCGGCTGACGCCTGCCCGGAAACGGGCCCGCGCCGAGCGGCACCGGCACCCCGGTGTGTTATTTCTGCCGAAAAGCCACAGGACTGCTCGCTTGGCTGCAAACCCTGAAGGGGCGCTGGGTAGTCTTTTATTATTTTTTTTTTTTCCAGAAAAAAAACTTTAGGAACTTTTGGCAGTTCAGTAACATGGTTGAAAAGCATTCGCTAGCCATGGGAGGGGAGGAAAGAGGTGTCCCAGGCCAGGCTGGATGGGGCTTTGGGCAAACTGGTGTAGCGGAGGGTGTCCCTGCCCATGGCAGGGGGGTTGGAACTGGATGATCTTGGAGGTCCCTTCCAATCCAAACCATTCCATGATTCTGTGATTCTAAGAAGGAACGCGCTACAGTTACCTCTGCAATTCCTTGTCCAAAGGGCAAGAAGAAATTCAGAGCCCACAGCACAAGCATCCTTCATGGAGTTTCCCCGTTCGTCCGGCTCTCTCACCACTCAGTTGTCCCCATAATGAGACTGGTCACTCCCAGCAAGCGCCCCTAAGGTACGGTTTCGCTTATCAGAGAAATAAAACACACCCGGGACCATCACGTCGTGGTTTTTGCCAGTTTAATGTACCAGCAGCGCTGCTGGGCGAGGGCAGAGCCGCACACCTCGGTAGCAGACTTTTTGGAGCACAACCCCTTCGAACATGGAAAAGCATCTGGTGCGTCGCTCCTGCACCCTCCACGTTTCAGCGTGATGCAGCTCAGGATCTTGGTTTCCGGAGGACAGAAGAGAGGCGCTGCTGTTCCACCGACGCTGTCGTTTTCCAGCAGCTCTTGGATGCGGTTTCCAAACCGGCTCCCACAGCGGCGCGGTGCGAATCCGGTTCTGCTCACGCAGCATCTGCCGAGGCGAGGCTGTTGGAAGAGACAACCGGAGGGTCGCGCTGACCCCCCCCGGACCCCCTGCGAAGGCCGGGAGGGAGCCCGGCTCCCGGCGGGCCAGGCACGGGGCCGCACCGAGGCACCTCCTGGGCTCAGCTCGCCTCCAGCTGCTCCTGGGCGGCGGCGAGCCGGCGCTGGAGCCGGCGCTGGCGCCAGCGGAGGAAGCGGCGGCGGGCACGGCCCGCCTGCCAACCCACCAGCACCCCGGCCGCGAAGGCGGCCAGCAGCGCCCAGCGCACCACCCGCGGCCGCAGCGCCTCCAGCCCCATCCCGGCTCCAGCTCCAGCGCCGGGGGCGGCACCGCCTCCCGCTTCCGCCGGGGCGGGGGCGGGCTCCGTTAAAGGCGGCGGGGCCGGGCAGGGGCAGTGTCCGCCCGCGCCATGGCGGAGGCAGCCTCGCAGGTAGCGGAGCGGTCCCGTCCCGTCCCGTCCCGTCCCGTCCCGTCCCGTCCCGTCCCGTCCCGTCCCGTCCCGTCGAGGATGGGGGTCCCGCGGCGGTGACGGGCCCTTGCTGGCAGAAGAGGGGCGCGGTCCGTTATGCCGCCCGTTATGCCGCTTCTTGCCTCTGTAGCGCGCCCTGGGGTGAAAGGGACCCTCTCTGAACATCTCCCCTAGGTTTGGTTTCAGGCTCCAGCACCTACTTACCAGCTGTCCTTGGTCTTGCCCTCTCCGCAGGATCTCCTGCTGGCAGCAGCGTTTGTCTCCGATGCGCAGTACAACAGAAATATTCCTTTTAAGACCTCCCCGGAGGCAGTCAGGTAAGGAGTCGGTGTCCCTGCAAAGGCTCGCACCATCCTGCTAGAGCAGGGCTCTGCACTGGTCTTACAGGTAGCGTGCAGTGCTGTGGGGCACTTGGGCTGGGATGGGGAGAGCCAGCCACGGTGGTGTCCAAACAGCAGAAGCTGGCAAAGGCTGGGACCTCCGGTTCACCAGCTGGGTGCTGAGAAGGTTGGGTGGGTGGGACGCAAAGAACTGGGTTCAAGCTGAAATGCGTTTATTTGAATGGGGCTCAGTGCATCTGTGTGTTGAGCATGGGGAAGGAAATAAAAAATTGAATTTTGCTGGAGGGAAAAACCTTAAAATCTTTCAGGACTGAAGCTATAGCATCCTGTGGGGATGGGGAGCATGGGAAGCTTGGTCAGCCCTCACCTGCGTGGAAGGGGGTGTGGGAGTGTGGCTGAGCTGGGTGTAACAGCAGGGTTTGCTGCACGGTTGGGCTGCGTGGGAGAACAGCCCTGTGCCAGGTGGTCACAGCCATCACCACTGGCGTGGCAGCGGGTAACACGAACCTGCCATGCACCAAAGCTTTAGCTAATCAAAGGAGCGTGTGGCACCCCTGCTCAGGTGGACTTCAGAAAGGGTGGTAACTGCTAGGGGCAGGAGTAATTAAAAGCTTGTGTTAATTGGCAATAAATGAAATTCTCCAAGTCAAGAGCATTTTGCCTGCAGCAATGACTCTTCCCTTTTAGCAGCTGGTGAGGCTAAGCAGCTCCAGTCAGAGGTGACTCTTCATCGGGCTTGGACTGCTTTAGGCTAATTATACTTTAGGCTGATTATTTACTGCAGCCTTCCAGTACCTAAAGGGGCTACAGGAAAGCTGGAGAGGGGCTTTTTACAAGGGCGTGTAGTGACAGGACATGGGCAATAGATTTAAATGGAAAGAGGGGAGATTTATATTGGATCTAAGGAAGAAATTCTTCCCTCTGAGGGTGGTGAGGCACTGGAACAGGTTGTCCAGAGAAGCTGTGGCTGCCCCATCCCTGGCAGTGTTCAAGGCCAGGCTGGATGAGGCTTTGGGCAACCTGGTGTAGTGGAGGATGTCCCTGCCCATGGCAGGGGGGTTGGAACTGGATGATCTTTGAGGTCCCTTCCAACCCAAACCATTCCATGGTTACTTCCATGTGTACGACTCGAGAGAAGGTGGTGAGTGTGGAAGGGAAAGGT
Organism: Tauraco erythrolophus; assembly: GCF_009769465.1. Lineage (NCBI taxonomy): Eukaryota > Metazoa > Chordata > Aves > Musophagiformes > Musophagidae > Tauraco > Tauraco erythrolophus. The sequence goes on from NC_141466.1 coordinate 131,897,508, forward strand.
GATACGACAGGCTGCCGGCAACACCGCGTTTGAGCGTTGATGACGCCTGCAGCCCTCCCCACAAACCCTTCCTTCTTACTTCGTTCTCATGTCTTAGCCCCTGAAGTTTCCTGGGCATCTGGGAGCCAGGAGTGTGGTTAAGTCTGTCTGTCCCAAAGGCTGTGAGCAGGTGTATGCCGTTGTGCAGCCGTAATGTCCGTCTGCTTTGGAAGAACAGACTGTGGGGCTATATTTTTGCCCTGCCCAAGTTTAGGATAAATGGCAGAAACGAGCAGGTTTTACGGGATCACGTCTTGATGGTGTTATTAAGGGTATCATGTCATCTGTATAACCACCTTGATGCAGGTGGTTACTGGGCAGACGAGATGACTGCTTGGCAGCGTTGGTGGCTTTTTTATTGGCAGGGAAACTGCATGCTCTGCAGATCTGCTTCACATCTCCCCAAAGGAGCCACTGTTGCGTGCTGTTGTGTGCAACCTCCTCTGGGAGGCCTGGAGCTGGCTGTGTTTGTGGTTATTGCTGGTGTTCACGAGAGGTTTTGCTGCCTTAGCAGGTGGGATACTGCTTAAGCTCTGTATAAAAAAGTTTACTGGGCAACTCCATGCTTCTCTCTGGTGGCTTTTCTTATCTCTTTGCTTTTTAACCTGCAAAGAGAGGGTGCTGGATAACTAATCTGACTTAGTTTGTGTGTCATGTGGGTACCTGAGCTTAGCAGAAGTTTGCACTGGAATTAAGGAACAAGGTAATTGCAAAAAGGGAGCAGCTTTACCAAGCCTACATGTTGCAGTTTTAAACTGAACTGAAGAACACCTGTGTTCAACCTCCCAGGGTGTTTTGCTCCTTGAAAGGGGGTGTAGTGTCCATCAGCTATGAGACTATAAGGAAGGGCCAGGAAACGAATTGCCAAATCCCTGGCTGGCAAAAACGTGCTATTGTTACCCTTCTTCCTCCATGACTGCTTGGAACAGCATGTGCTGTTCTTCCAAGATGTATTTCATGATCCCGTGGGTATGTGCACTGAAGCCTCTATTTAGGGTGCCACTGCCTTCTTTCTGCAGGCTTTATTATCTCTATAACCACTGGGTTATGAGAACAGCTACCTACTTCTTCATCTTCCTCAACCTGTCCCTCGCGGTGTTCGAAGAGCCTGCCGTGTATCCGCTCCCCTTCCTGGTAAGTTTTCGGGGTAGAAGCAGCGATGCAGCTACTGCTGCGTTGTTTGGTAGAGCAAGCGAGGGTTTCTTGCTTGAAACTGGTTGTTGAGGTGTCAAGGGGTAATTGCTGCTGATCTTTCTTCTGATACATTTGACCTGCTGAGACGGAGGCAAAAAAGGGGCATAGGAGCTAAACAGGGACGATGGAAGCCACTGTGGGCATCAGCGATGGCCGATGTGACTGTGGAAAAAGTCATGTTGCTTTTCAGCATCTCGAGAGAATAATTCCAGCCTTTTGTGTGACCCAAGTCCAGCCCTTATGTCTGGAAGAACAAGTGGAGCGTTGCCCTTTGGATTGATTTTTCTGCAGCCTTTATTTCTTCTGCACTAGTGCGTTTGTGAGAGATGTACTTCTTGAATCCTAAGCAAATACAAATTTATTGACTTTCACCTGTCTGTGGCAGGGAGTTGCCCAAAAGTGACCCTAAAACTATTGCTCAGTGTCAGATATGTGAGCCTGTAAAACAGCTGGCAGCAAAAACCCACTGGAAAAACTTTACTGATTTTGCTTGGTTTTCCTTTGCCTGTACCCCAGCCTGAGCATCCTTGTCCATGCAGAGGGGGCTAGCCCTGCTCTTGGTCGCCCTGACTCAGGGCCCCTTCTCTCTCTGCAGGTCACTTCTCTGGTCGAGGTGTTGTGCCTTCTGGTGTTCTTCGGCCGACTGACACATTTTGCGAAAGTCACCCATCGCAACGTATTTTGGAAGGATACCAAGAACATCTGCATCATGGTTGCAATCCTGGTGAGTTAGGCCTGAGGGAGTCTCCAAGGTTGAAGTGGCCAACGTGGAGGTGGCTTTTTCCTCCTGTTGCTTTCCTGGTAACGGGCTCTACGAAAGCCATGGCCGAATCAACCAACAGTTGGGGCTGTTCTCACAAGCCTGTTGTGTGTGCATCGATCTGGTGTCAGTTAACCCTGTGGTCTTCACCATCAAGGCACGTTTCCAACACTGCTTCTGGGAATTTTCCTTCCTTCTTCTACAGTTGTCTCTGACGGACTTGGCCGTGTATGGGGTCCTCAGGATATACAATATACGGAGCATTCGGTGGTCGAGAATTGTGAGGCCCATCTTCCTGATCAACTTTGCAGAGAGTCGCCAGGTAAGGAAGAGGTCTGGTGGGATGTACCTCCGGTGCAGGGTCTTATTTTTGGACTGCCTGCTGCTTTCTGACATCCAGGGGATTTAGTAGAATGGTTTTGGGACAGAAATGGCAGAATTTAGGTTCCTGTGAGTGAAGTTCTCTCCCAGAGGTGGCCTGAAGCAGGAATTTGGGATGGAGGAAAGGATGCGTTCACACTGGTGCTGCTTGGGCTCTGTGTGAAGTACCAAAAGGCTTCTCCCTGTACCTATGGACTGGGTTACTGGTGCCCAGAGCCCCGAGTGTGCTCGAGGCTGGGACTAGAGCTTCCCACTAAGCGTGGTGCTGCGATGATTTAGGGAAGATCATGCTTAACAAAGACTGCATGGAGAAAGAAGAGTGATTCCTGTCGGGTCAGCCCGTGGGCTGTGCTTAGTCCAGCCTCTGTTTGCCAGCAGCGTTAGATGCTGTCCTCAGGAGGCACGACCATGAGCAGAGCTGCAAAGGAGAAAAACCTTTTCTCCCTGGGTCAGGGGCCAGGTTACTTATTTCTGGAAGTCTCCTAGGCAAGCAAGCACGAGTGTCACGCTGTTTTCAGAGACTTAACTTGTAGCCCAGGTGGGTGATTTGGACTCTGATTCCTCTTGTCACGGGAAGATCTTTTCCCTGCTGCCGAAGACTGTTCTGGTCCTGACTTATAAATGAATAAACTACGGTGGTGTGGGGGCCTGGGGGAGGGAGCAGTTGAGCTTCCATACTCAGAGCATCTGTTTTGTAGCCTGGAGTGGTGGGCTCTTTTCCCCGATCAGTCCTCTGCAGCAAGAGCATCTCAGCAGTGCCACAGGGCCCTCTGTCCCTTGGGTAGCTGAGTTCATGATGACACGTGGATGAGGTCTCTCCTTCCAGCATCTCTTCTGGGGAATGAGGAGGAAGGGCCTGGTACTCATGCCAGCAATGTTCTGCTAAAATCTGTGCAAATCTGAGTCAGAATCTCTCCTGCCAGGCAACAGAACAGCACCTGTATCCCACTTGGTTTGCCTGTCCCTGTGTCTGTGTTTGAGCTGGATGGGATGGCGAGGGGAAAACGGGTCCCACTTTGCCTCTAAACGGTTCCCTTCTCCCTGGCAGATTCGGAGAGCCTTCCGCAGCATCCGCAACACGCTGCCAGAGATCACCTACGTCTTCTTGCTCTTCATGTTTAGCCTTCTCATGTTCTCCCTCATGGCCCTGAAGCTGTTTGGTGAGAGGTGCGGACGCTTCTTTTGCTCAGAGCTGGGTGGGAAGAAGGAGTGTGATGCTTTTGAGCAAGAGGGAATCTGGCAACTCCAAACAATTACAGTGAATACAAGCACTGCTGATACGTGCAGTTCCTCTAGTGGGGCATGGATGCTCTGTGCTTAACTTCAGATTGTCTCTTTCCTCCTAGGAACCTCCAGACAGCAGAAGGCTTGCCATATTTCAGGAACTACCTAGAAATTGTGTTTGACCTCTATGTGCTGGTGACGACAGCAAACAGCCCGGATGTCATGTATGTGTGCTGAGCTTGCAGTCTTTGTTGTGACAGCCGGTGTCCTGCTCCTAGTGGCAAGACCTCTGATTAGAACAGTACTCTGTTTTGCACAAGAAGGAATTTCAGAGCGGCAACAGGGCTTTTACTTTTCCAGCCTGCAGGGGCTTCATGGATTGTCAGCCATCTGTTTTCTTAAATGGCTGTGAATCGGAATCCGAGGTTAGGAAGACTTTTAGAAAAGTTGCTTTAAAAATATTGCTTTCCAAATGACCCAGTAGCTGACAAAGGCTTAAACCTGAGGGACAGACACACATGCTCTTTGATTAAAACCCTTTCCTGAAAAGGAAGGGCGTGCTCTAGTGATCAGATTACTTCTTCTCTCATGATATTTGCAGGGCTTTCTATGCAGGCTTTAATTTGCATAGTCCTGTTTAAATTATGCAAGGATTGGGCTTTCCATCCTCATTTTCTTCTAATGACATTCCCATTTTGGTTTGTGCTGTGAAGGTGCTATCAAAGGAGGGGGGGGCAGGGAGGAATGGCAAACTATCTGTGTGCTGGAGATGTACTGAACAGAACTGGGACGTTACAGGGACCCTGGGTGTTTAGACTGAGAAATGCAGCTAGTCCTCCTAGGGTAAGTGGAAGGGGAGGTCTGAGTGCAGTGAGGGTCTGTGAAGCCAGTAACCCACCAGCTTAGGACTGAGACCTCACCTCTAGACTCTGCACGTAAGCTTAGACACACTGACAGGAGCTTAATCTTTGTGCTTTCTCTCCTACATCCCTTCAGTCAGGGACTGATAAACTAGGATGAAAACCCAGTGGAAGAGACCTGTTCTGTAACTGAACTGATGCACAGTTTTGGCTTTGTTGCCTAGCTCGTGTGTTATCTGGCCATCCAAAGCAGTACTTGGAATTTCATCTGGAAGACTGTTTTCTTGTGATTTCTCCGGTTTTTTTTTCCTCTATTTTTCTGCTCAGCAAGTAGCAATCTCTCTCCCCTTCTCCAGGATGCCGGCGTTTGACTTCAGCTCATGGTACGCCCTGTTCTTCATTGCCTTTGTCATTGTCAACACTTACATCTTCATGTCACTCTTCCTGGCTGTTGTGTACAACAACTACAAAAAACATCTGAAGGTAACGTTTGGAGGGTTGTGTTGTGATCAGTGACGGCCTGCTGTTCTCTGTAACCTTGTAAGGAAATATCTGACCTTCCCTTGGAAGGTCTTCTGCTTCTGGAAAACGTAGAGAAGGGGGTACAGCTTCTGGCCTCTGCGGATGCTTTGCAGGTAACAGGCACAGGTCCACCTTTCGTGTCATGGGGATTGTTGAGATTTCTGCTTTTAGCATTTAACCCTGAGATATTTTATGCTGCTGTGGACCCAAAAGTTGCAACAGATGGGAGGCACATGTCTCTGCGTTGTCACTGTTAGTCTTAGTCCTAGCTCAAAACTGCTGTCTCTGTGCAGGAGACTGTTTTTCTTTGGGTATAAATACACAGCATGCCTTCTCTGCCACTGCACGTGCTCCTAAAGCAAAGGAAACGTAAAGGGAGGTCTAAGTAAATTTGAACTCTTGCTTCTTCCACCCAGACTGAGTAGGTGCAGGTCAGTACTTGTGATCAGGCTGCAGTCACCCAAGAGCGTAAGGTTCTTTAGCCTGCTTAGAATTTTGTGCAGAAGAGGGTCTCCACTCCAGTCTCAGCAGTATTTCCTTACGGATGGGAAGCATGTGTAGGCATATCCTTGTTGCTTCTGTGACCTGTGAGCGTGCAGATCCTGTGATCTTTGAAAGATATCCCCCCATCTCCTTCCCGTTAGACACTATCCTTTGTCTCTTCTTCTGGTTTTTCAGTGCATCTCCCAGCAGCAAGCAATCTAGTGATCCTTCCAGAATCCTCTGCAGAGGGCCCATGGCTGCTCGTTAAATAGCATTTCTCATCATCCCGTTGACTGTGCCATACTTTGTGTCTGCTGTCACTCTGTGTTCCTTGGAGTCTCTCCTTGCATCTCTGTACCATGAAAATAAGATTAAAAAAACGAAGGAGGGGGAAAGGTCACTGAAACTGCCTGAATCCTGATGCTCTCTTTCTAGAATGAGATCCGCAAGCTTGCTTACATGAAGCACCGCAAGATGATAGAGGCCTTCAACCTCCTGAAGGAAGAGGAGGGAGCGCAGTTCGTGGTCAGAGAAGCCCGGTGGAAGCAGCTTGTCAAGCTGGTGGCTCCTGATATCAGCAACTCCCACCGAGAGCTGCTGCTACACATCTCAGATGATGAGCAGAAGGGTTTCATAGGTGAGCAGTGGGGCCCTGCTGTGCTCAAGGGACTGGGGAGGAGCCCAGGGTCAGGAGCCTGATGCTTCAAGGGTTTTGGCATTGGGACTTGTGGTCCATAACGGACCCAGAAGGACTCCAGGCCCCTCTTCCTGCTTCCCTCCAGATTCCTTAAGTCCTGAAAGGTTGTTCTTTCTGCCTGTGCTGTAGCCCGTGTCAAGTACGCTGTGGGTGGCTCTTTGTGGCTATTTGACATCAGGCCAAGCTCGCCATGCAGAATGGGACGTCCTGTTCTCAGCACAGGACAAGGAAAGCCTCCCTCGTTATCAGATTCCTCCAAGCAATGCGGCTTCCCACCCAATCCTCTGGAGCCTCTCGCTCTGTTCCTGCTAGAGACAGGATATTGGGAGAGATGGGTCAGTCTCCTCGTGCTAGATCGTGCCCCTCCTGATCATCAAAGGTTTGTGTTGATTGTTGGCCTGTGGCTTGAGCCAGTCCCCCAGGAATGTGGCAGAGGAGCTGTTTGAGTACTGAGCTCAGCCTGTTCTGTGGTGGATACCACTTTGGGCATGTTCCTTGCCTGCTTCCGTGAACAGTTATTGAGTCCAGATTCCTGCAACTCGTGTGCACATAGGTTTGCGTTTGCCAGACACTGTCTTTTTTTAATGACAGCAGACTAACATGTAGTGCTTTCCGCTGCTGCAGACAAGAAGTCCTTCGTGCAACTGGCAGACCTCCTCAACATCCAGGTGATTACCCTGAAAATACGCAGCCATCCGCTTGGGCAGTGGATGCCTCGTGTGTACAAGTCAGCAGTGAGTCAGTTCCTGCGCAGCATGGTGAGGCACAGGTAAGCCCCTGCTCCTGGAGCAACCAGCCCTTGACATCCAAAGGGCTGCAGAGCAAGCAAACACTCATCAGGGTGTCATGCTGGAAAGTGCAAACTGAATTTAGGCAAATGTTGGGGGTTATGTTTTCAAAAGTGTTCTGTGGACCACATCTGCTCTTAGCCCACCTTCAGTGGTGTGGAGAAACTAGACTTGGCTGTTAGTGAGTCCATACCTGCTCCAATCCCACGTGTTCAGATCTTCTCTAGATGCTGAGTGTAAATAGTTTTTACTGAAAACAAGAAGTGCTTTATGTTGTCCTGCCTTGAAGGACCAGAGCAAATGCTTCACTTAAAGGTGATCTTGCCTCTGCTGCAAAGCTGCATGTGCTGCTTCATCAGCTCGTACTAAGTTGGTACTATGAGCTACTGGTGCTCTGTTTCGCATCTGAGACTTCCCAGAATGGCAAAATCACTGAGGTTGGAAGGAACAACTAGAGATGGTCTAGTGTAACCCCCGGCTCAAAGCAGGGTCAGCTAGAGTAGGTTACTCAGGGCTGTGTCCAACTGGGTTTTGAGTATCTCCAAGGATGGAGACTCCATAATCTCTCTGCGACTTGTTCTAGTGTTTGACCACCCTTGGTTAAAAAAAAAAAAAAAACACCCTACTTTTTGTTTAAATGGAAAATCCTGTATTTCAACTTGTGCCCCTTGCCTCTTGTGCTTTCACTGGATACCACTGAGAAGAGCCTGGCTCCATCTTCTCTACACCTTCCCATCAGGTATTTATACGTACTGAGATCCCCCTGACCCTTCTCTCCTTCAGACTGAACAATCCCAACTCTCTCAACATGCAATGTGTCAGACTGTCCTATCCCTTAATCATTTTAGTGACCTTCTGCTGCACTCATTCCAGTAAGCTCATGTCTCTTTGTACTGGGGAGCCCAGCTGTGGACACAGGACTCCAAATGTGGCCTCACCAGTGCTGAGTAGATGGGGAAAAATCACTTCCCTCCACCTGTTTGCAATGCTCATCCTAATGATCATCATCACCCAGGATGCTGATGGCAGCCTTTGCCACCAGGATGCATTGCTGGCTTATGTTCAACTTGTCCACCAAGACCCCCTCAGATCCTCTGCAGTGCTGTTTTTCAGATGGTTGACCCCCAGCCTGTGCTGATGCCTGAGGTTATTCCTCCTCAGGAGCAGAACTTTGCATTTCCCTCTGAACATGGCAGGGATTCATCTCTGCCAGCTTCCCCAGCCTGTCCAGGTCCCTCTGACTCCAGCACACCAGTCTGGTGTACCAGCCACCCCTCCCAATTTTGTGTAGTCTTCTGTTTGACTTGTCCAGTCTTTCTGCTTGAGGAACGCTGCTTGACTTGTTGGAAACACAGTGCATCAGTCCCTAAAAGTTTGTTTAATGCTGAGAGCATTGGCAGTGGTGTTCCTTGGAGGCTTGACCTCTGCTTTGTGTTGGACTTCAAGGGCAGAGCTAAACTCTGTAGCAACTTTCCTAAACTCTCAGGTTTGGGGAGAACTGATGGGTAAAGGTAGTGTACCTAAATGGCAGTGTTTGAGAGGAGGCAAAGAACTCCTGAAATAACTGTGTAATTTCTACCTTCTCGGGAGTGACAAACTGATTTCTTTTTTTTCTTCTTGCAGGGGATTTGTCTGGACTTATGATGTGATCATTCTAATAAATGCTATCTTCATCGCACTGGATGAGGAAACCCCCTACATTTCTTATGCAGAGTGGGTCTTCCTTGCTTTGTACATAATTGAGATACTCCTGAAAGTGTACACTTACGAACCGAGGGCGTTCTTCGGCAAAAACCAGTTCTGGAACTGGTGAGTGGGATGAATGTTTGTTTTAAAGGTGGTGTCAAGTGTGATGAGATCTCTGTGCTCAGCCCCTCAAGAACTGAAAGCCTCTTGGAGACCTGGGCTGCCAAACTCATGTACCAGGGTGTAATTAAAATGATTGTATGTATCAGAGGACCTTGTGCTCTTTGCTGGCCCCACCTGGCTCTGACAGACACTACTGTGCTCTGCTCTGCTAGCTCAGTCCAAGGTGACTCTGCAGCGCGTGGAGAGAGCGGCTGTGCAGGGAAAAGCCTTTTGCTAAACAAAGCTTTCCCATCTTCCCAGCCTGCAGATAGTTGGAGGTGATGCAGGGCTGCCTGGCACAGATGTGAGGAAGAGGGGTTACTATTTCCGTGTGTCGTGTGGCAGCTTAAGCTCTGTTGCCACAAGTCTAACAGCACTGCCTTCCCTCGTGCTAGGTTTGATACCCTCATCATCTTCGCTGCCTTGACTGCAACAATACTCAATACCACCCTGAGATCGAGTAAGTGCAGCTTAAGCAGTCTGCATGCATCTGGGAAACTCGGTGGTCTTGAGTGGTCTTTTGCCATCACCTTGGGCTTGGGAGGCTTTTTGACAGGACCATGAATTTCCTGTAGGCTTCTGAGAACTAACTCAGTTGTTTTTTGTTGGTTTTTTTGTTTTGTTTTGTTAAATAAACACCTGTTATAAAGAGTGTTGAACAAGGACATAATCATAACAAATGTAAGAACATGCTTTATCTCTACACTTCCTTGCTTATTTTTCATAACTAAGAAACCTTTTTGCTTTCTCAGCCACGAAGTACAACAGCCAACAGATCCTGGACATTGTCTTCATCTTGAGGGTCCTCAGGCTAATACGGATTGTTGACAGCATCAAAAGGTAATGAAGAGAATGGGATGGGGTATGGTTTTTGGGCCAGGCTGTGTCAGAGGCTGAATGAGACAGCGCTTTGAGTTGCTCTGCATGGCTGCTATGGACTGACTGTGGCCACCCAACAAAGCATCCCAAGGCCTTGTCCCAGCATGCCTGGGATGAGCCCAGTTGCTGCAGCCTCTTTGGAGACTTATTCGTAAGGGCATGTGGGGAGCACGTGCTGGATGGGATGGTAACAATAAGCAAGTGTGGGCTTTGAAAGAGCTTCCCCACAGCAAGTGTTGTCATGAATCATTTGCTGTAGGTTCCGGGTCATCATGAACACGCTGATAAACATCGTACCGACAATGTTGACGTTTGGTGGGCTGACTCTGGTAAGAAATCCTGGTATCTTGGTTCAAAGCACTCCAGTTTTACAGGAATGTGTCTTAAGTCTCATGCTCGTGTTGTTTTCAAGAGGATAAATGTAAATCTCTGGATGGCTGGCCTTTGAAACTGTGTCTGTTTGATTCTTGGTCATTGCACGTGTAAACGTGTCCAAAGGGGTTGGGTTCCTGCTCGTTGCCAGGTCAGGACGTTTTTCTTCGCTCCACGGGGCAGTGGGGATGTTCTGTGCAGTCTGGGCTTCAGGCTGTAAGGAATCAAACTGTGATTTGGGCAAGAAGCTGAACGAGAAACTTGTTTCTCAAATAATTTCTTAAAAATAAGTTCTCCTCTTACGATTTGAGAATATTTCATTTCCATGTATTTGAGCAGTAGTTCTTGGCTTGTTATTCCTGCCTGGTCCTTGCCCTTGAGTGGGTTGGGTCTCTTAAACTCAATGCTGCTCCTCAGCAGCTTGCCATGTCTGTAAAAACTGGAAAAACCTTCTGCAACTCTGAACTTGCCATGGAGCTTGCTGCTCACTGGAGAAGCAGGCAATGGGGTTTCTCTTCCCAGGTTGTGTACTGTGTGTTTGCTATCATTGGCATGGAGTTATTCCATGGGAAAATCCAGTTCTTCCCTGCAAACTCGAATGCTCCTCACGCCCTGGAATGTGGAAACCCAGCTCTCAAGGACTCTCTGTTCGCCCGTGGGAAATACTGCAAGAACAACTTCAACAACTTTGCGTCATCTTTCATCGTCCTGATGGAGCTCACTGTAGTCAATCAGTGGCATGATATCCTTTGTGGTGGAAGGTCCAAACTGGTGATCCATGCTCTTCCCTCTGTATCGCACATGGTGCCAGACAAGGGAGCAGTGGTCCCTGCAGAGGGTGTTGTTCAGAAGGTCGTTGCTGGCTGGTGTTATCCCATTCCTCCCTTAGCCCTGCTCTACAGCAAGATGTTCTCCTGCTTTAGCACCCTTGCCCTTAACTCCCATAATACTCTTTGCCAATGGCTTTGCCAACGTGACGGTTCAGCCTGCGAAGCTGTATTTCATTGCCTTCCACATTGTGATGGTGATAATTATTGTCAAGTAAGTTTTGGGTTGCCCTCTTCTGTTTCGGAGGGAAGAGGGGCTGTGCCCCCTGCCAGGGTGGTACTGATGGTCCCAGGGTCACACGTGGTGTGACTTGGAGAGACATTCAGGACATGTCGTAGAGAAACCTCCTGCATCCCCATCCCGGATGGGGACGTAGAGCTCCCCATCTCCAGTGGAGGCGGGGAGGGAGTTCTAGGGAATGAGCCTGGGAATACTGAGACCGTAATTGATGCCCAGAAGCAGGGGGGATGCCAGTAAGGAAATGCTGCTATGTAATTCTGCTCATCTTTTCTTTCAGTATCTTTGTGTCGTTCATTTTGGAAGCTTTCTTTGTGGAGTACTCCCTAGAGAAGAGTGAAGTGGAAACAGCCATCGAACAGAAAATCCAGGAGCTGGGAATGGGAGTTCAAGAGTAAGCCCTCCCCAAAAGCGTCGTGCTGGATGTGGCTGGCTTGGCCCATCCGATGAGGGCTGTGGGACTGCAGAAAAATGCCTCCCTCTGTCCCAAGATGTGAGCTGAGGCTCCTCTTCCCTGTCACAAAGTTCTTACTAATCCGTCATGACCATGGAAGTTGGTCTAGACGGCAGCAGAACATTACTCACCCCGTGGCCTCGCAGCCTGGCTGAGCTCTGCCAGCCCAGGGCTGCTGCCCAGAGAACAGGAGAGATGCTGGAGACTCACACCATGACTGGTGCTTGTGCCGCCCGAGAGGATCCATTGCTGCTGGGTACACGGGGCGCCCGTGGGGGGAAAACGTGCCTCCCCAGGGTAACTCCTGCTCCTTCTTGTGTAGGGATGAGCTCCAGGATGAACAGCTCCTTGATAACATGGAGAATGCTGAGCATGACCTCGAGGGGGAAGGTGGAACAAAGCCACAGCCTAAAGGGCTGGTGTTTAAAATTGCCTCCAAACGTAAGTGCGGTGCTACAGTGTGCCCAGGGGTTGGTTGGAGAGGCCACGGCTCTGAACCATCCCCGATTGTAGCCGTGTCTCTGGGGAAGCTCCCAAGCACTTCTGCTTCCGTTGGGCTAGAAAAGCAGCTCTAAAACCCAGCTGGAGGTTTTTAGGGAACTGTGGACACTCTAATGTTTGCTGTTTCTTTTCACTTCCATAGCAACATCTTTTCCTCTTCCCTACCCAGGCCCTCCTGTGCACGCTTGCCCTCAGCAGCCAGTCTGTGAAGGCACTGCCTCGGTGGCTGAGGTCCTGCTCTTGCCAAGAAGCCTGGGTTTCTGCTTTTCTCCTTCCTGTGTGCTCTCTGCATTCCTCCTGGCTGGGATCACGGGGTGACTATATGCTCCTTCCCTCTATCTTAATGCCTGCTCTTTCTTCTGGCTTTCTTGCTGCACCTCAGCACTTCCCTGAGCTCATGCTTCTGGGGATGACAGCTAATGGTGATCACAAAGCCACTGAAGGACACACAGGGAATAGAAGTGCTTAAAACCTTAAAATAATGGTCTTTATCCTTTACAAGTGCTCACAAGCACGTGGAGTAAAATACCAGGGAACATCATTTAGGGCATTGCCTGTTTAGTGTAACACACTGGGAGCAGCATTTGAGTATGAGCTGCCTGAAGGTGGCCACTACCCAGCTCCTGATGAGGAGCAGGAATCGATGCTTACAGTGACTTTTTTTTTTTTTGGCCACACGCAGGGTACCGGACGGTTGACGCTTTGCTCCAGCGCATGTTTGAGGCAGAGATCCCCCTTGAGGATGAAGGCCCATCGTTTGAAGAGATCCTAAACTTGTCCCCTCCCGCTGCTGTACCCAGTAATCTGACTTCGGAGAGCGCTGCGTGATGGGGGCGATCCCCGGCAGTGGCCGAGGAGGTTCTAATTCCCAGCTGCCTGGGGCTCCAGCGTGTTCCCTGGCTGGATGCCCTCAGCACCGTGCTCCTGTGCGTGGGGGACAGATGCCACAGCGGAGGGGGCAGCTGACGCTGGAAACAGCTTTGTCATGTAAAGGAGCTTTATCTCATGTAAAGTCTCATGTAAATATTGAAACTGAAACTACCCTCACGGGAAAGCAGAGGGAGTGTGTCTGACTGTGCCAGTCAAGTAACGGTGCCATATTCAGTATGTTATGAAATACCTACTTCTTGTAACTGGAATTGTGTATTACAGCACTTTTATATGCATACATGGACCAGTGGAAGCTGGATGAAACAGCTCTTTGCTACATTAAATTCAGCAGTCTGGAAAAAATGACCGATTGGATATCCGGGGGTTAATGGTGGGAGGTGGCTGGATGTGATGCATCATGTTCTCACCACAGGGAACTGTGGGCTCCTCCTAACTTTCGTGTTTATTTGTGTGTGCTGAGGAAGGAATCTGAGCAAAGCAGAGGACAAGTCTTGCTCACTGAGAGCAAGTGTCGTTGCAACTAAAGGCCACACAGCTGCTCCCTCTTCCCTGGGAGGGGGGGAAGAGAATCTAAGGGGAAAAGGGAAGGAGACGTGTGAGTTGAGAACAATTTCAGAACAATTGAGAACAATTTCAAAATAATTAGAAGTTTAAAAATCATATAATTTTTATATATCTTATAATTTCAGTTGTGTGTGTGTATATATGCACGTAAATGAGTGTGGTACTTTATGTGTGTTTATGAAATGTGTGTGTGTGTGTATATATATATAAAATGTGTACATTTACACACAAACCAGTGCTGCATAGTGGAATTGCTCACTACGGTCTGCCCCATGTCCCAGTTAGCATCCCAAAACAGAGAAGTCCTGAAACTGCGATCCCGGAAGAAGCGAGAGCCCTGAAGACAGACAACTTCCCAGCTCTCTAGCGAGCATGACGCTGCATAATCTGGAATATTCCATCATCTGCCTCGAGCCTTAGGACTGGGTTTAGGTTTGAGAGCGGAGTTGTGGCTCCGCATCCCACCCGAAATGCAAACCGCAGCGCTGTTGTGGCTCCCAAGCAGCAAACGGACTTTATCCCAGCCGAGCGCGAGGTGCGGCGGATAGATCTGCCTTATGGGGCCTTTACCTTCCCTAAACGAGAATTCATTCTTTTATATAGGGTTTTTTTTCTATACATAGGGGTTTTTTTGCCGCTCCCGCGCCCACGCGCGCTCCGCTCGCACGGCGGGAGCCGCCCCACGGGGCGGGGCCGCGCTCACCCAATGGCGTGACAGAGGAGGCGTGGCCTCTCGGCGGAAGCGCTTGGGATTGGCGGAGCGCCGCGGCCAATGGGGAGGCGGCGCGGCGGGTTTGAATCGGCGGGAGCGGTTGGGGCGGCCGGACGGGGCGGACGATGGACGGGGCGGCGCGGTGAGCGGAGGGGGGCTCCGGGGGGGGCACCGGGGGCTGCTGTGTGCCGGGAGGGCACCGGCACCGCCCGGGCGGGGGGCGGAGGGGCGGTGCGGATCGCGGGGGGAAGGAGCGGTGCGGTCCGCGGGGTGCGGGCGCCGCCGTGAGCCCCGGTCCGGGCGGTGCGGAGCCTCCGTGCTGCCCGGACGTGCCCGGCCTGATCGGCCCTTTCCCTTACAGGAGCTACGAGGCTCAGATCCGGAGTTACCGCGGGCCCGACCCGCTGGAGCCGTGGGACAGGTCAGCGCGGCCGCGCTCGGGTGCGGGGATGGCGTCTGGCGCACGGGGGGGTCGTGACTCGCCGCGTGTGTTTCAGGTACGTGCGGTGGGTGGCAGAATGTTTGCCCCTTCCAGAGCAGCAGAACCGCTTGCCCGGGCTCCTGGAGCAGCTCGTGAAGATGTTCTTGAGCGACAAGAGGTACCACCAGGACCCGAGGTTCGTGAACCACTGCGTTAAGCTGGTAGGTGTATGCTTTTTTTGGGAATTAAGCTGCCCTAAAAAATGAAAGTTGCCTCACCCTTCTGTAGTTCTGTGGCTGCAAAGAGCTGTGGGAGGAAAGGGAGCCCTTGGGGATGTGGCATGGAATTCACAGAATCACAGAATTTTAGAGATTAGAAGGGACCTCAAAGGATCATCTGGTCCAATTCCCCTCCCGGAGCGATGTATTGCTCTCCCCAGGAGCTCTCAGAGCTTGCTGAAGGATAGCATGTTTTTTTAAAGCTGTGTCCTTATTAGCTTGTGAGAGGCATCTTATCTACTAACTGACTTTATCTTTAGAAAATTATGCCTTCTTACAATAGCAACTAAGAAATTGTTATTTGGGGTTTTTTTTGCCTGCAACTTCCTTGGATGTTTTTGAAAGTGCTTATGGCTTATTCGTCTTTATCTTACGCAGGCGGAGTTCATCACTTCTCCTTGCCAGTATTTTGACTACCTGTACGGACAGGGAATTGGTGCCAAGGCATCCGACTTCTATGTTGCTTGGGCTCAGCAGCTCGTAAACGAAGGCAACGTGCAGTGTGCGGGAGCTGTCCTCCAGAAAGGGCTCCACAACCAGGCACAGCCACGAGAAACCTTGCAACAGCTGCACTGGTAATTCTGACACGTCTTCTACCTATTGAGCTATTCGGTAGCGCGTGATAAAATATTTTTTTTCTTATGTGGACATGCCCTGTGCTGTAGCAGAGGTAGATCGATGATTATTTTTGTTAAAAGGTAGGTATAAGTTTAACGATACTGATTTGGTGTTGAATATTTGTTGGGTGTTTTGGAGGACGTGTTGAGAGAAACTGTACCAGAGTGTCTTTAGTGATGTAGGGCCCAGAAAGAGAATCTCTTAATTGATTCGTTTCCTGTCTGGTCTCTGTTAAGTAGATCCAAACCATAAAGATGCGTAGCCCGACCTGCAGCAGGCAGCCTGCCTTGGAAACACGATGTGTGAGCATCACTACTTGGAAGCTCAAGCAAGTTAGACGTGCTAATGACACTTGGCTTTTCAAGTTGGGGACATCTGTGCCCTTTCCAGAGCGTAGTAGTTGGCTGCAGCTCTCGTGATGCTGCCAGTTGGATGCAGCTTCAGCTGCTGCTTGACTTGGACCCTCTTTGGTTTTGGTTGGTGGCCACGGCTGGAACTGCAGTGAGATCAGGTGTCCAATTCCTGATCCGAGCTGGATTTTGTAGCCCACCTTGGGGATGTATTGACAATAACACATACATCCAGTTTCTTGTCCGTAGTACTTAGCTGGGGGTGGCTGCCTGTTGGAGTTTAGCATTTAGCTGTTGGAAGCACTAGAGTTGGTGCTTGTCATGGTGACAGGTGTTCCCTCTGGGGATGATAAAACATCATCATGTTTATTTCCATATACTGCTGCCCATTGCAGGCTTTTTTATTTTTGAGAATGCGAAGCTCACAGGATAAGTCCACGTACAATAAGTGTCTTGTAACCAACCTGAGCGTTTTTGTGTTGTATTTCAAGGCGTGATGAGCGTACAAGGAAATCAAATGTTCCTGGGAGGTGGGGAGGAATGAGGGACAGGCGACTTAATGATAATAACTGACGTTTCTTGCAATTTAGCTGGCTGCAGAATTACGATCCTCGGAATCTTCCTTTGCAAGGTGAGGCTAAAGCTATCTGCCTGTGAGCTGTAGCTCAATTGAATGAATTTTTTACTTCGATCGGTGAGTTTTGTCCCTGAAGGAGCTAAGTTTCCTGCAGAAACTATTTTTTATTCTATTTTCCTGGCTATATTTAAGATTTTTAAGGGGAGTGTATTCAAAATGAGATATTAGGTTTCCAATGCTTAAAGTTAATACAAATTCATAAACGAGAACACGATTTCTGCTAATTAATGCAAACCTGTTATCTCTCCCAGGTGCTGCTCTCACAAAACCACTTCAAACTTCACATGCTGCAAATCAAATGGCTCCTCGAAAAAGTGTTTCAAAGCTCGATGACCCAGTGTACGCTTGCAAAAATCAGGTAAATGACTATTAATAAGTGACTTGGACACTGTGGGGAAAAATGAGGCGAAAAAACTTAAATCGGTGAGCTTGACTGAATAAGAAAGATAAAATACACTAACTATATCTGGTGTATCTCAAAAATGCTGCTGGTGGTTTTATACCATAAACATCACATCTTCCTAGAAATATCTCAATTGAGAAGTGTTGGGACACGCTTTTTAGTCACTTGGTGTGTTTCCAGAATCACAGGCAAGGAGTGATCCATCCAGATGGTTAGCATTCTTTGGAGGAACACTATCAATAGATTCTGTGCCAGTCATGCTTCTTGGGAATTGCCTGCATGGAATTTTCATGAAATTCAAATTACTTCTTTAAATACTCTTTTTAAGAACAAATGAAATATAATGTCAGAGGCAGAGAAATTTCCCAGCTGGTCCTCAGTGGGATGGTGGCTTGTAGAAGTCAGACTGTTGAGCTGGGAGGTGACCAGGAGGTGACTTTGTGGGAGCTGGTGAGCCCTTTTACAGCTTGCCAGGTCGGTCTCTCGCAAGTTCCAGCTGAGATTCTGATCATCCTTCCTGGAGATCTTGAATTTACTTTTTTTTTTTTTACAGTCCAAATCATGTCACCCTGCAGTCATCTTCCTTCACCCCCTTCCCCACAATAAAACAACAAAAAAAGAAACCGTGCAACCTGTAACTCGTTTTAGCTGAGTACCAGAACGCAAGGTTCTCGTTCTTCTGAGGTTTGGCAAAGCTGGTTATGGTTCTTCGCAGCCCTTCTGGCGCAGTCAGATGAAAGGGGAGTGAAAATAAAGGCTGAAAGACTGTGGGTAGGAAACTGCTGTAACCTTTCTTGACTTGGTCCTGTTTTCTGAAGTGCTCGTGACTCTTTGGTGTTGCCTGCAAACACTGAAAGTTCTCTTGGATGATGGAACAGAGCTCGGAATTTACTCTATCTGCTGCCTGTTCCTTAGCCCTGAGGTTGGATAGCTTGTCAGGGAAAAGAAATTGGGTGAGGCCACCCAGTCTTAGCACACCAAAGTCATCTCTAAATTGCATTCCTGTGTTTTTGGGTTTTTTTGGATTAGACACTACCTGTTCAGCTAGGTCCAGTGTCCTTCTGGACTGTAGTTCCCTGAACTACACCTGTCTCTCTTAGTTCTCTGGGATCTTGTTTGTCTTCCAAAAGGTCTCAGAGACAACAGCAAACTGTTAGGTGGCTAATTCTTCAGGACAAACTTCCTCATGCAGTGCTCTCTCTGATCTGTTCTTGCCATTTGTGGTATGAATTGTCATCTCTTCAATCAGAATTAAACATTCAGGGTTTCCTGGTTGCTGCTCTTGTCTAAATGGATGGTTAAATATAATATTGGAATTCTTTCTTTCTTTTGTTTTTGTATTTATTTTTTATTTCCCCTGCTTTGTTTTAGGGTCCTGATTCTGCTGGTGCCCAGTCCTGTTCTTCTGGTGGAAGAGAAGAAGTGTGAGTGTTTGGGTTCTTTTTAAGTCACACTGTGGGAAAACGAACACACTCCCGGAATAAATCAAATCGAATAGACTTTTTTCTTATTTTTCCTCGCAGAAAGTACATTACGTACATCTCCAAATCTGAAATTCTTCCGAAGTCGTTGCCCACTGTTGTCGAGTGTGAGCAGGTTGCGATGTACGACAAAAACCTGCTGCTGTGTGAAGGCTCTGAGCTTTCCTTCGAGGAGCTACGAGCCAAGAGATACTTCAAGAAATACGAGCGCCTCAGAAGACAGCAAGAATGGGGTATTCTTCTCTTTCCATCTCGCCGTTTCGAAAACGTTCTCATATTCTTGGAAAACTTTTACTTGGCTGAACTGGTTTCTTTTCAGCTTCTCTACTGAAGTCTGAAAACTTTCTCAAAACTTAGCATCCCTGTGCAGAATCAGGGTGGGGTGAGCGTGGAAGTGTTGGGTAGCATGCCAAAGGGCTGACATCGATATTTACTGTTTAAGCTCATCCCTGGGGTTTGTCTTTTGAAACCCAGGCTGTTGTAAAGAGGGGATGTTCCTTCTGGGGGAACGGGAGGCAAGTGTGGGCAGCTCTTTGCTGTGTCAGTTACCCTGATGCGAGCTCCGGCTGCGGCTCTGCCACCTGTAATTCAACCTTGAGAGCATCTTGCTTCTGATCCGTAGGCTGCGATCAGAACGAGCCCAGAGTGTGCTTTCAACTCTCACGTGGTGCCACAGTTTGCTCAAGTCAACGCTCCGTCTTCGCTTGGCCTTTCCGTGGCACACGTGGCTGCGGGATGCCCCTGGTACAGCCAGCGATGGCACGCTTGCAGCTGGGGTGGTCTCAAGGCAACGTTTGTCGTTAGAGGCAATGCCTTTGTTTGCTGATTGATGACTTTTTGGGGAAAAAGTAGGTGGGCTTTCGATTAGACAAACGAAGTCTTAGAGAAGGAAAACCAAAACTGAGTGTAATTAAAGAGCAGCTGCTCAGGAGTTGAGTTAGTTGTGTGACCGTTTGGGGAGGGGGGATTGCTGGAGGATGTTCCTGGACAAAAGAAGTATCTCATTTGGTAAAGGAAGAAACGGAGAAACTGTAGTCAGTGGAAAAGAGAGAGTTTCAGTAGGAGGGAAGATGCTAATGTGTTTTTTAGAACACGTGTTTGAGCCTGGCACTACGAGTAGCCACCAGGTGAGAGGCAGACCAGCCCGTGGGCAGCTGAAAAGCATTGGGGCTGTCACAGGTTGCCAGGCCAGTGCTGAGATAGCGTTGTGTAGCCCTCCCTTGAGGGATCGGGGCTGGGAGGTTAGACACTGAGTCCTGTGGGAAATACCTGCTTCTCCCAAACTTACGCCTCTAGATCTGAGTGTTGTCCTGCAGTTGCACAGACTGCGTATATCTAAATTTTAAATTCAAGCAGCTTGCATTGTCTGTGTTGAGCAACTCATTTGGAGTTTCACTTGATATCATTATTTAACCCTTAGAAGAAGAAGAGAGAGACTCCAGAAGGAAAAAAGAGTCCGCTGTCCTCGAACTGCAAGCCCTGCAGCAGAAGCTGGAACAGCTCACCCAGCTCACCAAAAGCTTGGAGGAAACTAGACTGGAACCAGCATCTGCCACATCCGCTGAACCAGATAAAATGAAGATGGTGGTAAGTAGGTGCTATGATCAGTAGGAGTAGCCTTCGTGAACTTGTCCAGCTAGTGGCCGGTCACAAGTGGTGTTCCCCAGGGCTCAGTAGTGGGACCAGTTCAGTTTAACATCTTTATCACTGATCTGGACAAGGGGATCAAGCGCACTCTCAGTAAGTTTTCAGGTGACACCAAGTTGGGCAGGAGTGTTGATCTGCTTGAGGGTAGGAAGGCTCTACAGAGGGATCTGGACAGGCTGGATCGATGTGCCAAGACCAGTTGTATGAGGTTCAACAAGGTCAAGTGTCTGGTCCTGCACTCAGGTCACCATAATCCCATGCAACGCTACAGGCAGCGTGGGGAAGAGCAGCTGGAAAGCTAGCTGGAGGAAAAGGAGCTGGGGGTGTTGGTCGACAGCCGTACCAGCAGTGTGCCCAGGTGGCCAAGAACGCAGATAGCATCCTGGCTTGTATCAGCAATAGCGTGGCCAGCAGGACTAGGGCAGTGATTGTCCCCCTGTGAGCACTGATGAGGCTGCACCTCGAATACTGTGTTTAGTTTTGGGCCCCTCACTCCAAGACAGACATGGAAGTGCTGGAGTGTGTCCAGAGAAGGGCAATGAAGCTGGTGAAGGGTCTGGAGCACAAGGCTTACAAGGAGCAGCTGAGGGACCTGGGGCTGTTCAGCCTGGAGAACAGGGGGGTCAGGGGAGACCTTATCGCTCTCCGCAACCACCTGAAAGAGGTTGTAGGGAGGTGGGGGTCGGTCTCTTCTCCCAAGTAACAAGTGACAGGACAAGAGGAAACGGCCTCAAGTTGTGCCAGGGCAGGTTTACATGGGATATTAGGAAAAATTTCTTCACCAAAAGGGTTGTCAAGCAGTGGAACAGACTGCCAGGGAAGTGGTGGAGTCACCATCCCTGGGAGTATTTAAAAGACGTGTAGATGTGGTGCTGAGGGACGTGGTTTAGTAGACTTGGCAGTGCTGGGTTAACTGTTGGACTTGATGATCTTGAAGGTCTTTTCCAACCTAAATGTTTCTCCGATTCTAAGATTCTGTCTCACAAAATTTAACAGATGCTGTAGGCAGTCACCAGAGTAGATTGTGAACTAAATCTGGAAGTTCAGGCTGCAGTACCTGGCTGGTATAGATACCTGACATAACTTCAAATACTTGATGAAACACATTTTAATTGTTAAACCGAAAAGTTCAGTTTTGCTTCTCCATGATTTAGTTTTAGTTGCATATGGAAGTTCTCTTATGCATGAAAGACTGTTCTAGTTACACAGAAATAAAAGGGAAAATGGCAGTGGCTGTGCTCGTGTGGGAGGTTTTGAGCATAAAAGAACGTTTCTCGTCCCTAAAGGTGCATCCACGTGTGACGCCCAGCGCAGCTCTCCAGCAGAACTGGACGGCATCTGGTCAAAGCTCAGGAGGTCTGGTGCCAAACCAGCCTCGATCGAGTACTTCGTCATCCGCCGCCCTTACGCTGCCCTCGGTGAAACCCAGTGGCCACTGGATGACATCAGCCTCCCTGTGGGAAGCAGCGTATCAGAAGGATGCGGTCAAAGCTCAGCTGGAGCTCGGAGAAGTCCAGAAGAGCGTGTTACACCCTTCATTCCATAACGTTTCGGCTCGGGAGCAGGCACGTCCTGACTCTTGGAGCGCTGGAGAGCAGTACGTATGAACAGGCTGGTTCTGCAGGTTGTGCAGTCTTCAGCAGCTACGCTTCAGCTGAGAATTAACTAAAAAAAAAAAAAAGTCTCTCTCTTTTCTGAAAAAAAAAAATCTGAAGTAGGCTGTGGCAACCAATGTTTAGGCATGGGTCAAACTTAGATGACTTACAGTCCTCATTTCAGTTTTTAATTCCCTTAACCCTGTGTTTTAATTAATGACTAAGAGGAAATTCAGTGTGTAACTGCAGTAATTATTCAGCATTGCTGTCCCTGGTGTGTCTAAAGTAAGCAACAGCATGTGCTTACTTAATGCACATCCCATACATTACGTCTTGGCTGTAAAAGTCTCCAGAGAAGAAAAAAAAGAGTTTGTGTTTCTCTTCTCCACTCTTGCTTGTATGGCTTGGCTCGTACAGGAAACAAAATCGGGGGACGGAGGAGGAAACCTGGGTTGGCAAAGCCAGCGTGGCTGCGTAGGCTCGGCCAGCGAGAGGAAATGGAACCAGTTGTCACTCACTCGTATTATGGAGTTACTGGGGTGAGCTTTTATTCCAAGCTCGTGTTCTTCATCTTTCCTTTAAAGGCACCCTACCGTGAGATCCGCTGGACTGCCGGCTGCTGCGGATGTGCAAGAAGGTAATAAGCCAAGTGTTGATCCCGTTTCTACCTCCCGCGCAATTCCTTTCTGTTTGAGCTCGGTCGGGAGTTGGCTGTCGGTCCGTGGTGGCTCCCTGCCCACTTGGCTTTCCACACCAGAACGGGTCGTTCCTCTGAATCGAAGACGGAGTCCTCGGAGACCACCCAGCTCTCCAAGCTCCCTCTTGCCCTTCAGGGCAGTCTCCCTTGGGAACCTGCCAAGCAGATCTCTGAACAAGCCAAAATCTGCTCTCCCAAAATTCTGGGTTGTCATTCTGCTCCTCATCTTGTTTACTTCTCTTACTAATGTTTTGTTTGCTACGGAGATGCTGATAAACAATCCCAGGCTACTTCAGAAACCACCTCGCTGTTCTTGCTTCTAGCATCTAGAGTTGGAAACTCTTCCTTCGCTTCTGGAAATGCTTCTCAAGCCACCCCGAACACCTCGCTGGGAGGAGCGATGCAGGCAACACCGTTCAAGGTCCAACCTTCACCCACAGTCCATACGAAGGAAGCGTTGGGTAAGCAACTGGAATGACATGCTGGTTTCGCTGGAGCTAATGGGACAAAGAGGTTATCTAGTGATGGGCATGTGCACCGTTCAATCAAAGAGGAAAATAAAATTAAATTGATACTCTTCTTCAGCAATCATCTGAGTGACCCAAAGCTCTTGACCAGAAATAGATGATTTAATAACATCCCAGCAGCCACGTCCTGGGAACTCTGGGATAAGTCACTGGTGGTACACATGGCCAGGCTGCTCTGGGCAGCGTGTTCTCTGAGCTGCTCGTCAGTGCTGTCGGGGACTCCTGTCTCTGAGCTGATGACCTACGCAGGGCTAGTGTGGAAGAAGGTTATGAAGTTAATAGGTCAACTCTGGTTGACGTTGAGTTTCCCCCAAGGTTGAAGCAAGGGCGACTTACGCAAAAGGTCTTTGATTATTTAACGGACGCTGTCGATTCTAAACACTGCTTTTTCAAAATCCTAAAAGGGAAATTGCAATTGTGTTGCTGATGTCAGATGTGATGTAATAATATCCTGATACTCTTTTATCCCTTTCGTACTCTTCTGCCATGTTCTTCTGTTTTGGTAGTAAACCTGTTAACCGTGTAGCAAACGGCTGCAGCTGAATACGTATCTGTGAAAATAATTATTAAAAAAAAAAAAGCTCATGATATTAACTAGTCTTCCAAATATCTAAGAAGATAAAGGACAATTTGCTCCTTTAGGAGAACTTGAAATCTCATCTTGGAGAGGGAAAAAAGGCTATGGTGCCAACAAGTATGTGTTGGCCAAGTCAGATCTTCCTGTGTTTGTTCAGTTGTCTGGGGTGTTGAAATGCAATATGAAGGAATAATTGCTTATTGGCATTTAACAAATAATGATAATTAATTGGCATTTGATTTGACTGCTACACAATGGAATAACCTCCAAAAACTTCTTTTACTGGGGCTGACATTCTTGTTATTTCTATTTCTTTTTTAGGATTTCTCATGGATATGTTTCAAACACCCATCTTGCCTGAACCGTCTCCTCTTGAAGAAAGCGAGGAGCAATTTGAAGTCTTCTGCAGAAAAAGTGGTAAGTACTACTTATTTTTTTCAGTCCGTGATATTTCACCCCTTTGTTCCCTACTTACCTCTCCCACTAGTCCTCATCATTTTGAGATAAGTAGTTGTTTGATTAGGTGTGGAGTGAAGAAGCCACTTCTTTCCCGATAATGAATTTAATTTACTGACAGGTTCTAAATTTTGATGCGCAGTCTGAGATCAGCAGAAGCACTTCACTGTCAGCAAGCCTATGAATGTGTGTATTAAACACGTTGCTCCTCTGCTATTTAAACCCTAACTCTGAAAAGGGCACAACTGGTGTTTCATACGAGTGAAGCTTTTTTTCTAAAGCCTTTTGCAGGCTGGGTGTTAGTATCTGAATTGCCATCTTATCATAGCAGTTAAAATTGCCTGAAAACCAGGCAGCACCAGTGGCTTACAAGAGTGAGGTATGTCACAAGTGGTCAGATGCACCCAAGAAGGCTTCTGTACTCCTGGCCAGTCTTGCTTTTGAGATGGAAAAACCTGCCCCATTTCCAAGAGCTTGTGGGAGAGATGGATTGAGTGGCAATTCTGAGGATGCTCCTGGTCTAGCTGGTTGCAGCCGTGACCCTCAGTTGCCTGGTTAGGGATGAAAATGTGACTGTTTCATGTCATCTTTGCTGAGTGAAGATAATATTGGTTATCTTTTCTTTTTAAGAGCCTGATGGAAGTCTGAAAGCTAATATTGTTGCCCCTGTCGTGCCTGCGTTTTCCATCTTTGAAGATGAGAATGAAAAAGAGAACGGCGGGTAAGGAGGAAAAAAGTAACAGCTGAGTTCAGTTGATTAAAAATTACGTCTAGAATTGATTCTGTTCCGTGTTCTGTGCTGGATTTGCAGTACCAGGATGGGTTTGAACACAATCGCTAGCAGCTGGTGGAAGTGGGATGAGAAAGCTGTGGCTGCTTCTCTCCGGAATTACGCAACTTTCCTGTTCGCTTGAGATGCTTAATTTTCTGGATAACTGTGGATAGCTCGTTTCTTTGAGCTACTGCAACTTCCCTAAATATCTGCAAATGGGACTCTCAAAAAAAAAAAATAAAATACAGAAAACCAAGCCCTTGTTAGGATCAGCCTGGGGAAGTTTCTGGGGAAAAGCTGTTCTAAACTACCTGTTTTGTCAGGATCCTGCAGCACAAGAACAAGCCAGAAGAGCCCAGAACTGTTGGAGAACGTCCCTTGGCTGACTGTACAGTGAGTACAGGAGTGAGCAGTTGGTCTTATTGCCAGAACTAACCTTGAAAATGGGTTCCATGGTTACAGGGGATGTCGGAGGTGGTTGTATGTGCCTTTGTTCTGTCCCCATCCCGCAACGTTCTTATGAATGATACCTAGCTGATGTCTAGGTACCCCTTCCCATTTCCTGCCATGGGGAGGAACTTTTCCAGTTGTTAACTTTTCACAAAACTTCTCGGAGCTTGATAGTGGAGACCTCTGTCTCCAGAACAAATGTGACTGCAGGTGATGTGAGGATTGGGCATCTGTTTGGTGAGGAAAGGACAGGGAGCAAGAAGCACTTAAGGTTCTAATAACCACCTAAGGCTTTTTGTAGCCAAGGAGATGCGTAGGGCTTCAGGCTGCTTGGAGATGAGTGATCACCAAGGAACGAGAGAGGCTTTTTCAGACTCTTATGGTGACTTCTTGTTGTCTAGCATTTTGCCATGGTGTTGATCATTGCCTGATCCAAAACTATGTGAACCTGTGATTTAGCTTAGGTTGCCATTCCTTTATCTTTCTAATTTTGTAAGTTGATGCAGTCAGACTGTCGTTGAAACTGGCTGCAGAGGCTGCCAGTGGGTTACAGTGCAGCCCTGGTAGGATGGTTTATATATATTTTTTTTTTTTTTTGTCCTGTCTAGGAAGAAACAGGGACACCGGAGTTCTTGAGGGATGACTATACAGTGTGGAATGTACCGAGCAGTAATAAAACGTTAGCTCCCAGTCCAAACAACACGAGAGACTTTGCACGAGCTGCCCAGCTTGTGTCAACACCGTTTAATTACCTGTCAGCACGTTCACGCCAAGCTTTGGAGAACAAAGGTGAGACACTGAATACTATAGGTTGAGAGCATCTCATCCACTACTGCATAACTCCATTTCTGTGCCCTGGTTGCCACGTGGGCTTTGCCAGATCCCACGTAGGTATGGCTCCCACGGCTGCCCCTTCTGGATACAAACTCCTTGCAGAACAGCAGCTGGGAGCGTGGGCTGGCCAGCACACAAGCCTTCCAAGAATTTTTAGTTGGAGGAATAAGAGAAGGTGACAAGGGACAAGAGAGGCTTTGACTGTGCTGTAGAACTGCTGTTCTGAACTGTTCCAAGAGATTGTAAATAGTCAAAAAATTGACTGAAGTCCCAACACCTTCTTCTGGGGGCACCTTTATGCTGACCTGCCCCTCTTTCGTCTTGGAATACACTCCCTAAAGAAATCAGGCTCTTGGCTTTCCTTACGTATTTTAAAATAGGCTTGTTGAGTTCTAGCCCTTGTGATACCTTCGCAGCTTTCACAGCTGCGGTGTGGCAACCTCCTTGTCCGGGTAAGAAGGCTCTAAATGTGCTTTGCCTTTGGGGAAAATAAACGTTTGCTGTTGTTGTTACTCCCTCTGTTCAGCCTGTGGGGATGACTCGCCGCAAATGGACCTGGAGTTTTCTGAAGAACTGCACAAGCAGACAAAAACTAAGAAGCTAAGGTATGTCATGACCTGCTGAGGTTCTCAAGAGTGCTAAGCAAAGCTGTGCCAGAGCGGGCAGCTCTGCTCTGCTGCTCTTGAACCAAGTTTTCCAAGGATTTCCAAGTATTCTGTGTCAGACTGACTCTGCTTAGCCTACCTCTCGGCGCTTTGAGGAGTGAGCCGAATCACCTGGGTGTGGGGATAATGCCCCTGAAAACGCTCCTATGATTTCAGTTTTAACGGCTGTGTGTGTAAAACTGCTGCTTTCTTTTCAATATTGGCTGAACTTGTTGGCCAACGAACTCGAAAGTTATTAAACTATGGATGGCACGATATGACCAGATCTTATTTTCTCAAGAAATGTTCATTTTAGTCATCTTAATGACCAAAGTTGCAAGCATGGACATCTGACACGTTTTTTTGCTTGCTGAAGATGCAAAAATACCATGGCAGCACTGTCAATTAATAATATTTTGTTTTCAACATGCAGCCCTGCTCTTGAACGTGTTGCAGAACAAGGAGAGCTTCAAGGATATGTCTTGAAACAGGGAAATGGAATTCAAGGAACTGCTACAGCTGCCTCTCAAAGGCTACACGAGCAGAATGCCACGAGCGGAACCGAATATTCGTCGTCTGTTGGGGTGGACAAAGCTTCCCACGAAAAGCTCTCTGGAGCTGGGCAGGACAGGATAGCCCGGAGTGTTAGAGCTGCAGGTACGGAGCATCGCCTACAGTTTTCTTCTGTCAAGTCTGAGACTGGAGAGGTGCTCATGTCATGAGCAAAGCAGAGCTTTGTTCCAACGTGAAGGTGGTCACTGCAGTGACAAAACCATCCCACGGCTCCTGCGAGGAATCGCTGCCTGCCTCATCCAACCTGGTCTTGGATGCTCCATCCCTGGGGACGTTCAAGGCCAGGTTGGACGAGGCCCTGAGCAACCTGATTGAGTTGGAGATAACCCTGTTCCTTGCAGAGGGGTTGGACTAGATGACCTTTGAAGGTCCCTTCCAGCCCTAACCATTCTATGATTCTATGAGTGATGTAGGGAAGGACAAGCGTGGGTAGTACCTGCATTTTCTGAAGGACAGGAGTACTCGGGAGTGCCTAAGGGTTCTTTGCTAGTTGAGGCTCAAACACTTCAGAAACATCTGTCTTTCTGGACAACATAAGCAGGGAAGACATAGGTATAAAAGCTGGATTGTCAAAATTGAAGACTTCTTAACTTATCCCACTTTGATACATACTTATTTTTTTTTTAGATCAGTGACGCATCAAATATAAACTAGTGTTACCTCTTTGAAATGACATTTTTCTCACAGCTTAAATATTTTTCTTCTTTCCATGAAGTCCTTGTTGAGAACCCTTGGGATAAGGAATTGATTTGCAAATTCTTATCAGAGCTTCCTAAACCACTCCACACCTATGCCAACTACTTTGAGTGGAAATCTGCTCTTCCGTCCATCAAACTGAAGACTCAACTCCCACTGGGTAAGAGCTACTTCAAACATTTCACTTTGAAGCTTTTTTTTGAGTTTTTTTTGGGAATCTCTGAAGTACTTTTCTAGTTCATTTATGTGTGCGTATCCAGATAGCTTCTGGATTATCTAAACCTCAGATTTTGGAAATCAGACCTGGGTTTTTTGTTTGTCTTTTGTAGCACAGGCATTTTTGATTAGGCATTCTGAGCAGGGATTTTTCCTAGTTTCCCTTTCCCAGTAATCTGTGACACAGCTCTCAAACTGGGCATGGGACAGCAGCCGTCCTCTGTCAACAAAATCCGTGTGACAGTAATTGTGACGTATTTGTGGGACTTCAAGAGTAGAGTTTACTTTTCAAGGAATGAACTTTGGAATTTGATTACTTCCAGGGAGTCAGCCTAAAAATAGAAACGCTGATTTTTAGTATGTGGCACTTCACAGCGCTGTTGTTCTCAAGAGTGAGTAAAGTCTGGAATCCTTTATGGAAAGGCTGGCTAGCAAGAAGAGACTTGTAGAGAAAGACTAGCAGTAGGGTTAAAGCAGTAACTTATGTAGGTTGGTGCTTTTTTCTTCTTTTTTTTTTTTTTTTCCTCTGAGTAGTGATGCCTCTCTGTGAAGTTTGCGAGCAGGACTTAATGTTGTTCATCTCTTAAAGGTTCCAGCTCGTTCCATGTGGACTGCTTGGTTGGAGAGGGAGCTTTTGCTCAAGTCTATCAGGCTTCCATTCTGGATGCAAGTAACCCTAGAAACAATCAGAAAGTGGTATTCAAGGTGAGTGGTGGTGATTCAGAATAGCTCTGCTGGAAAATTCTAGAGTCTCATAGTAATGCCAGCCTACCCTGGGGGGATTCTGCTGAGTTTTCTTATTTTTAAATATGAGGTAAAGCATATGGGTCTGTCCTCAAAGCCTTGCTCAGTTTGAGTGCTGTCACGTTGGATTCATTCTACATGGGAAGCTGTTTGTCCTCTGACCTTGTAAATAACACAAAAGAGTGTATAAGCCAGAACGGAATTGTGGCACGTAATCCAAGTCTTGATTCTTGATTCCAGAGAAGCTGTGGCTGCCCCATCCCTGGAGGTGTTCAAGGCCAGGTTGGATGAGGCTTTGGGCAACCTGGTGTAGTGGAGGGTGTCCCTGCCCATGGCAGGGGGGTTGGAACTGGATGATCTTTGAGGTCGCTTCCAACCCAAACCATTCTGTGATTCTATGATTCAAGAGGATTAATCATGGAGTGTATCGACCTGAGGTTAATTACTGTAGCTATGTGTTTCATTTGGTCAAGAGGGAAAATGCCTAGTCTGCCATTGAAAACCAAACAAAAAACCCACCCTGAGAAGAGCTTCTGCTTTAGTGCTAATAGACTTTCCTAGTAAATCAACTTTTTGGTTGCAGGTCCAGAAGCCTGCCAACCCCTGGGAATTCTATATAGCAACACAACTGGTAGAAAGGCTCGATCCAAGCGTACGCCATCTCTACATCCACTTTTATTCTGCTCACTTCTTTCAAAATGGAAGCATTTTGGTCGGTGAGCTCTACAACTACGGAACGTTGCTGGTAAGGGTGATCAGCTTGTGCTCTGGAGCATCTATGTGCTTTTTGGAGTGCTGTCGTATTACAATATTCAGATGCCTCCTCTCCACTTTATGGACCTTCATTGTGAACGTATTCTTCATGGTTTATCAACATGGACCTGTAGTCCATCTCGAGTTGTTCCTGATGGTTCTTCCCTGTCTTTTGGTTTACAGAATGCCATAAACATTTACAAAAAGCTTTCGGAGAAGGTGATGCCTCAGGCACTTGTAATCTACTTTGCTGTAAAAATTCTTTATATGGTGGAAGAGCTCCACAGCTGCAAAATCATTCATGGTGACATCAAGCCTGACAATTTCATACTTGGAGAAAGGCAAGTATCTCCCTCTGCCACCTGAGATGCCAGCGTGGCATGGTATCATAACCTCGATGCTTACGTGATCGCTTCGTGTCGTCATGGTTGAAGGTTTCTGGACAACGATACGTGTGACATAGATGGTCTCTCTCACGGCTTGACGCTCATTGACTTGGGGCAGAGTATAGACATGAAACTGTTTCCTGAAGGAACGGCGTTTACTGCAAAGTGTGAGACATCTGGGTTCCAGTGTATTGAAATGCTGACACAGAAACCATGGAACTACCAGGTATGAGATCTGGTTGGCCCAGAAGGCCAACCGCATCCTGGGTTGCATCAAGAGGAGCGTGGCCAGCAGGTCAAGGGAGGTGATTCTCCCCCTCTACTCTGCCCTCGTGAGACCTCACTTGGAGTATTGCGTCCAGTTCTGGAGTCCCCAACATAAGAAGGACATGGACCACTTGGAGAGGGTCCAGAGGAGGGCCACTAAGATGATAAGAGGGCTGGAGCACCTTTCCTATGAGGACAGGCTGAAAGAGTTGGGGCTGTTCAGCGTGGAGAAGAGGAGGCTCCGGGGTGACCTTATAGCGGTCTTCCAGTACCTCAAGGGGGCCTACAAGAAAGATGGGGAGAGGCTGTTCAGGAGGGCCAGTTGTGATAGGACAAGGGGTAATGGTTTTAAAATAGAGGGAGGTAGATTCAGGTTGGATATTAGGAAAAAATTCTTGACCATGAGAGTTGTAGAACACTGGAACAGGTTGCCCGGAGAGGTGGTGGATGCTCCATCCCTGGAGGCGTTCAAGGCCAGGTTGGACGAGGCCCTGAGCAACCTGATCTAGTTGGAGATATCCCTGTTCCTTGCAGGGGGGTTGGACTAGATGACCTTTGAAGGTCCCTTCCAGCCCTAACCATTCTATGATTCTATGAGATTGCACAGACAGCCTGAGGGATCGGGGCTCACCGCGTGCATCGCGCGAATAAGTGGAGCACAGAAGTATTAGACTTTTGCAGCAGAGTCGTAGATTCAGCTTGTTGCTTTAAAAACATGATCCTCAACCCTCTTCTTGCAGAACTTACCCTATTGGCTCCACAGAGTGGTTTTTTCAGGTAATTTTTAGCTGTCTCTGTACGTGTTTAATGTGAAACTTGCGTGTGCTTCGTTTAGACGGACTACTTTGGCATCGCAGCCACGGTCTACTGCATGCTCTTCGGTACCTACATGCAAGTGAAGAACGAAAACGGCGTCTGGAAGCCTGAAGGAGCCTTCAGAAGGTCGGTGTCAAACCTTTTCCAAACCTTCCCTTGTCTAGAAAGACGTGTTGTTAGTACCAGGTTCATTTGAGGTTAGTTTCTGTACAGCTTTCGGTGTCACATCGTGGTGCCCTAAAATCCGTGGGTGTTCGGCACGTGGGACCGGCTTCAGCACGGGGGAAGCGTTTCGGCGGTGGACGCGGCATCCTCAGCTACGTGCTGTGCATGGAAGGAGGAAACAAGAACTCCCAAGGGAAAAAATCCCCGTGGTTCATGAAGCAGCACGCCCCAACAAAGGCTACGTGATGCTGCAGCTGTGCCGGCAGCTGCTCCAGCCTCTAACCGGGAAGGGAGCGGGATAAATAGGATCATAGAATCATAGAATGGTTAGGGCTGGAAGGGACCTTCAAAGGTCATCTAGTCCAACCCCCCTGCAAGGAACAGGGATATCTCCAACTAGATCAGGTTGCTCAGGGCCTCGTCCAACCTGGCCTTGAACGCCTCCAGGGATGGAGCATCCACCACCTCTCTGGGCAACCTGTTCCAGTGTTCTACAACTCTCATGCTCAAGAATTTTTTCCTAATATCCAATCTGAATCTACCTCCCTCTATTTTAAAACCATTACCCCTTGTCCTATCACAACAGGCCCTCCTGAACAGCCTCTCCCCATCTTTCTTGTAGGCCCCCTTGAGATACTGGAAGAAAATTAAATACAGGAAAGATTTTCACCGCTTAAATCTAGAAGTTTCTCTGAAGGGTTTTTGTTCCTTTGCAGGCTTGCCAACGCTGAAGTGTGGAAAGAGTTCTTTGAGAGCATGCTGAACATCCCCCAGTGCCACAGCCTGCCCGCCCTGGGCGCTTTGCGCCAAAAGCTGAAGGATTTATTTTGCAAGTCGTACGCAAAGGAGATCAAGTTCCTTCGTAACAGACTCGTCGTGTTGCTCATCGAGCACAAGCGGTCGCGGAAATAAGCGTTTGGTTTGCACAGTTACTGAGGATTGGTCTTTTCTTGATGGGAAATCTTTTTGTAATAACTCATTTTAAAAATAAACGTTCTCGGGGTTAGCTGCAGGAGCGGTAACTCGCATCTTTCTATGCTTTTGTGGGGGGGGGAAAAAAAAAATAAATAAAATTACACCCGTGCTGCCCTTTATCTCGGAGTTCTGAAAGGAACAGAGGTTTGCAGATTAGGATTAGATTAGATAGGACTGAAATCACACTCGCTCCTTTTGTTAAACTCACTTCTGAGCAGCCACCGCATAATTATTAGAGGCGGGGAGGGAAAACCAGGAGGCAAATCTTACTGGAATCGAAAGGGTTGTTTTCTGCTCGCTGTGAGGTTTTGTTTTCATTTACTGTGGTGGAATATTGTGAAAATACTCCGGGGAATACGCCAGGAAAGCGTTCCTTTAAAAGTGGCCCCTGCTCCCTTTTATCTATTTTTACCTCCCTTAATTACAGTGGTCGGACACCAGCGCGCGGAATCGTTGCTCCCTCCACGAGTCTCGTGAGGCTGGCTTGACTTCAGAGCTGTTTTGTCAAATGTTCAACCTCGAAATAACTTCAATTACCAGCAGCCTGGTGCTGCTCTGGGTTGGTGTCTTAAAAATGATGATTAATGGATGGCTGGTGGCACAGCATTGCCGGGATGATCCCAGCACCGAGATGCTTCTCTCACCAAAGACCTTCTTCCCGTTTGTGGATGAAACAAGGAGCGCTGACCAGGAGTGATGGGTCCTGGAAAGATAATTATGTACAGAGGAGAGGAGAGCCAGCAGTGCTGCAGGGGGAAATTAATGCTCGATGAAAATAGGGCATTTGGGGTTTTTCAGCCCGGCTGCGCTGCCTGCAAATCCTCCTCGCTCGCACGGCGTACGAGTGATGCGTGGATTTAACCTACGGAGAAGCTGGAGAGTGGGATGCATTTATCCCACTGCTGCTCACAGTCACCTTCATGCAGGGCCCTGGTTTATAATCTCATAAAAGAGATAGAAAAAAGGATGTTTTAACCAGTAGAACCCTTGGAGGAGGTGAGGGCTTTGATTATTTTATTCGTGCATCTATCCACAGGAGGGAGACAAACCACAGACTCATAAATCTCTCCACCTCTCACTCTTATTTCAGGGCTATTTTTCCCTCTGTGATGGCTGGAGGGGTGTTGATGCCAGAAAAAGTGTCATTTTTTTGGTAATTCCCTGTTTAATTATATGTTTGATTATCTCCTCCTCCTGGCTCGCACATCGAGCTCTTGCTTTTCTCCCCGTTGCTCACAGCAAACCTGCCCTGGACGCATTTTGTATAGTAAAATATATATTTTTTTTTATGTAGTAAAATATATTTTTTAATATATAAAAAATAATATATAGTAAATATGTATTCAATTTCTCATAATGCAGCAGCACTTTTAGGAGCAGCATATGCCACTGTGTTATTATGAGCACGATGTTGTTTGTACCCACTTAAAATTTCTGCGTACCCCACCTCAGGGTAGTGATTTATTTGCTGCACAGATGTTTCCCCGCCAGCTGTGCCACCAGGCGGGTGGGAGCCTCTGCATCTTAAATGTCAGCTTCCCCCCTCCCTCTCACCCCTCCTTCGGCGAGTGGAGAAGGAGCTCGCGTGGGTGTAGGAGTTTCACATCGTTATATATGGTAGAATTAGGTGTTGGCAAGAATTATCGTCGTTGAGCCTTGGCAAGGAGCAGAGAGATGAGATGGGGTCACTGGTGGGAATGGCTAAAGGGATCCTGGTTGCCTGTACCAGTGCAGGGTTGGATTCAGGCTGCCCATGCCCTGTTATTTTCCATTAAATTATTTTTTTCCACTAAATATAAGGCTTTAAAGAGAAGTCCCTGTACTGGGCACCTGCTCCTGCCATCCCCCAGCACGATCATCCCATGGGGAAGCAGGACGGATAAAGGGTAAAACCATCCCAGGAGGAGACGAGCAGTGTGACGGCTGCGGGATGGGGTCCCTGGAGAGATGACCTGGGAGGGGATGGATGCTCCTATTTTCTAACTGATTTTAAAAGGAGCTGCTAAAAAAGAGCTTTTTCCAAAAAAAAAAAAAAAAGACAAAAAAAAACAGCGACGCAAAAACCCAAAGCCCCAGCTGGCGACGCTGATATTTCCTCCTCGGCTGGCACCGAATCCACGCTGATGAAGATCTCGAGGTATCCCCAGAGCCGCCCTTTAGAGATAACTCATCTCGGGGCCCCCACCACCCACGCGGAGAGGAGAGATTTCCTGGCGCGTGGGTGGCTCGCTTTTTCTGCTGCAGAAAACCCAAGTTTACTCACTTTTCGCCCTTTGCTGTTGTGTCGTGCCTCGGTGGCAAGCCGGGGCCCCCCGCTGGGGTCGGGGGCTTGCTCTCTCCCAGCTCCTCCGTGGCTTGCTGGTGGCATCTCAGCACCCAGTATCCCTGGCCAAGCCCTTGCTGCCACCAATATCTCCCTATCATTGCTCGGCAGGGGCCAAATTTCTTAATCGTAGCCGCTAAGACATTAAAAAAACCCAACTTTGAGGTTGTTAAAAGTTGCAAGCACCTTGATAATTAGTTAGACACACGCTAATGAAGCAGGTTCCCATACAGGTGAGGCATTAATGTCACCCAAAGGCGACATCACCCTAAGGCAACGTCACTCAGCCCCATTGGGGACCACAACCAACTTCACCCGACTTGAAAGGTCCGTTAACTGGGTAAAAAATTACCCAGGGCCAGCAAAGAATCCATGGGACAACCCCAGGGGATGCCCCAGCCCCGGCCCAGGGACCACTCGGGTTACAATGGGACCCTTCTCAGCAGAAGAGGCTGCTGCTGCTGAGGGACCGTCCCTGGGTCCGTCACCACGTCACCATCACCGCTGCGGAGGGATGAAGAAAAATGATGTTGTGCATAGGGATGGTCTGGACTCAATGACCCTTACGGGTCCTTTCCAACTCCAGATGTTCTACAACTTTATGAAACTTTTAAATATATGTACGTATATGTTCATATTATTCGAAGAAACCAACCCTATTTATACGTGTATAACCTTTGCGTGTCCACAGCAGCCCCTCAGGACACGGAGCAAGCTGGTGGAGGAGTAAAGGCTCCATTTTGGTTTGTTTTTCCTAAATTCAGGGGCTTGATGCTCACCCGGGACGTGGAGGACCCAGGTGTGGTCCCTGCCCAGCGCAGGGGATGTAGACCCGAGGCACGGGCAAGGCGATGCCTGACAGCCTCCAGAGTCACCCTTTGGGTGGGAGAGGGGTCGAGGCGAGCAGAGTTCTGGTGATTTTCAGTGCTGGTGATGTCACCTGCAGGTGCCCGAGCCCGGTGGCAGCTCGGCGCACGTCCCGCGGCTGCTCTCCCCACATCTGTGCCCAGCTGCCCGCTCCGGCGCCGGCTGCTGCAACCCACGTGTGCCACCCACTCGCCCCGCTCCGCCGAGCAGCCCGGCCATACCGGAGCCCCTCCAGCCCTCCTTCCCATCCCCAGCCAGGAAAACCTCTTCCTCCTCCTCTTCCTCCTCTCTCTTCTCCCCCACCCTTGGCGGTGCCGGCGGTGCTCGGCAGAGCGCGCGGCGCCGCGCCGCCGTAAAGGTCAGGCTCCAAACCCGGCTCAGCGCCTCGTGCTTAAGGCATGTGGCTCAAACCTGATTTTATCTGCCGGCGCCGAGCGAAACAAGGTGTACGGCAACGGCGGCGGCTTGGAGAAGGCGTCATTTTTTTCCGTTGCTTGTTGTGGAATTTGAGAACGGGTTTGGTGAGCAGCTGCTTGTCGGCGGGGAGGGGGTTTCTTTGCGATACCGGGGGGGTTTTTCAGCCAGCTGGGGCTGTGCCCGCAGCGTCAGCGCTCCTTCCTCCCCAGCCAGGCACCATCTCCTTTCCTCCATCCCTCCTTCCCGCACGCTTCCCGCTGGCAGGGACAGCGCGGAGGGCGGGCTGGCTGGGAGACGCAGCCGGCCAGCGCTGGGGGACTGGGATGCTGCTCCAGCACGAGGTCCCCACCGTCCTCATTATTCCTCCCTCTCCACCTCCCCTCTGATTTCTCCCATCCGGTTTCCACGCGGGAGACAAGGAAAGTGCCCTACGGCTGGTGGCATCTCTGCCGCACGGATGCCGGCGGGTCCAAGGGGAGCTTTGCTAATTGGCCATTAGCGCGTGCCGGTGCCGCGGGATGAGGGCTGGGATGTGGCATCCCTGACCCTGCATTCCCAAGGGGCTGCGGGACGGATGTGAGAGGAAGTTTGCCAACTCCATCTCTGTCCGTCCGCGTGCCGCCGCGGATTGCCGAAAACGAGATGACCTTTGGGACGTGGCTTTGGCGCAAATACCTCTGAGATGGTTCATAACAATAGGAACGAGGATGAAGTCGAAACGGATTTGTTCCAGGAGGCTGGTGC
This sequence comes from Tauraco erythrolophus, assembly GCF_009769465.1. Lineage (NCBI taxonomy): Eukaryota > Metazoa > Chordata > Aves > Musophagiformes > Musophagidae > Tauraco > Tauraco erythrolophus. The sequence goes on from NC_141466.1 coordinate 131,934,071, forward strand.
CGTGATTCACAGGGGGAAAAAAAATGTGCTGGGAGAAAAGAGGGGGTGAAGCCGGCGGCTCTCGCGGCCCTCCGAAAACCGAAGGCGCCGAAATCGCCGGCGTTAAATTTAGGTGTTTGAAAGGACAGTGTGTTCTCGCCCGGCGCTTTCCCCATCACCTTTCTGCTCACATGAGCCACCCACACAGAAACCAAAATGAACGAGGAGGAGAAAACAGACGCAGCATCTGCCAGCCGGCCCCGTGCCCCCCGCAGCCCCGGTGCCTCTGTGGGCCACCCCCCGCCCCGTGCTTTGCCCCCCTGCCACGGGCCCCCCCAGGATGCTCCACGGACCCCCACGGAGCGGCAAAGGCTCAGGGGGCTCCGGATGTGAAGGGAAGTGCCCGGGAAGCAGGTGGTCCCTCGAGCCTTTCCCTCCTGCTGCTGGTCCATGCCTGCAAATTTTTCCCTAATGAGTTTTCCTAATGAATTTCCCAAATTATTTTTTTCCTGCACCAACACCCACGGGTCCATTTCCTTCGCATCCCATCGGAGCGGCACAGAGGGGATGGGAACACAGCCATTGGCGTTGGGGCAGCTGCCGGGAGGGCAACCCGGGATGCTCCGGCAGCGGGCAAGGTCAGAGTGTCGGACCGTCCTGGGCCGATTTGGGGCTGACCGAGGGAATTTCAGCTGTGGGACCGCCGGCACGGGATGGGTTCCAAGCCCAGTGGAAGCTTTTGGGAGCCGGGGCAAGCAGTGGCGCGGTGGCGGCGGCAGGGCAGGGGAGCCCGGCCTCGGCTGATAACGGCACACCCTCGCCACGGCAGCTGCGGGACGAGATGTCCCCGTGCCCCGGCGCTTGTTTTCATCTCCCCGAGAAAATTCCCTCCCGCCAACCACACCAGCCACCCCCCCGGAGTCAGCGGAAGCGTCGGGCATTTTTCCTAAAGGTGTTTATTGGCTTGGGTGGGAGGACGCAGGGTGGGATGAAGGCTGTGCCAGGTCCTTCCTCGCTGCGCCGTGGCAGCTCTTCATCCTCTGGCTGGTGATGAAGCTGCTCAAATGATGTACCGGCTCCCACCCCCGCGCCATGCCGGGATGCCCCGGCGTGCTCCCCCCGCACCGTTCCCCTGCCTTTATTTGGGGCCCCATCCCATGCCATCCCCCAGCAGGATGGGATCCGCAGGCGATGGAGCCGCGTGGCCCTCGCTCACCTCTCCGTGCCAAAAAACCAACCCCGTGCCGCAGCACTAGCCGAGGAGCCCCCAGCAGCTCCCAGCTTTGCCCAGGCTCCCCCCAGCATGGGGCGTGGGGGCCACGCGGGCATCCCTGGGTGCCAGCGGGACGCACGGCCGCACTCCCCGGCACGGCGCCGGGGCCGGAGGAAGTTGCGGTCGGCAGCGCCCGGCTGCCAGGGCACAGGTTGGGGTTAGTCACCACAAAATAATATTGTGATTGTTCATGCAAAACGTATCGTAACTGAGGCTGCCGAGGTTTTTTTTTTCTCTTTTTTCTGTTTTTGGTTTGTTGTTTTTTTTTCATTTCCACCGTGAAATCGCGTGCCGCCGGGCGTCACCGATCGCCGGGGCCGCCGCTGGGCTGGCACCCGCTCCGCCACACCGGCACCACGCGGCAGCCGCCGCGCACCCACGGCGAGGTGGGCCGCGGGGGGATGTGCGTACGTGCGTGTGTGCACACGTGCGTGTGTGCACGGGGTGCGGTGGGAGGGGGGTGCGGAGCGGGGTGCGAGCCGGCGGCGGACGGAGCGGGTGTTGGCGGGGTGCGAGGGGGTGCTCTTATGGGGCGGTGCGGGCGTGCGTGGGGCAGCGTGTGTGCAAGGGGTGTGCAATGTGTGTGTGTACGTGGAGGACGCGGATGTAAGGGGTGTGCGCAGTGCGTGGGGTGTGTAAAGTGCGGTGGGTGTGCGACGAGGTGTGCGTAGGGGTGTGTAAGGGGTGTGTGCAGAGCGAGTGTCTGTGTAAGGGGTGCGCACGTGGTGTGTGTAAGGGTGTGAGTGCACAGTGCAAGGGGGGGTGTAAAGGTGTGAGTGCACAGGGGGATTGTGTAAGTGTGCAAGAGGGGTGTGTAAAGGCGTGAGTGCACAGTGCAAGGGGGTTGTGTAAAGGTGTGAGTGCACAGTGCAAGGGGGTGTGTGTAAAGGTGTGAGTGCACAGGGGGATTGTGTAAGTGTGCATGAGGGGTGTGTAAAGGTGTGAGTGCACAGTGTAAGGGGTGTTGTGTAAAGGAGTGAGTGCACAGTGTAAGGGGGGGTGTAAAGGCGTGAGTGCACAGTGCAAGGGGGGTTGTGTAAAGGCGTGAGTGCACAGTGCACGGGGTGTGTAAAGGTGTGAGTGCACAGTGCAAGGGGGGTTGTGTAAAGTGTGAGTGCACAGTGCAAGGGAGTTGTGCAAAGATGGAAGTGCACAGTGCAAGGGGTGTGTAAAGGCGTGAGTGCACAGTGCAAGGGGGTGTGTGTAAAGGTGTGAGTGCACAGGGGGATTGTGTAAGTGTGCATGAGGGCTGTGTAAAGGCGTGAGTGCACAGTGCAAGGGGGTTGTGTAAAGGTGTGAGTGCACAGTGCAAGGGGGGGTGTAAAGGTGTGAGTGCACAAGGGGTGTGTAAAGATGTGAGTGCACAGGGGGATTGTGTAAGTGTGCAAGAGTGGTGTGTAAAGGCATGAGTGCACAGTGCAAGGGGGTTGTGTAAAGGCGTGAGTGCACAGTGCAAGGGGGGTGTAAAGGTGTGAGTGCACAGGGGGATTGTGTAAGTGTGCATGAGGGGTGTGTAAAGGCGTGAGTGCACAGTGCAAGGGGTGTGTAAAGGCGTGAGTGCACAGTGCAAGGGGGGTGTAAAGGTGTGAGTGCACAGTGCAAGGGGGTGTGTGTAAAGTCACAGTGCAAGGGGTGTGTAAAGGCGTGAGTGCACAGTGCAAGGGGGGTGTAAAGGTGTGAGTGCACAGTGCTGGGGGGGTGTGTAAAGGTGTGAGTGCACAGGGGGATTGTGTAAGTGTGCAAGAGGGGTGTGTAAAGGTGTGAGTGCACAGTGCAAGGGGGGGTGTAAAGGTGTGAGTGCACGAGGGGTGTGTAAAGGTGTGAGTGCACAGGGGGATTGTGTAAGTGTGCATGAGGGGTGTGTAAAGGTGTGAGTGCACAGTGCAAGGGGGGTGTAAAGGTGTGAGTGCACAGTGCTGGGGGGGTGTGTAAAGGTGTGAGTGCACAGGGGGATTGTGTAAGTGTGCATGAGGGGTGTGTAAAGGCGTGAGTGCACAGTGCAAGGGGGGTTGTGTAAAGTGTGAGTGCACAGTGCAAGGGAGTTGTGCAAAGATGGAAGTGCACAGTGCAAGGGGTGTGTAAAGGCGTGAGTGCACAGTGCAAGGGGGGTGTAAAGGTGTGAGTGCACAGGGGGATTGTGTAAGTGTGCATGAGGGCTGTGTAAAGGCGTGAGTGCACAGTGCTGGGGGGGTGTGTAAAGGTGTGAGTGCACAGGGGGATTGTGTAAGTGTGCAAGAGGGGTGTGTAAAGGCGTGAGTGCACAGTGCAAGGGGGGGTGTAAAGGCGTGAGTGCACAGGGGGATTGTGTAAGTGTGCATGAGGGGTGTGCAAAGGCGCGAGCGCGCAGCGCGCGGCGGGGACGCGCACAGTGCAAAGTGTGTGTGTGTGTGTGTTTGGGGGGGGGGGGGTGGGGGGGTGCGTGCGCCCCGGTGCGCGCGCGCGCAGCTCACGCGGCCCCTCCGCGTCCCGCACCTCGCGCTGCCGCGCGGCGCCGTCGGAGGGCAGCGGCGGCGCGCGCGCGCGGGGCGGGGCGGGGCGGGGCGGGGCGGGGCGGCGCGCGGCGCTGTAAACACGGGGCGGGGCGATGGGGGGGCGGGGCGATGGGGGGGGGCGGGGCCGGGGCCGCGCACACCCGCCGCCAGCCCGCGGCCGGGCGCCCCGCTCCGCCGCAGCCGGCGGGGAGCACCGTGAGCGGGGAACGGGGGAGAGGCGGGAGGAGGAGGAGGAGGATGAGGATGATGAGGAGGAGGAGGAGGGAGAGGGGCGGGGGAGGCGAGGCGGGAGGCGGCGGCGGCGGCGGGACGGCGGCGGGGGGCGGCGCGGAGCGGAGCTGCCGCCTCAGCACTTTCGGCAGAACAATGGGGCCGGGCGGGGGGGGCGGGAGGGGCCGGGACGGGGCCGGCCGCGGCGGCGGCGGCGGCTGCTGCGCTCCGCCTCGGTTCGCGCCGCTGCTCGCCGCCTCACGCCGCCCCGCTCCGCCCGCAGGCAGCCCCGATGGCCAAGCAGCCTCCCGAGGTGAAGGCGCAACGCGACGGCGAGGGCGGGCGGCTGCCGCCGGCGGCGGCGGCGGCGGAGGGGCCGGGCCCGGCAGCGCAGCTGCGCCCCGGCGCTCCCGCCGCCCTGCCCGGTTCCTCCGCTGCCGCCGCTACGGCGGCGCCTCCGCCGCGGGGGCCGCCCGCCAGCCCCGGCCCCTTCGCCACCCGCTCGCCCCTCTTCATCTTCGTGCGGCGGTCGCCGCTGCTGCCGCGCTCCTCCAGCGGGTACTTCTCCTTCGACACCGAGCGCAGCCCCGCGCCGCTCAGCTGCGACAAGGCCACGCAGACCCCCAGCCCGCCCTGCCAGGCCCTCAGCCACTGCCTCAGCGCCATGGGTAAGGTTGGGGGGGGGGGGTGGGACACGGGGCGGGGGGGGCTGCGCCCGTCGGAGCGCCCGAAACCGGCCCGCCGCGCTCCCATCATCATCCTCTTCATCCCCCGCCCGGCAGCAGCGCCTTCCGCTCCTCACCCGCTTCGGTGTTTTCCCTTGAATTGCAGCTTTCCGTAGGGATGCACCTGCGGCGGCACCTCCCGCGTCCCGCCGTCGCGTTTCGGGGATGCGGTGGGGCACCGCGCTGCCCGAGCGCCCGCCGTACCGGCGGTGTGGGGTTTTGGCACGCTGGCCCGGCCCGCCGAGCAAACGTGCTGCTGGGGAGCACCCGCTCATCCAGCGCTCCGCCGCTTTTTTTTTTTTTTTATTATTATTATTTTTATTCTTTTCCGGGATGGGTCAGTCCCTGCCTGCGGGAGGAGGGGACAAAGTTGTTTAATCCGGCTTCCCAGTCCCGGCTGCCTTCCCGCTGCCGCCCAGTAAGTGACTTCTCACTCGTGGGTTTTGTTTTTGCTTTTTTTTCCTCTCCCGTTTCTTTCTCAGCGAAAGCGTGACACCACGAAAGCGTGACACGAAAGCGTGACACCACGAAAGCGTGACGCGCGCGGCGTCGCGGGCGCTCGGGTCGCCCGACTCCCGCTCGTTTGGGCGGAACGCGGAGTTGGCGCTCGGAAGCGGCGCGGTGGCGGACGGGCGCGTGTTTACGCGCCGTTTGCCAGGTGAGGCCGGGCCGGGAGCCTCCTCCGGCGGTCGGGAGAACCAGCTGGAGCCATCCGCCGTGCCCTTCCCTTCTTCCCATTAATTCCCCTTAATTGGAGGAAACCTTTTAATTTCCACCAGGCAAAACCAGGGGAAGGTGGGAGCGAGGCAGGTAGCGCTCCTCGCAGGATAACAAACACCGACTCCGAGCTTGGCGTGAGCAAAACATCTTTTTTTTTGTTGTTTTTTTTTTGTTGTTGTTGTGTTTTTTTTTCCCTGCCTGGTTCATGGCTGTGGTTACAGCTGCAGAGGGCTCGCTGTCATATGCCCTTAGGAAAGATTTTCTGACATTATTGCAATAATTACGGCTTAGCACGAGTTTCACAACGGCGCGGAGCGCCGGCGCACGTGGCGGTGCCGGAGTTCCTCGCGGGGAGAGCCGCAGCCAGCGTTTCGGCAGCGAGTCACTCTTTTTTTTTTTTTTTTTCTTTTTTGTCACGCCAGGAAGAAATCAAAGTTGTCGTTTTGTTTTTTTCCCTCCCCCCCCCCGATATTTCTGAGCTGCTTTTTCATCGCTGTGCAAAAAAACTGTGGAAATGCTGGTTTTCCCGGAGCCTTTGTTCCGTTATTGTTGCCAGGGGCATCGTCTTAAACAACTATAAGCAAATGGAAAATATTCCAGCTGTTTCAGTGGGACCCTTGGCTACTCTCAGGCACGACTAAGCCGGGAGCACGGAGCTGTTTTATCCCCAGCCAGGGGCTGCAGCTCCCTTTGGGAAGGGGCCGTGGGTTCGCCCTGCGCACCTCTTCCTCGGTCCCCTCGCCTTGGCAGCGTCCCGCCGGATGCGTGCCGTTAAGTTTTTCCGCACGGAAACGGGTCAGTCCCTCTGCAAGGAAGCAAAGAGTAAGATTTTTGTTGTTGTTGTGGGTTTTTGCGCTGATTTTTATCTTGTAAGGCGCTGATGGAGCGCTTACACTTCTCTAGGTAGTGTAAGCAAGTAGCCTTTAATAATAATAATAATAATAATAATAAACAGGGATTTCCTGGGAGCAGGAGCAGCGTATGTGCAATGGGTGCTCTCAGCCTCTCCCGTGGGCAGCGGTGGAGGGTTCCAAGGCTGGTGGAGCAAACCAAACTCATGCTCTGCCCTGCAGCTGCCTCTTCTGCATCCCATAAAACCTTCCCCAAAGCTTTCAGCGGTGACGGCCCAAATAATAATTAAGTGCTGGAAGTGCCCCTGCCAGGTGGAAAAAAGGTGGAGGTGATCCTGGAGGATTATTGGAGGCCTTCGGTTGCGTGAGCGAAAGCTGGTTGCTGGAGGAATAGTTGTTCTGGCACGGGAGGTGGCCGGCAGCGATGCTCCGGGCTCTGCAGCCGACTGCCTCCGGAGCCAGTGGGGTTTTTTTTTGGGGGGGAAATGAGAATAAAGCAGCAAGGGGATGTTCTTGGATGGGAAGTGGTGCAGCGCTGGCTTGGTGTAGCCGGGAAGGTGGTTTTGGGGGTGAGCAGGAGTGGAACAGGGATCAGTTCATGCATGGGGATGGTGTGCTGCGGGAGCGCTCCCCGTAAAGTCACCCGAGACAAGAAGCCCACCCTTTGGTGGGATCGTGTGGATCTTGTGAGTATTTCCAGTCTTTGGCTCTTAGTGGGAGCTGGTTGTTCCGTTTGGTTGGGTTTTTTTGTCCAAAAGACGTGGGATTTCGGGGTTTGCACATGAGTTTTTGGGATGTGTTTGGAGCAGGCGCGTGCAAGTGCTCTGTAAATGAGTTTTCCCGGTGTTTTCCTGCGCTGTGGGAGAGGGGGAGAAGCCCTGTGAACCTCTCCTCGCCGGTGAAGGAGATTCTGCGGGGAATTTAAGGGGGGAAACCTTGAGCTGGGAAGCCGGCGGGGTCGTTCCCATCGCTCTCGTTTCGGAGCTGCTGCCGTTTGCTCCGCGAGCTTTGCGCGTGGTCGCGCCGAAGCCGTTCTCCGAGGTTTTCTCCAGGAGGTTTGGATGCCCAAGCCCAGGAGGTGGAGATGAAATTCGGGGTTGAGTTGGTTTTGGGTTTTTTTTGCCTCTAAGTGGAGACCACAGTGGCATCACCACACTGGTCCCCAGCTGGAGCATCCCGTGGGCTCAAGCGGGATGTGGACGTCCCGGGGGTGCCTCTGGGTTTGTCCCGGGCCCCGCAGCAGCCGTCCCGCTGCCGTCAGCTCGCGGTATGACTTGGGGGGGGCCCCCGAAAGAGGCTCTGACGGGTTTTGGGGCCAGTTATGACTGGACCCTTTTGATGCCTCTGTTCGGCAGCGCCACAGAAAGTCCTTTCTGAAAACCTCAGCCCGATTTCGCTCTCAGCCGCCAACCCCGACCTGCATCTCTCGAGCGGATGCGATGCCAGGGCAGAGGGAGAGGATGGAGAAGGGGAAAAGGATGGAGAGGGAGTGGTGCCTCTCCCCCTCTCAGCGTCTTCTGCATCCCTGGGTCGCTTCGCATCTTTTTGTCCCTTCTTTTTTTATTTTTTTTTTTTTTTTTTTTTTTTGTCCTAGCTGAGCTTTCGCCGGGAAAGGCAGCCCCAGGATGGGCTCCGGTGACGGCGGTGGGATCTCGGGACGGTCGCCCCGCCCCGGCCAAAATCCTGTTTGCGTTCCCGGCGTGCCGGGGTGGAGTATCGCGAGGGCTGCGCCGCGTTTCATTCACCAGCGAGGAAAATAAATACGTCGGGGCCGTCCCGGGCAGGCGGCGGGTTCTACTCCTGCGCTACTACAGCGTGAAAACAAAACAGATCCCCGAGCCAAGCAGCGCTAGTTTGGCTCCGAAATACATTTTCCAGTCAGGTCGGAGCCAGGCTTTTATTTTTTTTTTTTTCTTCATTTTTTTTTTTTCACTGCACCACTAATCCTTTGAATATTTCGAGATTGGAAGCTATTTCTGTTCCCTTGTGATTCCTTCTAAGCGGTCGTGCCAAAAGGCTCCACTTTGTTTTGTGCAGTGGTTTGTTGGGGTTTTTTTCTGGGTTGTGTGGGATTGGTTGGTTTTGGTTGGTTTTTGTTTGTTTGTTTGTTATTTTTTTTTTTTTTTTTCCCCCTTAAGGCTGTGATTCTTACTTGGATCCTGCGCTTGGGTTTGTGGCGGGGGGAAGAGGTGGTGCAGGTAGCGTTACGGGGTCCTGCCCTGCTCCTTCCTCCCCCAACTGTTTGGGGATTGCTCAGAGGCTTTAATGTTTAATAACTTCTTAAAACGGAGACTAAAATAGCTGCATATGGTGCAGTGTAACTGAGGCATTAGCTCTTTTTTTTTTTTCCTTTATCTTGCATCGGGTTTATTTTCTGCCAAAGCTTGGGAAGATGCTGCCTGAGAGGTGAGCATCCCGCTTCCCTCCTCCAGACAGAGATCCTGGGGTTTGCTGGAAGCCTGGTTTCTCGGCGGACAAACCCGATTGCTGCTTCCTTCCTTCTCAGTACGACAAAACCCATCGTTTTTCCCTGTCCTCCTTGAGCGCTTCAGAACTGTTTTGGGGGAAAAAATGTGAGAATTCGATTCAACAATCCAAACAGGGGTGTTTTAAGGTTAGAGAAGAAGTTGCTGCTGTGCCTGCAAGAAAAGGAAATTATTTAGGAAGAGGAGGAAGAGAAGGTTTTGCTAAGGAAAGAAATCGGAGAGTGGCATCTTGGTGTTCCTCCCTACTTAAGAGGGGAGCGGTGCTTGCGTGGGCCAGAGGAGATGCTCCTGAGGGAAGCCTATAATAAAAAAAATAAAGGAATAAAATCCTAATAGTAATAATATAAAAAGAATAGGGAATAAAAGCTTCTCCTGGGATGCACACCTGATGTGACAAGTCCCGCTTGCACTGCGTACCGCCTGCAGGTGCCAGGGTCTGCACACCTCGTTTAAAAAATAGTGGTAATAATAATAAAAAAAAAAAAAAACCAAACAGTAGCAGCCCACTGACTCTTGCTGAGTTTAGCAGAGCATTTATTTAATTTTTTTTTTTTTATGTCGTTCATCCCGTTTTGTTCCCCGCAGCTTCCCGCTGGCGGTCCCGCTCGCCCGCCGAAGACATCCAGCCCGAAATCTGGATCGCGCAGGAGCTGCGGCGCATCGGCGACGAGTTCAATGCCTCCTATTGTCCACGAAGGGTAACTTCCCTCCTCTTACTTTCCATTTCTTTACGCGCGGCCTCCGAAAGGGGGAAAAAGCTTAATCATCTCTGGAGACCGGTTCTGCGGTGAGCGTTTCGTTCGCTCAGATGTCGGGGAGGCTGAGCAGGGGCGCGCTGCCGGCGCCGGCCGCTGCTGCACAGTCATTAAACCAATTAAAAAACAACAACAAAAAAAAAAACAAAAAAAAACCCCAACCTTTAAACAGAGACTCGAGGGTTTCGGGTACGAAGTTCGCCGGGAGCTTTCGTGGCACCCGGGGCCGGTAAAGCGCGTCGCCGGGATTGGGATCGGGCTGGACAAAAATGAGGGAGAAAGTGCTAAAAGTTTAGGGGCGAGGAAGGTTTGCGGGTGTTGGGGTGGCATCCCAACTTCGGAAGCAGCATCCGGGCGCTGGTGTTTTTAGGGAGATGGGCAAGGAGTGAACGCAGCTGGTTTCTGGGCTCGGCTCCCAAATCCCTGCTGCTGGGGATGGTGTGCGTGGAAGTGTAGTTGCAATTCCGGAACAGGGATGGACTTGGTCTGAGAACTGATTTTTCTTACGGAGAATCCGCCAGAGCTGTTTTGAAACCCGTGTGTTTGTAAGGCTCTGAACTCCCTCACCTTCGAGTGTCGCAACAAAAAAAAGGTGGCACTAGTACCAAAAAAAAAAAAAAAGCCCCAACCAAAAACCAAAACAACCCAAAACCCAACCCCAGAACGAACCAGCCCAGAGAGATGAAGTAACTGGTTTTTGGAAGAGCGGCGTTGGCCGGTAACGCGCCCGCCTGACGTTATCGCCGGCTGCGTGTCCGTACACGTGGCGTCTGGTCCGTCCGCTCCACCGTGGGAAGAGGAGTCAGGAGCACGTCAGGTAGTGGTGGCGGTGACGAAACCTGCCCGGCTCCGGATCCGTCCTCCCCGGCTCCCGAGTCGCTCCCGGGGTCTCTTTGGCGGATGCCCGTGGCAGGGGCTCTCCCCCAAAACGGGGGCCAGGCTGCCGCGCTCCGGCTCCTTCCGCACCCCGTCTCCGCGTCGCCTTGCCGGAGGCTCCTCCGTGCTCCGGCGTTCCCAACCTGCGACAAACCGGAGACCAGCTGGGTTTTGTCCGGAATGCCGAACATCCATCTTCCGACCTCCTCCATCCAGGCTGATCCCTCGCCACGCGGAACACGATGCTTTTTTTTTTTATGTGTAAAGGAATTTTTTTCGGTGAGCGGGAACATCTTCCCCACGTTATCCGAGAGGGCACGGATTGAACGGCAGGATGGGATGGGATGGGATGGGATGGGATGGGATGGGTGGGCCACCTCCCGCGTGGCACACCGGCCCTGCCACCGGCGGGGGTTCGAAATGGGGAACTGAGAGCTGTGCCAGCACAGCGCTCGCCGGGCAGGTCGGAGCGGTCGGACGGGTTGGCGCGGTGCGTCCCACGCGCCGCCGGCCCCAGGGACCGGCTCCCGGGCAGGACGGCAGGGGATCGGGCAACTCGCCGTCCAGCCCCTCCGTGCCTGGGCAAAGCTCGCGGGTTCGGTGAGCGGAGCCGACCCGAGACCCTCCGGGCACGGAGACGGGCTCCGTGCCAAGGCTTTTGCCGGCAGAGCGGGCATGGCTTGGGCGCCGTTGCGTGCCACGAGCTTTGCTGCCCGTGCCCGAGCTGCCTGCGGAGGTGGAAAGTGTCTTCTTTCAACTCCCTTTTTTTTTTTTTTTTTTTATACCTGTTTATAACGAAAACCTAATTTTGGCGTTTCTTTTGCATCCTCCTCTAAACCCGTTGGGTTGGTTTTTTGGTTGTTTTGGGTTTTTTTCTTTACTTTCTGCTGCGTTGGTGGTTGACCAGTGCAGTGGGCTTAGCTTCGTGCTGGGGGGAGCAGCTGTGGGTGGGTAAAGCCCTCTTGTTTGGGGACCCGGTGCCCCGGGGGTGCCCCAGGGTGGGAGACGCGGTCGGCTGTGGTGACCAGCCGGGGGATGCTGGAGCATCGTCTCCCGGTGGTGCTGTGCCACGTTACCCCCGGTGCTGGGGAGGGCCGTTTGCACATCGGTGTAAGCAGCATCATTTCTCTCTCCGGGGCACGCACGGGCAGGATTGTACGGCACTAAATGTAGCCGAATTTTTTTTTTTTAATTTTAATTTTTATTTTTTTCTTTTTTTCTTCTTTTATTTTTTTAATTTTTCTTTTTTATTTTTTCTTTTATTTTTCTTTTTTTATTTTTCTTTTTTATTTTTTCTTTTTCTTTTTTATTTTTTCTTTTCTTTTTCTTTTTTCTTTTTCTTTTTTCTTTTCTTTCTTTTCTTTTTCCTTCTTTTTCTTTTTCCTTCTTTTTCTTTTTCCTTCTTTTTCTTTTTCCTTCTTTTTCTTTTTCCTTCTTTTCTTTTTCCTCTTTTTCTTTTTCCTTCTTTTTCTTTTTCCTTCTTTTTCTTTTTCCTTCTTTTTCTTTTTCCTTCTTTTTCTTTTTCCTTCTTTTTCTTTTTCCTTCTTTTTCTTTTTCCTTCTTTTTCTTTTTCCTTCTTTTTCTTTTTCCTTCTTTTTCTTTTTCCTTCTTTTTCTTTTTCCTTCTTTTTCTTTTTCCTTCTTTTTCTTTTTCCTTCTTTTTCTTTTTCCTTCTTTTTCTTTTTCCTTCTTTTTCTTTTTCCTTCTTTTTCTTTTCCTTCTTTTTCTTTTTCCTTCTTTTTCTTTTTCCTTCTTTTTCTTTTTCCTTCTTTTTCTTTTTCCTTCTTTTTCTTTTTCCTTCTTTTTCTTTTTCCTTCTTTTTCTTTTTCCTTCTTTTTCTTTTTCCTTCTTTTTCTTTTTCCTTCTTTTTCTTTTTCCTTCTTTTTCTTTTTCCTTCTTTTTCTTTTTCCTTCTTTTTCTTTTTCCTTCTTTTTCTTTTTCCTTCTTTTTCTTTTTCCTTCTTTTTCTTTTTCCTTCTTTTTCTTTTTCCTTCTTTTTCTTTTTCCTTCTTTTTTACATTTCTCTTTTTTTTTTTTTCATTTTTTCCTCTCAACCTTCCCACCCCATCACGCACCTCCCGTGCCCACTCGCAGGTGACGTCCCCGTTGAGCGGCGCCGCGGCGGCCACCATCGGGGCAAACGTGGCTGGGAGGGGGCAGCTCCGACCCTTTGAGTATTATAAAACTTTTTATTGAAGGAAAACAGGAAAGATCACGGGGTTCGACGCCACGCGAGGGGTTCATAGCTCAGAGGCTTCACGCTGGAAAATAAAGTTGTGTTTTTTCCTCTTCCCCACACCCCCCCCCCCGCCCCCCTTCCTCTTTCCTTGCAGGGTTTCTTGGATAACCAGGCAGGAAACCCCCAGGTCGTCATTCTGCGCCTGCTGCGTTACATCATCCGCCTCATCTGGAGGATGCAGTGAGCGCCGGGCGCGTCGCGGGGCACCGGGACCTGTTCCCGCAGTCGGAAAGCCTGGGGAGGACGGACGGACGGATGGATGGACAGCTGGACACGGGACTCCCCACCCTGCCTCTCCCCCAGGACGCGTGGCGGGGGCCGTCGGATCACGCCGACCTGCTGGGACTCTCCGATGGAGGATTTTATCCGAGAGTGGTGTTTACTGCGTTTCTCTCAACTCTTTTACTCTTTTCTTTTTAAAATTTTTTTAAAATATTTGTTTGTTTCCCCAAGAGTCTCAGAGGAAATACTCAACGGCAATGGAGTCTTTTTTTTTTTTTTCTTTTTTTATTTTTATTTTTGTCATCATTTCTGGAAAACTGTCGGCTTATCCAGGATAAACCCTGCGGCGGGGAAAAGGAAAACCGGAAGCAGCCGATGGGCTTTGCCTCGAGACTCCCGGAGCTCTCACCTCCCCCAAACCCCCTCCGAAAAGGACGGCAGCGACGGAAGGAGGAGGGTGGAGGGATCTAAATCAGCACTTCTTTTACCTGTAAATACCTGACGCTCCCCCAGACTCACCTGTTTGCATCATGCAAATAGCCTATTTCCTGCTGACTGATTTTAATTTTTTTAAAAAACATTATATATAATTAATTTTTTTTTTTTTTATTTGACACTCTGAATTTCAAGACTGAGCTGTCAGACTCCCACGGTCCAAAATATCACAACCAACCAAACGGGGAAAAAAAAAAAAAAACAAAACAATCCACCAGGTTGCCTTTTTCTAGAAAAATCTATAAAATGTGTGAAAACATTACTTATTGCCTAATATTATATATAATATATAATGTTGGCGACGGAGTGATGCAGCAATAAAAGGTTCTTGGGGGCAGGTGAAAACAGTTCCCAGCTCACGGCAGCTTTGCACCCGGAGGCGACGGCTCCTGCGGCGGATCTTCAGGAACTTTTCGGTCGTGGCTTGGACCTTCGCTCTCCAACCCAGGAGGGTTTTTAAGGCGCTGGATTTTTTATTTTTTTTTTTTTTTTCCCCCCCCTGGGATCCTCTCCATGTTCGGCCAGGACAGTCTGGAGCAGGGGGATGAGCGAGATGGGTGGCGTGAAGCGCCTCGGATGCTGGTGCGCTGGGATGCAGCTGGAAGAGGTGCTGGAGATGCCGACCTGGTGCCAATCCACCTGGGGTACGTGCGTGGTCTCCGCTCCCACGTCTTCTCCCGAACTCACCCACCTTCCCTCTGGGAAGACCCAACTGGATGCTCAATGCCATCCCGGGGCATCTCCCACCCGGAGACCCCGCAGCCTTGCCGGAGCAGCCCCCTGGGCTCATCGGAAGCAGCAGGTCTGTTGCCTCCGGACCCCTCACAGTGGATTCCAGTTGATCCAGCGGGCACTTTCCAGGGGGTGGCTGCTCTGGATCTATGCACAAACATCCCTGTCTCTGCCTCCGGAGCTGCCCCCCTTTCCTCTGGCTGCTGCAGGGGGTCCTCAGACCCACTGCCGGACGCCGCGGTTTTATTTCTGGTTTCACCAGCACCATAGGAAAAAAAAAAATTAAAAAAAAGGAAAAAAAAAAAAAAAGGGAAAAAACCCCAAGCAAACAAACCCAAGCGGTTTTTCCTGCAGCACGCGCGAGGAGAAGCTGCTGAGTGCCATGTGTGATTATTCTGGTTTTTAAGGATGGACAAACTGGACGATGGGACCTCTGTGCACCGGCTGCCGGCACCTTGGGGCGGGCACGGAGCCGCCGTGCCGGTGCGGGACGCGTGCCGCCGCTTGCACTCCTCCGGAGCGTTACAGAGCAATTCATCATTTCCATTTCACGTTTTTTTATTACCTTTTTTTGGGTTTTTTGGTTTTTTTGGACCTGCAGGACGAGCATTGGTCGCAGGAGCAGAGGATGTCCAGGAAAGGATGTTGCGGAGAGGGGACGAGGGAGCTCCTCCTGCTCCGAGCTCCGTGGCTGCAGCCCCCCAGCCCTGCTCCAGCCATCACTTTTTTTTTTTAATTTTCTTTAATTTCTGTAGGTTTTATATAGAAAACCCCAACAGGGAAGCAGCTGCTGCCACCGGTTTCCCATGGGAACCTACGTGGAGTTGCATGGCTGCGGATAAAATAAAAAAAAAATCAGAATAAACCAATTTGGCAGCAGAGGGGAGGGGAAAACAAACAAAAACCAAACAAGCCTTTTTTTTTTTTTTTTTTTTTTTTTTCTTTTTTTTTTCCCCCTCCCTGGTTGAGTTTCATCCGTTGTCAGTGGATGAAACGGTGCTTTTGGGTCTGGCAGCCTTACGGCATCCCGGAATGTGTCCCTTGGAATACACCAAAGAAACGCCGAGCACTTTACCCCATCCTCCCCCCGGGCCGCCCCAGCCTACGACGGAGCAAAAAATTATATTTGTTTTAAGGGGAAAAGAAAAAAAATAAAAAAAAAATCAAGGTATTGGCACTGTCAGCCTAGGGCTTCTCTGCAGGAGGAGTTCCCGGCCGAAAGGAAAAATACCCCCAAAAACCAGGTTTCACCCCCACACAGTTGTGAGGTTGAAGGGGAAAAAAAAACCCTTAAAAGTCTGGAAAACAGGAGAATGATGGTTTTTAAATCGGGATTATGGTGGTTTTAGCCGCGTTGGCCGACTGCTCGGGGTCGTTGGGAGCATCACCTGTGGTCTCTGCTCTGCCAAAAGGATGCGACGGAGTTTTCCTCGGTGGGGGAAAACGGGATCTGGTCCCGGGCGATCTCCCGCGCTGCGTTAACGCTTCTCCTCTCCTCCCGGTCTGTAAATCCCCGGGTATTTATTAGAGTAGGGCCCCGTATTATTTTCATCATCTGAGCCAAATATCTGTGTGCAATGTATCCCCTTTCCTTTCTCTGGTGTAAGTTTTGTACAGCTTAGAAATAAGTAAAAAAAAAAAAAAAAAAAAAATTACTGTTTTTTCTAAACTTTTTTAGAGTTGAATTTGGTAAATACTGTAGATTTTTTTTTTTTTTCCCTCCCTCTTTGTGTAATTCATGCACTCTACTGTTCCGTAATGCTGTAACTGGTAGAAATGTTGTATATTTATTTTCTGCTTATTTAAATTCCTGTAAAGATTCTGGTTCCCCCCCCCCCGAAAGCTCCCCCTCCTCCTGGCGGCGCAGCCACCGCGGTTCGCATCACGAGATTATTAATTATTCTTATTAATTTCCTCAAAGTGCCTGAATCCCTCTTCCCCCGGCAGTGATTTAGGCACGCGGCCCGTTTCAGCACGAGCGAAATTCCGTGGGAATTCGGCGTCTGCATCCCCGCGATGGATTTTTTTTTTTTTTTTTTTGGCCACCCCTTTGTGGATTTGAAAGCCACGGTGGATTTTTTTTTCGGCATTCCCCGCTCCGTCCGGACCGCTCTCGGCGCGGCGCGGGGCGAGCCCAGCCCCGGATCACTAACCCCTTCCCGGGACCCAGCGTATGTAGCATTTTTCCGCAATTTCCCTGGCTTCCTTGTGTTTTGCACTGACGAATTCCGGACAGGGTAATTGCCACTCGACTTGTGCAATACTGCTGTAAATAAGTGCAGATTTTCTTTGTTTTTTTTTGTTTTTTTTTTTAAAAATACGGTCTTTTATGTTCTTAATATGAGTTTTATATGAATAAAAACTTGCAACTATTTTTCACGAGTGCTGTTTCCTTGGGGAGGGGGTTGTTTGTGGCTTTAGCACCAGTTCTCCCAGTTTGTCGCCCATACTGGGGATCCCCGGGGCTTCCCGTGGCTCCGGAGTTCCCAGGACACGGAAACAGGGATGCTCAGGCATCCCTTCTTCCCCCCTCTTATGGGTACGGGTGGATTTAGGGGCTGGAGCTCAGCTGCTGGGGGCTGCCCGTGCCCAGCGGTTGCCCCTGTGCCCACCGGGCTGGCATAGGATTTAAGAAGTTTGAAGAAGCACAGGGAGGTTATATTTTTTAAATTATTTTAAAAAATATTTATTTTATTGGATTTATTCTGTATTTTAGTATTTTTATTTACTTTTTTTCTCTTTTTTTGACTTTTTTTTTCTTTTTTGGTCTTTTTTTTTCCTTTTTGGTCTTGTTTTTCTTTTTTCTTTCTTTGTCTTTTTTTTTTCTTTTTTGTCATTTTTCTTTCGTTTTCTCCTTTTTTGTCTACCTTTTTCTGTCTTTACCTTTTTCCTTTATCTTTACCTTCTCTTTGTTTTCCTGTCTTTACCTTTTTTTGCCTGTCTTCACCTTTTTCCTTTTTTCCCCATCTTCACCTTTTTTCCTTTATTTTACCTGTCTTTACCTTTTTCCTTTTTCTTTTTTTGCCTGTCTTTTCCTTTTTTGCCTGTCTTTTCCTTTTTTTTTTTGCCTCTTTTCCTTTTTTTTGGCCTCTCTTTTCCTTTTTTTTGCCTCTTCCCTTTTTTTGCCTGTCTTTTTCCTTTTTCCTTTTTTCCCCATGTTTACCTTTTTCCTTTATTTTACCTGTCTTTACCTTTTTCCTTTTTCTTTTTTTGACTGTCTTTTCCTTTTTTTAACTCTTCCTTTTTTTTGCCTCTCTTTTCCTTTTTTTTTGCCTCTTCCTTTTTTTGCCTGTCTTTTCCTTTTTCCTTTTTTCCCCATCTTTACCTTTTTCCTTTATTTTACCTGTCTTTACCTTTTTCCTTTTTCTTTTTTTGCCTGTCTTTTCCTTTTTTGCCTGTCTTTTTTTTTTGCCTCTTTTCCTTTTTTTGGCCTCTCTTTTCCTTTTTTTTTTTGCCTCTTTTCCTTTTTTTTGCCTCTCTTTACCCTTTCCCTTTATCTTTCTTCTTCTTCTAAGTTAACTCAAAATCTGCTCCTAAAAATTACCACCCCCCTTTCTTTCTGCCTTGACCCTCCATGCCCGCTCTGCCCCCAGCCCAACGCCATCCCCGTGCCCTCTGGCTTAGATTCCACCACCGATAGACGGTTGGCACCCGATGACCCGCGGCATCAGCCGCAGTTGACGTCAATATTCAATATTTTTAGCCCCTTATTTCTGAAATACCAGCTGGGCAGCCGGCGTTTGGGCGGCGTGACGCAATGCCGTGGGACCGTGCGTCAGCTGGAAAGACCGAAAGGAAGAAATCGGGAAAAAAGCAGATGGAGAAAGTCCCGGATTGAGTCCCGCATCCCAGCACCCAACAACCCCAAAAAGTCCTACTTGACAAACAACTTAAAAAAAAAAAAATTAAAATCTGGATTTTTTTTGTTGTTGTTAGTTCTTGCGTGTGTTTCAAATTACAGAAGTTCCTGAAAGGGAAGTTTATTGGTTTCAGGTGCTATTTTGGGGGCTTCTTGAACTCAAAAAAAAAAAAAAAAAAAAGGCTTTATTGCCCAGCAAGGGCTCTGGCAGCTGCTGCCCCCGCTCCGCTCGCGGCCCTTCGGACCCATTGGCATTTGGGAGCCCACCAGCCCGTGCGGGCAACTCATCACGCCTCGTGCTCTCCGCTTCCCTTCATGGTGACTCATGCTGGAAGGAGCTCATCGCCTGCCCGAACCCGGAGACCTTGGCGAGACAACAGGGAAGGGAAACGCTGCCCCACTGGCAACACGCAGCGGCGCAGAGCCGCGGCGGGATCTCGCCGCTGGGCACGCGCTTGGCCATCGCCAGGTCTAGGTTGGCCGTGGCCGAGTCAAAGGTGGTCGTGGCCCAGGTTGGCCGTGGTCATGGCTCAAGTTGGCAGCCGTGGGCAAGTTGAAAGTGATCATGGCCCAGGTTGGCCATGGCCAAGGCCAACGTGGTCATGGCCCAGGTCCACCAAAGACACATCATCTGAGTCCTCCCCAAGAGACAGGCCCTTTCTTTCTGTGGTCTGAAAGTTTGGCTTTAGTAACTAATTAAAACCACATGCAATTTTGTTTTCTGGATGACAAACTTCCTTTATTCCTTGAAAAGGAGGGGAAAAAAAAAAAATTCTCATGGAAAAAGCCACCCAAAAGCCTCACCGCCACAGAGCCCCACGTCCAGCAGAAGGAAGCCTTCCTACACTCGTCCCCTGCCCAAACACTCGTGACTGCCTTGTGCACGCACCATTGAGGACACACGAGCCCTCAGCCCAGCTCCAGCCCAACCCAGGGCATTCCACATCCCATAACCCCCCACCTGCCTCAGGAATGACGAGCAGCCAAAGCCAACGAGGAGGTGCCCAGTTGGGTGCTAACGTTGGGTTGGTGCACTGGCCACCTATCAGACACGAACTGAACACCGCCGCTTCGGCAGAGCCCAACGGCCAACGGTTGCCACGCCGTGACCATCCAGTGCCACCGGAATGACACCACCACGCCGCCGGGCTCTCTTACTCACTCTATATGTTGGTTTTTGGGGTTTTTTTTGTCCCAATGAGTCGCATCTGACCTTTCAAACACCTGTTCAGCCTTAAACAGCTAAAAATACCCACCAAGCTTTGCATTTGATTTTCATATTGCGACAAAGCTCACTGTTTCCAGCGGGTTTTCTTCTCTTTCTGGCAGGTTCTAGGGTGGTTGACCTCTCCTCTGCTCAAACCCAACGTAGACGGGGATGGGAGATGCGGCCAGGCTTGCTCCGGCGCGTGGCCGAGGAGATCCCTAGAAGCAATAAGAGGGAATTATAGATTCCATACCAAGGCTGGGCATATATTTATGTGGCCTTTTCGTCCCTGATTTGATGAATTTCTCCTCGGTGGCCTTTGGACGGGCTCGTACGTTGGTTTTCCCAGGAGGGCAGGAGGTTGGGCTGCCGCTAATTAAACCGCGCTCCGTCTCGGCGCGAGCGGGGACGGTACACGCCGAGCGAAAGATTTTTTGACAAAGACATAATTATCTCCTACATTAATTAAGGGAAATAAAGTCGGAAGACGGCACGATGGCCATTCCCTACGGGGCTGGGGGGGATGAATCCGAGCGCTCAGCCCTGCTGGGACCAGCAGCCCCGGGACTGGGGAGAAGGGGGAACAGTCACGAGCGCCTGACATTACCATTCGAATGACTTATTGGCAGAAATGGGTTTTAAAAATAGGGTTTTTATGATAAACAAACTAACCTCATACAGGAAGTGAGCTGCAAATACTAAAAACTTGTATGTTCTGAGAGAGGTGGTAGAGCACAGAGCTGCCCCCAAAACCAGAAAAACAATAACAGAAAAAGCAGTAGTGGGTTGGTTTTTGTTTTTTTTTTTTCAATATTTTATTGAGGTTTTTTGAATGTTTTCCCTCCTGGCACGGAGAAAAGGGGAGAACTGAAGGGGAGGGAAGGGGCTGCTGGGGGTGAGATGATTTTTTCTCTGCTCATGGCCCCTAAAATCAAGGCAGAGCCCGGCGATGTGCGAGGCGAGCCCCGGGGTTCTGGTGTGCCTGGGCTTCAAAAAAGCCTCCGCCGCCGCCGCTGCAAAGGTTAAGCAGTTTTCCTACCGAAACCCCGAGTGTGGGCTGTGAAAGAACACGGTAATGAAGAAAATTTCCCCAGGGCTGCTCTTTTATTATCACCAAAGCCATCGAGTTTCAGTTTGAGTTATTTGTATTTATTTATAAAAACAAAGATTAAATAAGCAGCACGAAAACAAAAAACCTCATCCTAATTTCTGAGCCAACCTCGATTTTATTCGAACAAAGAGTTTCTCGCCCTCCACCGCCAAAGCCTTCCCCTTCGCTTTGAGAAAAAAATGCGTGTGTTTAAGGTTAAGAAAAGCCAAATTCAACCATTCAGCTGCCCCCGTTGGCTGCAAAAATGAAGATTTAAAGGCAGCAGGATGGAGGGGGGTGACGGTGCCGCCGGCCGGGGCAGGCGCAGGTTCGGCCGGTGGGTTTGGCCACGGTTTGGTGAAGGATCATCTGGTTGAAGGGAGGAGGGAGGGCAAAAAAAAATAAAAATAAGAATAATAAAAAAAAAAAGGCATTTCTCTTGTCGTGTGTTTTCATTTCCATTGCGAGAGAACAGGTTAAAAAGGGAAAACAAACCCAAAACACACGCACGAAAAAAGCCCTTCAGTGGTCTCGTAGCCTTTACGGTGTTGTTTTTCTACATATTTTATGTTGTTGGCTTTTGTTATCAGCCTCATCTGCAATTTGTGGCCAATTCTGTCGTGCTTTACGCAGACATCTTGTTCCCAAAACTGTTTGCAACCTTTCAGCCGCGGGTACGAGCCTCGGCGACGGGCGCAGAAAAGCCACAGCACAACGAGAAAAAGGGCACATTTAACCCCAAACGATCCTTTGCCCGGATTCGTGCCCCCAAGGCAGGGACGAGGCCCTGGGCAGCCGGGAGCTCATCCCAGCCCACCCCCCCCGGCCCAACACCCCACTTTAATTCCAATTATTTCCATCGCCCCGTCCCAGGAGAAGCCCAACTCATCCCTACGGAACCCCTGGGATTTTTCCCGGTGCCCGATGGCGTTTCCCGCCGTATTTTCCCGGCGGTTGGCACGAAGCCATCCCGGCCGAGCCCCCTTTTTCGGAGCACGGAGTGGATTCAATCACTTGAGCTGCTCTTTTACCACCGAAAACAAACGCCGCCGATCCGGCACCTCTTCGATATTAATAGCGAAACCAAAAAAGCAAATTAATACCGCAGGATCGAAGGCGATTTTATTTTTTTTAATTTTTTTTTTTTCTTTTCTTCGAATAGATAAAACGAAAGTCAGCTGAGCGCCCGACGGACTCGGCGAGCGACGCCGGAGCGCGGGAGCCCGTTTTGGCCACCGCCAGCCCTCGTGGGCTATCAGGGCAGCTTAAATTGGGAATTTTTTTTTTGGGGGGGGTGGTTAAATTGAAAGGCAAGGCTGGCAGAGCCGTTCCCCCTGCCCATGTGCACGGGGCAGCGCGCCGCTTTCCCGGGGATGCCGGCGAGGGAAGCGATGCTCGCCGTCCCCGCCGAAACCCCCACCCCGCCTTCGAAATAACCAATTTTTGGGGTTTTTCAGCGAAGCGGCGCCGCGCGGCGGGGCAGCCCGGCCGGGGGAGGAATGAGCCATTGTGAAACCCAGCTCCTTTTCCTGAGGCTGCCGCCGCCGGCAGCGCCCCAGCCCCGGCCCTGCCCGCAATAAAGCTCCCAACGGTTTCCCGGAGCGGAGGTGCCCGCGGGGCGCTCGCCCCTCGCCGCCACCTCCCCACAATTTCGGCCTCCCCGCCGCGGGGGACGGCCACCGGATGCCCCCCCTGCCAAGGGCTGCCTTCCTCTGCCAGACCACCGCAGCCCCGGGATGCTCGGGAAGGGGGTCCCGCCACCCCGCTCCCCCCCCCCCCCCGGCCAAATTCACCCCCTTTTTACGACGTCCGCGGATACGTCGTGTTTTTGGGGGCCGGAATAGATCTCTAAATATATATATTTTAAAGTCAATCTCACAGGGCTCTCCCAACGCTCTCTCCACTTCCTGTGACAAAACAAAACACGCCGCGCTCGAGACTTATTCTTCCTCTATTTCGCGCCGAGAAAAAATGACCAAAAGAGCCCAAAATATGAAAAAATTCCGCCCCGCGCCCGGCCGTCCCGTCCTGGCATCCAGCAGGAAAAGAATCACCGCTGGAGATATTTCATTTCAAATCCAAGGGCTGGATGTGGAGCCCAAGGTGAATTCCCACCGCGCTATTTTCGTCCCTCCCCTCTTAAAACCGGAATGAAAAAGTGGCGAAAATAAGTGCGGTTCGAGAAATTCCCAGTTTGACTCAGCCGTTTCCCAGCGGCGCCATCCGACACGCCGGCGGGCGCGGGAATATTCACCGCTCGGCGAAGGGGAGCGTTCACCCCCCCAACATATACCCCTCGTGAGATTGAGAGAAGAGAGAAAAAAAAAAATATTCATTTTTTGACTCATGTGGAAAGAGTGAACCACAGAGAGTGCCCCGAAATCGGCTTTTCCCTCCCCGCGCGCGCAGAAACCGGAATATTGGACAATTTCGGGCTGTGATTTAATCTCCACGAACGTGTTTGAGCAGCGGGTGAAAGAAATGGGGGAAAAAAAATGAATTTGTGGCCCGTCCCGTTTGGCTCCGTTGGAATTTTTCACGCGCCGCTCGGTGTGTTTTGGGAGGGGGCGGATGTCGGAGATGGGTTTTACCCGCCGTTGGTAGAACGGTGACAGCTGCCCTGAAAAAATGAAACCCACCTGGAAAAATCCTACGGGGACCTATGGGTGGGTTTGGGGATTTGTCTCCCTGGGAATTCATTAAAAAAAAAAAAATTATAATCTGGGGGAAAAAAAGAATTAATCTAGAAAAAAAAATTAATCTAGGAAAAAAAAGGAATTAATCTAGAAAAAATTAATCTAGAAAAAATTAATCTAGGAAAAAAATTAATCTAGAAAAAAAAAGAATTAATAAATGAGCCTCGAGAGGAAATTTTGGGGTTGGGTGATGCCCAAGCCTGGAGGGCAGAACGTGGGGGTTTTCCTGAGCCCCCGGCGAGGCGGGATGCCATGGGAAACCCGCTCCCCGCTCCGGCGGGATGAGTGGGAGCACTGGGGGAGCGGTTCCCGCGGCGTGCCCGGCGCATCGCCCGGCTCAGCCTGTCGCCGCCGCCCGAGCCCGGAGATGCCAATCTCTTCATCAAAGCTGGCTGAAAACAAAACTGAGAAACACCTTGTGGTTTGAGAAGAATGTATTTACATACAAATATCTATTTTTTTTTGTCAGAAAAAACCAACCAGGCAGCCTTTGGGGCCGGGGAGAGAAGGCGCTGGCGGTGTTTGCGCCGTCCCTGACATTTCAGCGCGGCCCCACGTGTCACCCACGCCGAGCCCCACGTGGCAGCTGCCACCAAACCTCCTCCTCCTCCTCCTCCTCCGGCCCCGCTTCGATTCAGAAAAGCTTTTGCCTGTCTCCTCGTCCCATCCAGGACAAACGGGCATGGGGGCAGCAAGGGATGGGCTCCCAGGCGTGCAGGAGATCCGTTTCCTTACATTCCAGCCCCAAAAAAAGCCAACCCCACCAAACCAACCCAAAGCTGCAGTTTTGGCTGCTCGCCTGCTTGGCACTGCCATGGTACTGCAATGGTGCACGTCAAATACAGGTGTATGTGTGTTCGTTTGCCAGGCTGGCATCTGGTTGCAATGCTTTGATTTGTTTGCAATCCTTGTTTTGTTTGTAATGCATGGATTTGCAATTCTTGTGAGTGTTTGCAGTGCATGGATTTGTTTGCAATGCATGGATTTGTTTGCAATATTTGTGTTTGTTTGCAATGCATGGATTTGTTTGCAATACTTGAGTGTGTTTGCAATGCATGGATTTGTTTGCAATATTTGTGTTTGTTTGCAATGCATGGATTTGTTTGCAATACTTGGGTTTGTTTGCAGTGCATGGATTTGTTTGCAATGCCTGTGTGTGTTTGCAATGCATGGATTTGTTTGCAAACTTTATTTGCAATGCATGGATTTGTTTGCAATACTTGTGTTTGTTTGCAGTGCGTGGACTTGTTTGCAATACTTGTGAGTGTTTGCATGCATGGATTTGTTTGCAGTGCATGGATTCGTTCCAAATACTTGCATTTGTTTGCAGTGTGCGCATTTATTTGCAACACTTGTGTTTGTTTGCAAAGTTTGCGTCTGTTCCCAAGTTTGTGTTTTTTTGCAAAGTTTGCGTTTTTTCCAAAGTTTGCCTTAGTTTGCCGTGCCTGTATTTGCCTGCCAGCATCAAATCCTTCGCTTTCCAGAAAAAAAAAACAACCAGAGGGTGAGAAGGCGGTGCCCAACCCGGCGAGGTGGGCAGAGGCCGGCGCGGTGCCCGCTGCCCATCCGCTGGCGGGAGCCCCGGGCGAGCCCTGCCCCGGCTCCGGGTTCTCCCGGCGAGCGATTCCCTCTTTTCTGAGTCATTCCGAGATCACGCCACGTCTCCAGCGCGTGGGCAGCAAACTCCGCGCTCTCCGAGTGCCACGTGGCAGAGCCAGCTGGTGTGGCGGCACGTGCCGGTGGTGGCACCCCTCCGGCACTCCCAGTGTCCCTTCTTCACCTCCAACATCCCTCCTGCACCCCCAGTGTCCCTTCTTCACCTCCAACATCCCTCCTGCACCCCGGCACCTCTCCGGCACTGGGAGTTGCGGGAAGTGGGTGACGCTGCTCCCAGGAGCTGCCGCTCCATCCCCCAGGGACCCGGCTCCGGTGGGCATCGGGGGTGCCGAGCTGGGGGGAACGGGCCATGAGCCGGGGTGTCACCGCCACCATTCTCAGTGGAGCATCGCTCCGGAGCGTGAGCGTGCCGATGGCGCGGCTCACATGTGCCCGGCCAACAGCCCACCTGCCCTCCAGCAGCGAGCACCCAACGCCCACCCCATGCCAAACCCTACGGAGACGCCAACGTTGAGGCTTGGGCGCAGTGGCATTGGCGGCTCCGGCAAGCACCCGACACCCATCCAATGCCAAACCCTACGGAGACGCCAACGATGAGGCTTGGGCGTGGTGGCATTGGCAGCGCCAGCGAAGCGCCCCAACGCCCATCCAATGCCAAACCCTACGGAGACGCCAACGATGAGGCTTGGGCGTGGTGGCATTGGCAGCGCAGCGAGCGCCCAACGCCCATCCAATGCCAAACCCTACAGAGACGCCAACATTGAGGCCTTGGCACGGTGGCATTGGCGGTGCCAGCCAGCGCCCGACGCCCATCCAATGCCAAACCCTACGGAGACACCAACGTTGAGGCCTCGGCATGGTGGCATTGGCGGTGCCAGCCAGCGCCTGACGCCCATCCAATGCCAAAACCCTACGGAGACACCAAACGTTGAGGCCTTGGCGCGGCGGCATCAGCGGTGCCAGCGAGCGCCCAACACCCATCCAATGCCAAACCCTACAGAGCCGCCAACGTTGAGACCTTGGCGTGGTGGCATTGGCAGCGCCAGCAAGCGCCCGACACCCATCCAATGCCAAACCCTACGGAGACGCCAACGTTGAGACCTTGGCGGCGGTGGTATTGGCAGCGCCAGCGAGCGCCCAACGCCCATCCAATGCCAAACCCTATGGAGACGCCAACGTTGAGGCCTTGGCACGGTGGCATCGGTGGCGCACGGGAACCGGACGGCAGCAGGATGGGCTGTGGGGCATTGGCGGCTCAACTGGGCGCATCCCACCTCCCATCGCCCAATTTTAGGGGGATTTTCGGCAGCCACGAGGGAAAAGATGGAGAAGGGGGAAAAAAATGGGAAAGATGGAAAACGTTAAAATATGTTGAAAGCGTTGGATATGTTAAAAATATTAAAATCTGTTGAAAATGTTGACAAGGTAGGTGTTGAAAATGTTAAAAAGATTAAAAATCTGTTGAAAGCGCTGAAAATGTTAAAAATGTGAAGAGGAATAAAGATATTTTGAAAATGTCAAAAATGTAGAAGCTGTTGAAATGTTGAAAATATTACAGATATTCAAAATATCTACAAATACCTTGAAAATGTTAAAGGTTTAAAATATTAAAAATGTTGACAATCTTAAAGATTTAAAAAATATGTTGAAAATATTGAAAATATTAAAAATATTTTGAAAATGTCAGAATAGTAAATATATTTAAAATATTTGTAAAGTGTTGAAAATGTTGAAAAAATGAACAATATGAGAATATTAAAGACAAAAATATTTTGAAGATGTCGCTGATATTAAAGAGATGTTGAAAGTTCTAAAAATATTAAAGACATTAAAAATATGAAAACCTCTTTTGAGAAACGTTAAAGATGGTGAAAATGGTGAAAAAAGTAAAAAGATTTTTTAAATATTTTAAATGGTGAAAAAATTTCCTTCCTACCAACCCCCCCTGCAGCCCTCGGCGGGAACTGCCCCGCGCACGAACCGCAGGAAAACACAAGTTTCCAAAACCGGACCCCAAAACCCAGGAAATAAACCCAAAGCAGCTTTTTCCCCATTTTTTTTTTCCATTGTCAAAATAATATATTTTTTTTTTCCATCATCAAAATAATCCTTTTTTTTTCATTGTCAAATAATTTTTTTTTTCTATTGACAAAATAATTTTTTTTCCCATTCTCAAAATAAATTTTTTTTTTCCCATTCTCAAAATATTTTTTTTTTCCCCATTCCCAAAATTACATTTTATTTCTTTTTCTAAATATATATATATATATTTTTAATTATAAACCCCACCTGGCTTAATTTACACACCTGTTTATAAGGATGTAGGGTACCTTGGCACTAAAAAAAACCCTTAATGAGCTGGTTTAATTAAGACAGCACTTGGAGCAGACGTTGCGATATAAGATGGGGCTGACGAAGCACAACTTTATACAGGAATAAATGAAATTTTTCCAATATTTTTTCAGCTCATTTTTTCCCCGAGCTGCCCTTATTTCAAGTCTCTCCAGGAGAAAATCGGTCGGAGTAGTTGTGCGTAACCAACAGCAATGGGGGAAAAAAAGAAAATTAAAATCTGACAGTCTGGTACGAGTGAGGCGAACCAGGAAAACGCATCCAAAGAAGATTCCCTGTCGTCCCGTAAAAATCGATATTTATGGATCAAAAATAGGTGTGTCGGGACATGCCCTGATGGGAACGCGTTGAGCGAGGAAAACGGAGGGACTCATCCAGCCCAGCACGTAAATCGATAAAAAAGCCATAAATCTCCTATAGGAAATAAAAAAAAATAAATAAAACAAAATGAAATAAATAAAATAAATAAAAAAACAAAAACAAAATAATAAAATAAATAAAATAAAATAAAATAAAATAAAATAAATAAAATAAAATAGAATAATAAATAAATAAAATAAAATAAATAAAATAAAATAAAATAAAATAAACAAATAAATAAAATAAAAGCTTGGCAGGGGCTGGGCTGGAAACTCCACGTTGCCGCCGGCAGAGAATCCCCACCTCCGGCGAGCGTTCGTTTCGGTTTCGCGGCGCAGCGAACGGCCCGGCAACCGGCGCCGGCTCTTTTCCCGTTTCTCCGCATCAACCACCCACCACCAGCCCGTTTTCCGCCAGCCCCCAGACACAGGGATGCCTGGGTGCTGCCCAATGAGGGAAATCAGGGCTTTCCCAAAGGCCACGGGGATGGGCACCCCCTCTTGCACCCATGCAGCCGCTCTGACCCCGGCAGCACCTGCGTCGGGCTCCTTCTCTGCAGGAGGACCAGGGCAGAGCAGGGCAGCGGCCAAAGCGGACGCCCCGGTGAGATGCTGCATCCCTGCACAGCCCCGCACCAGCACCACCAGCAGCACCAGCAGCACCAGCAGCATCACCATCACCTGCATCACCAACACCACCTGCAGCTCCAGCATCACCAGCAGCATCGCCACCAGCATCACCACCAGCAGCACCAGAATATCAGAAGCATCAGAAGCATCAGCAGCACCACCAACACCAGCAGCACCACCAACACCAGCAGCACCAGCAACACCAGCAGCACCAGCAGCACCACCAGAATATCAGAAGCACCAGCAGCATCACCAACACCAGCACCAGAGTATCAGAAGCATCAGCAGCACCAGCAACACCAGCAGCGCCAGCACCACCACCACCACCAGCACCACCAGCACCAGCACCACCAGCACCACCACCAGCACCACCACCAGCACCACCACCACCAGCACCACCACCAGCACCACCAGCAGCACCACCACCACCAGCACCACCACCACCACCAGCCCCAGCAGTATCAGCAGCACCACCACCACCAGCACCACCAGCAGCAGCACCACCAGCAGCACCAGCAGCACAGCAGCACCAGCAGAACCACCAGCAGCACCAGCACTGCCAGCCACAGCGCACTGCCAGCACCACAGCAGCACCACCAGCCCAAGCAGCCGCGCTTGCGCTGATCATTTTTGGCCAGTGAGCCCACGCGAGGCCCAGCACCTCCCGCCGCTCCGTGGGTTGGGTTTTTTTTTTTCCCCTTTCTTCTTCTTCGTCAAACAGGCGCCAAGTACCAAAACCCTTCGTCACGTGGCCGCGGACACGGCGGCTCTGCTTTCATTTACTGGAACTCGAAAAAAACACAAGTTTCCAGCAGCCGAGCCGGGCCCTGGCACTCTCGGAGGGTCCTGGACTGGGAGCTCCTGGCAGTGCCCGCAGCCCCCTCCCCGGCACCGCGGCTTGGACCGGCCACCCAGGTAAGGAGCTGCTGCGCGGGTGGGGTCCCCATCTGAGTGGTCCCCATCCCAGTCTTGGTGCCTTTCGGGGTGCAGCGGGCACCCCAAGGTGCCCATCCCGAAGCCGTGCCGCCCGCCCCACGGAGACGCTCACCCGAATCGCGGCTCCGTCCCCGCGCCCTCCGGAGCCAGCGCCTGCGACGGGGAGAGAAAACGCCAACGTCACTTATTTCCCACCGTTAGGTGATGGTGACCAAATAATTGGGAGGGGAAATAAAAACCCACCCCGACCCCCCGCCCCGGGCTCTGCTCGTCCTCACTCACCCGCCGCTGCCTCGTCCAGCCGCGGGTCTCCGAGCTCCGCCGGGCAGCCCGCCTCCACGATCCCCCCGGTGGGAAAAACGGCCTTTTTTTATCATTTATGCTGGTTGGAAAAAATCCCTTCTTCTGTTTCAGCCACGGGCTGGGGGAATGCCTGCGGAGGAACGAGATCCTCGTTAGCCCGACGGGAATGCCCGACGCGGGGACTCTGCTTCACCCCCTCGCTTCCCGGGTTCTGCCGGCACCGTTTTGTGCCGTAGGTGGAAATCTCCCGGGGCAGGATGCTTTGTCCCAGGGATTCACCCCTGCGCTTCCCCTTTTAGGGCGTTTTGGGGTTTGAGATCTACTTCTCTGGGAAAAAGCCGCAGCCCAAACCCGCGCGGTTTCTTGCTGTGAACGCCGTTATCGCGTAATATTTCAGCATTACTGGAAATAACGGCGGGGAATGCCGGGGAAACCGAGGAAAGCCGGGCTGCAGCATCCTCCCGGGGCTGCCGGAGCAGTCCGCACCGGGCAGGAGCCGCACGTGCCTCGGGTGGATAAAAAATCCAGTGGCCTGGAGCAAATTGCAGCTTCCCAAGTGCAGGTGCACCCTCCCGTACCAAACCTCCAGCGTGGCCGTTTCCATGGATCCCTCACACCTCCTGGACCGTAACGAATCCATCAGCCGTCCCACCCCAGCCTCTCCTCGCCGCAGCTCCCAGCCCGGGATGGATGTGCTGGTGGGTTTATACGGCCCCGTCACCCCCCGCCGAGGCGCGGGGCCGGGAGAGTTTCCCACGGCCGACGGGAGCTCCTGCTTCCCTCGAAGCGGCCGCTGGACCCCTCGGGAAAGGCTCGGGGGGGGGGAGTTTCTCATCGGAAAGGGCCTTTGCTGGGAAAGGTCTCGTTTCCCAGGGCCTTGCAGCCAAAGCCACTGGGATGGCGGTGGGCGGCAGGAGGGGACTGGGGAGGAGATGAGACTCAGACACCAAAATCCACTGTCCCGGGGGAGTGGGAGGCTCTGCCGAGTGGCCCCGACTCTCCGGGTGACGCACCCCCAGCCTGAGATGCTCTTCCTGCCGGGAAGCTCACTGGGTTTTCCCCCCATCCATCATCAGACGGGCTAAAAAAAGCCGTTGCCCTCCGCGCAGACCCTCGTGGGAAAGGCTCTGGGCTGCCGCAGCGGGCGCTGGAAACCGACCCCCATTCCGCAGGGAACGGCTCCGGCACGCACCCATCCGGGCTACTCGCCCCGCTCCCAGCCCTTTCCCTCTGCCCCGCTGCGGGGTGGCGGCCGGTACCCCGCTCGTGTCCCACCCTTTGGGTTTTCCCACTAAATCTCTGTTTTGCACCGTTTCGGCGTGGCGGGCAGGAGGGTTCTGACGCGTTTGAAGAAACAAGCGACCCGAAAAGGGCTTCCCGGCAGGTCGGGGCTGCCTGAGTCAGCCGGAGCGCCGGGATGAGTCAGCCGCCGCCGCCACGATCAGCCTTTCGCAAATTCACGTTCATCAAAAAAAAAAAACAGGTTCGGTGGCACCGGAGTGGCTGCAGCAGCGGCTTGGGACCAGCAGTGCCGGGCACCCTGTGGCCGTGCCACCCCGCCAGGGCTCCGCCGAGCATCCCGCGGAGCATCCGCAACCCGGACCCTCGATGCCTCCAGGTGTCCCCCAGCATCCCCAGTGCTCGCTGGTGGCTCTACCCTTCCAGCGCTGCCACCACCAGCTCCTAACCTCAAGTTCGCTGCGGTCGCTTCGGTGCAGCCGCAGCGCCGGGGCGAACCCGCCGCCAGCCGTGCCCGAGGGATCGCCAGCGCCCGTGGGCCAGGGAAAAACACCAAAACACCCAATCGCCAGCCCCTTCGTGTTCTCCTCCGTGGCTTTCACCGGTTTCTCACGGCCTGAGCCGAGAGGGGAGCGGGGCGAGGGTCCGGCACATCGTCCCTCCTCCCGAATTCTTTCCGTGGGAGCCCGGTGCTGGAAGCGACGCGCTGTTCCGTGGCCAACTTGGCTGGTTCTCGAGGGATTATGAGCCCCCAAGGGAAGCCAGGAGCTGCGGAGAGCTGGAGGCGGCGGAGCACCGACGTCGGCTGCTCGGCACCAGCATCAGGGATGGTGGGAGAAACAACCCCATGAGCATCCCACGGGCAGGAGGAAGCGGAGGGGGAGGAGGGCCAGGACACACGCACACTGTCGGAAAACTCTCGTCCCGCTCCCTCCCACCTCCTTCCCCCCAAATATCACAACAAAACCAGAAAAGGTACTGGTGCCATTAGCAGCTCCCTGGAAAAGCTGGTTTGCTGGCCTGGCTGCAAAATCCAGTTTGCCAGAAAGCCTGGCCCTCACCAGCCCGTGCCCGCCCACTCCGCGGAAAGACGGAGTTTTCTGCGGGAAGTGGCGTATAGGGTGGTTTTTGATAAAGTTTTTGTCATCGTCCAAAAATAATATCCAATTTTCCTTCTGAAAAGAAAATAAGAAGCCCCGAAGGGGTGGAAACCTGGGTGAAACCCCAGGTGGCACAGGGAAGAGGGTGGCATGAGCCAGTGTCAGCCACTCAGGGAAACCTCTGGATTCGTGGAGCTCCGGCCTTTGCAGCGTCGTGGGATGGGGAGGAAAAATAACAGCCTGAGAAGAAAAATGAGTGGAAAAAAAAAAAGAAAAAAAGAAAACAAACCTGGAAATGTTGCCCTGGCTTTGTTTTTCTGCCAAACCCCACAGCAAGGGAGCAGGGTGCCAGGGCAGCACCTTGGAGGGAGCTGCAGCAAGAGGTTTGGCTTTATCTCTTCTTTTTGGCACTGGTGGGTGTGTTTTTGGAGCACGAAGCCCTGCAGATGAATCCTTCTGAGCTGGATCTTCCCGGTGGGACCGAGCGCCCGGCGGTGCCGCAGGGGATGCTCGGTCCCAGCTGCCACCGCGCTCCGGGGAGATGCAGTTCCCAAGGGACCACGTGCCATGAGATGCCACCGGCTGCATCATCTGTGGGGTTCAGCTGCAGAAATCAGCACGGGCAAGAGCGACCGACCCCGAAACGTCCCAGCAGCCAGCTGGGATGCCGCGGCACAGCCGGGATGCCGCGGGCCGGCCGCTTTGCCGGGCATGCCGGCACCTGCCTTCCCCGCGGAGCGAAAAAACAAGTCGCTAAGTCACAGCAAAACCATGAAAGCAAACCACAGAGCCCCAAAGTGCCTCTGAGTCACTCCCCCGGCCGCCGCCGCGGCCCCACAGCCCTCCAAAACTCGCCGCCACCTGCAGCCGGCCCCGAGCTGAGCCACGCTTGGCCCGCCGCCGCGGCATGGCACGGCATGGCACGGCCCCCACAGGGCTGCCACACGGGTGGCAGCGAAGCCCCTGGGGCACGGGCAGCAATCGCCGTCTCCCGGATGGAATAGCAGAGGATGGAGAAGAGCGGTGGTGACCGGTCGCACCGGCTCAGCATCCTTCGCCGAGCCAAAACCCACCCAGCAGCCCCCGCTCGCCGGCACGGCTTCGCAGCCAAACACTTTCTTCCCCTCTTTCCTGTAAAACAGCCCGTATTTTTTTTTTTTTTGTTATTATTATTTTAAATCGCGAAAAAATACTCATTTGAAACGTGAATGGAGATGAAACGTTCGCAGAAAGTGCTCCCGGGATTAGTCACCGGTTGTAACATCTCTGTTTACATGAGTCATGGAGGTCGGCCGCGCGGCTCAAATTAAATCCCCGCCGGGTTTTCGGTTTTTGGGCTGTCCTCGGGAGACCTTTCGGTAACTTTTCTCCAGTTCTGAGCAGAGCTGGCAGCTGCCTCCCGGCACACGTGCTCACCAAAACACCGGCGGTCGCGGCTGCGACGGCTTTGCCGTGCGATTCCGCGGCAGCCGGGGCCAGGGGCGATGCTGGGAGGGCAGGATTCGGCCCCGCTAACCAAATAATTTCCCCTTTTTGTGCCAAGGATGGGAAGAGGGAGCGAGGTGGGAGGTAGCGGTGGGGTGATGGATGGGCAGGATGCAGCCGGAGGATGGCGGGGGCCAAACCGGTGGCACCGGGCCCCGGCGGCGGCGGTGATGCCGACAGAGGTCACTGTTGCCGAAAAACTCCGCGCCCCAGTCAAAAAGGGAACTTGGTGGGGAAGGCGGCCATGGGGCCTGGGTTTGAAGAGGCGCCGTGCTCCAGTGGCCACCATGCCGGGGACCTGTGTCCCCACTGCCGGGGGCGAAGCCGCGGGGCAACCGAGCCGGCACGGTGGTCCACGGGATGGGCTGGAGAAGCCACGTTCTCCCCCCATGGCCGCATCGGGGACTCCGAGGGCACCGACTGAATGAGATTAAAAGTGAAAAAAAAAGAACAAAGAGGGAAGGGAAGAGTCGCTGCGTGGGGCTGGAGAGGGAACGTGCTGCCATGGGACGTGCCCGAGGCCGGAAGCCGAGCGATGGAAGGGGCAGAGGGGAACCCCTGGGCTCTGAAATCCACCCCGTTCCAGGACAGCTGTAGGGAATCAGGAGTAGACCCCAAGCAAGTGCGGTTTGGGATGCATTGGATGGATGTATTTGTTTCCCATGGCAAAAAAAAGGGGCAGGAGCTGGGCGGTGGGACCCCGGGGGTGGCAGGAGGACGCCTCTCCGCCACCTTCCCTCGCCCGGAGCCTGCAGGAGACCGAGCAAAGAGCTCGCGAGCGCAGCGTAAAAATAAAACCCCAGAAAGGTGACTAAGCACTCCGGGTACCGAGGCGTGACGCCAGAGCAGCCCCAGCCCCCGTCCCCGGCTGTGCCAGGCTCCCGCCAGGAGCTGCCGCCCGCAGTCATCCGGGCACAGGACCCCGGCGTGGGAGGGAGAGCTCCAGGGGTGCTGCTGAGGGGTGGCAGAGAGCTTTTCCATGGCCCATCTCCCCCCCTCATCCCCAAGCAGCTCTGCCCAAAGTCCCCCAAGGTGTCAAGGAACCCTGGACCCCCCTAGGCTGGGGCTTGCCGGGGGGCTGCATGGCATCCTCTTGCCAGCGGGGTGCTCGCCCACCCACAGCAGGGGCAAGTGGGAGCCTGCAAGGGAGCTGGGGGGGGGGGCTTTGAGGTGCTGGGATGGTGGGTGCTGCAGGGGGGGACCCCTCTTAGCCAGGCAGAGCAGGGGTCCCCGCGTGCTGAGCCTGCCCTGCCTCATCCCCCCCAAAGCCTTCCCCCACCCCACCCCTCCCCAAGCTGAGCCCCCCCAGCCTGGGGGGCAGCACACCCTCCACGGGTGCTCCGGGACCCGCAGCGGGATGAGGCAAAGCCCGGAGCCCCCCCAGCAGCCAGCGCTCGCCCTTCCAACCCGGAAATTTAAACGCCCACCCCGTGCCGAGGGCGGGGAGCCGGGCGCCGAGCCACGCGCAGCTGCGCAAAAATCTATCGCAAATATATATATATATTTTTTTTTTTTTTTGGCAATTCACAGCCAGCAGCCGAAGCAAACGGCTCGCAAAAGCCTCTCCCGTGCAGCGAGCAGCACCTTACCCTGGCAGGCCGGGGGGTCCGCGGGGTGGCGGGGGGCTCCACGCGGGAAATGGCAGAGCGGGTGCCGTTGGTAACGGGCGCCGGGCACCCCGAGCCGAAACTCCCCCGCCGCTCTGCCCACATCATTGGTCCAGGTCGCGGCGGCGGCGCTTTCAAATTCTGTTAAAACTTAAAAAGGAAACAGGAAGCCTCTCGGCTCCCGCTGGGTGCAGCTCGAGCGGCTCGCACCCGCGCTCGCACACGCACCCGCGCGCTCTCCCTTCCCACCGCCGAGGCCGAAGGCACGGCAGGAGGGTGCTGGCCAGCTGGCAGAGCCACGTCCCGCTCCCGGCGTCGGGTTGGAGCCACGAGCATCCCAAGCCTGGCGAGATGCTTCCTCCAGCCCCGGGGAAGCCGTGTTTTTGCACCTCCTTGCAGGGGTTTGCTCAAAGCCTGCTCTGCTTTTCCGTTTGGTTTGTGGCCAAACGCAGCTGGGTCCTTCCAGCCCGCCGGGAGCTCCTGGACCACGGACCTCCAAAACTCCTCGGAACGTAGGACAAAACCCTCTTTTGTTCAGCAGGAGAGCAAGAGGCGTTTGCACACCTTCAGTTCAGGTTTCTCAGCTTTTCACTCAACACAGGGCAAAAAAGTAAGAGACAAACCCCCACAAGTCCTTCCATGTTTGTGGTAGAGGCTTTAGGAGGCTAAAAAAAAACCCCAAAAACGTTTGTCCTCATAAAAGTCCTGGGTGAGAGCAGGAGGACGCAGAGTTTCTTTCACTTTGGGAAGTGAGTGCTTAGTGCTTCACATTTCTCCAACAACTCCCCCAAGCTGCGACCGAAGGAGGAGTTCCGCACCCCGGCACCCACCACGCACCCATCCCCAGGAAGGAGCAGCCAAGAGCTCACCACCCAAGGGGGGGGTTTCCATACTTGTTAAACGGGTTTATTTAATTCAACACAAAGAAGGTTTGTTTGGTTTGTGTTTATTTTTTTAAAAAACCTAAACCTGAACTGTCTCTGGGCTCCATGTTTCAGAGAAGCACTGCAAGGCGCTCCCATTCCTTTCCAAAATCTCCAGCGCAAATCTGTCTCCGTGTCCTGGAGGCATCTTCCCTCAGGACACATCCGATTTCCTCTTGCCCTCACCCTCCAGGAGCTACAGCTCCACAGCAGCTGCCTTCAAGCTCTTTGTCCATCGTGTTGGATAAAGACTTAACCCCTCTGAAACGAAAGCTGACTTTCCTACGTGGGTGCTCAAGGAAATCAGATCAACTTCTGAACAGCTTATAAAAAAAAAAATCTGGAGGGGGATAAGATTTGTGAGGGGCTCCACATGGTTGCCACTCAGGTCCTTGTTCAGTACATCTTAAGCCACTGAAAACGTTGGACACGTTCTTTTTAACAATGTTTAGAAGGTCTGTAAGATTTCTCTACTTTTTGCTTTCTTCATTATCGCTCCGAGTTGTCTCCCTCCATCCATACGTCCCCTCCCTAAAATCCCTTTGGCTCCTCTACTTGAAAACAAAAGGGGACCAAGATCAGCACAAGTCCCACAGAATAAGATCAAATTTTCAACTTTGGAACAAGGGAGTCCAGCAGCTTGGCTCTGGCTGCTTTTTTAGTAGTAATCATTCAACCTCTGGCTGCTTTTATTGGAGTAACTCCACCTGGTTATGAAAAATTAAGTGCCTGGCCTGCCCAGAACAAACACAGAACCAGCCACGCTCCAAGTTCACCGCTCTGAGGAAGCACCTAAGGCAGCGTAGCAGAGCTGAAGGAAACACAAACGAGTGCCCAATTATTTAATTGCCTGTAAGCAGTTTCAGTTCTTGCCCAGACATACCGTACCGTGGCGGTGGCAGGTTGTTTCTCAGCAGCCACTGACTAATTGCAGAACAAAGATTAGAAAGAAAAGAAAAAAAAAAAAAAAGATGTAAACAGTGCAGGAGGAGTCTGTCGCCGGCGAGTCGGAGCAGAGCAATTTACACGTACGGAGCGCGATCGCTTCTGGAGGAGAGATGCACAAAAACATGGCATGAGTGAGACTGAAAGATGATGCCAGCTCTTGAAAGCGTGCTTGGCACGCAGTGAGCGGCACGGCAGGTGGTTTTGCTTTGCCTTCCAGCCTCAGACCCAAGAGGAAAAGCAAGTTTGGAGTCTTCTGGGCTGCCTATCTCCCAAAATCTACAGTGCTTTGTGGAAGCGGATTTAGATACACCACAAACAAAGAAGTTAACAAAACAAGGAAACCGTACCGCTCCCAGCTGAGGTCTTCCAGAATCCACCACAGAAAGACATATTTGTAGACAATCCTTAGTTACAGAAGTAAATTTATTATTAGTTCACTTTTACAACTTTTCTTTTTTTACCATTCACTGTAACAATTTATAAATAACTCCTGGTGCCGTCACCACACCCTGGGGCCGAGGTTGAAGCTTACGTTGTTGAGAAGTTACCAAGTCGAGCACGTTTTACCTGGATGGTTTTGAAAAGCATGAATGACACACGGTGGGCTCCTGTAACCACCCGTGAACGACGGCTGCGGCACTCCGTGCCAGCGTGCCTACAGCACCATGGACTGTGGGTTTCTAAGCAACAGAGGAGCGAGCCTCAGCAGCGCACGCACCGGCATATTCAACTGCTTGAACTTCAACAGCAGCTCCGAGAAGTTGGTGCTTCCTAAAGAGGTTAAGGAAAGAAAGAAAATGAGCACGTGCCGGTGCGCCGCTTGCCCAACACAAGAAACTGTCACTAGAGGAAGGAGAGCCAGCTGGCACGCGGGGTGTATCTCTGGAGACCTGCTCACTGCTCTTCACTTTGTTGTGATGCTGGTTAAAAGTAAATTTTTACATTAGAATCTTCAAAAAAAAAATCTCACATTCAATTAATGTGGCGAGAACTCCCAGACAGAGGTGTGTAACACGCAGAGAGGACGCAAAAAAACAAGGATTAGGGGCAATGGATTTAACTGAAAGAGGGCAGATTTAGGTTAGATATAAGAAAGAAGTTCTTTACATTGAGGGTGGTGAGGCACTGGAACAGGTTGCCCAGAGAAGCTGAGGATGCCCCATCCCTGGAAGTGTTCAAGGCCAGGTTGGATGAGGCGTTGGGCAACCTGGTGTAGTGGAGGGTTGTCCCTGCCCATGGCAGGGGGGTTGGAACTGGATGATCTTTGAGGTCCCTTCCAACCCAAACCTGTTCTGTGATTCTATGATTTCCATAAAGGTCTTTTGACCTCGATCGGATACTCAGGCACCTGATCAGAAAATGCCCAAGACACACCAGTCCATAAGCTCAGGGTGCCAACGCACCTGCACAGGACTTGGGCTGGGGGCTGTGGCCTCTTGTGGAGCCTTCAGCAACACATTCCTCCCACCACTGAGGTGGTGACATCCATGTCACGCCCCTAAGCAAGCCACAGAGCTCCTCAAATCAAAGTCCAGCTGCGTTTCTTTAGCACCATGGGAAACCTCAGGCAGGCAGAGGACTGGTACATCCCCAGGCTGGGCTGACGGAGGGCAAGAGAAAAGTAAAGGGCCCAGAATTTCCCTGGATCCCAAACAGGGAAAGATCACCTGGAAAAGCAGGTGATCACTCTGACTAAGTACTTATAAGAAAGAGATTTAAATATTTGGGATACTGAGTAGCCCAGCAAAAAGAGTATTTTCCCTATTACAGCCTGTCTTATCTGGTCCTGCTGCCTGTGAGAACCTCACTGCCTGCCAGGTCAGGAGAAGCCAAGACTTCTTCAGTGCTGCATAAAGTCTCTACCTTTATGTCCAGATTCGAGACAACTAACAAAGGACAGAAATTGATGGAACAGCTTTTGGAGGAAATGCACACTGCCATTATCATTTACAGGACATATTCCCTTTAGCATGCAAGGCCAAAGCCAGGAGCGTGCGCCCACGCAAGCTCAGAGTGCTGGACTGCACTCCAGTCCTACCTTCCAAGCCTCCAGCTGCCAGCTGACCCGGTGTTGGGACAGAGTGGTAAATAAGGAGCAGGCCAGCATGCTCAGCTGAGATTCCTCCGTGGGCTGCCCGCTCAGGTAGGAATGGAGAGAGACGTCCCCTCCAGCTGTAACACACAAGACACTCTGATGGAATTTAGGGAGCGTTTGTGGGAGGAAACAGAAAGGCAAGACAACAGCATTTCACAGAAAAGCCAGCTGAAAAATCTCCATCTCCCCACAGAAGGTGGGCTAGGGGTTTGCTTGCAAACCTCCTTCCTTCTGCCACGGCCACCCTACGCCCTGTTCGCCGCTGTGGTCACCCCTCGCTTTTGCTCCGGGAAAATTCTCCCAGTGAGTTATTAGGAAAGCATTTTCTCTGGGAAAACCTCCCACGTTAACTGAACTTCCCACCAATGCAGTCAAACATAATTCTTCAGTGAACGTTTCATGCCAAACGCACTAAACTGATGCTAATGTGCAAATGCCTTCCCTTCAGGTACCATTTTCCAGTACTTTGGAAGCAAAAGTCGACCGGAGCAGTAAGGCGACAAGAACGCTAAATTGTGATCACGGCTGCAGGATTAAAGTTATCTTCTCCATACCTTGGAGCCACTGATCCAAAGCGTTATCGATAGTGCACTTCATCACAGGCAGAAATTCAGAGTTCATGAAGAGTCCTCGGTTTGGATTCCTGCTCATCCTCTCCTGGTGACTTCTGGAACTGAAAAATTCTAACACCAGCTTTATCTGCCACAGCTCAAACGTCTCGGACATTTCTCTTCTCTCTAATCTCCTCACAGCCTAGAGGGGAAACACAAAGTGACTGTGAGAACGTGAACTGGAGAAGGAAAGAGACGTTGCTGCCAGAAACATGAATCCCCAAACCCCACCTTGCCAGGGGCTGCTCTTCCCAGCCCCGACTGGGAAAAACTGCCAGCTAACGCTTCTCGTGCAATTTCAGTTCCCATTACCTTAGGCTTTTCCAAATGGCTTTTAAAATCCCTGCTATCTCCCCGTGAGCTCACTGATCCGTCTCCCCTTCTTCCTTTCTGTCCTCTACAAAAGCGCGCGACGACCAACGCTCTTTGCCAAAGCGTCGCTTTCAAACAGAAAAAAAAAAAGTGTTTGCTCCACCTGGTCTATCGCTATGTACGTGGGCAGCATCTCTGGATTCTCCTGGGTCACACACTCGTAAAGAATCGAAGAGAAAAGATCCAGGATTTCCTGTTTCTGAGAAAAGACACATGTTTAACAAAGCAGACTGCTAGGGACAATTTATTTAGGTTCTTGCATTGCTCACGTTTGCTTCCATTAGAGTTAACCCACGCACTGACACTGGGAGTATATTTCACTCCCTCCCTTAAGTCATTTTGTGCAAAGTCCAGCACAAAACACCCTAACCCTTCTGCAGTGGCTCCACCTAAATGCTTCAGGACACTGAACAGGGCTCTAGGTATTTGTCAAACACGTCCTGCAATGAGTACAACTGGTGTAGACAACTAGCAGCCACTGATGTAACCAGTAGGAAAAAAAACCCAAACAAAACCAACACAAAGCCTAGGATCAACGCTGTTTTACAGCTTCGTGTTACAAAACTTCCCTTAGAATATTCCCTGCCCCACTACCCGAGGACCGAATTCTGGTCCTCAGTTTAACGCAGGATTTTCCCACCTTTTATTCATGCAAGCAAGAAATCACGCTAGTCCACACCTAGGTGTCATACCTGGCCCATGTTCACAGTTGGTTTGCAGAAATAATCAGCGAATGAAAACAGAGCAGGATCAGAAGTGAAAGCTGAAATTGCTTCTGGCTAAAAAACAGATTAAGACACGCTCTTAAAGTTAACTTTTTGGTTTTATTGCACAAATGTAAAAGCAATTTATACCCAACCCTTCCTTCCCCAGCAGGCAAATGAGAGACTGTACCCTACATAAAGCACATCACGGGCAAAACGTGTCCCATGCTTTCGTCTGCCCACGACAAACACGCATTCACGTAGCTGCTCTTAGTAAGCTCATCGCATGCCCTGGGAAAGCCACCAGACTTCCTTTCCCTCAAGCAAGGCAAGTAACTGCAGTACTCATCACCAGGTGGCAGAGCTAGGTGCTGGAGATAAGTACCACAGCACGACTGTCCTTCCCTCAGCCCGTCTAGAGGCAGCGTTCCTGGCAGGAAAAGTTTGGGAGCGATACCTTGAACGCCCGAGCTTCAGAGTTTCGGTGGGTAACGGTCTGCGCTAAGAGACTGCGCCAGCCCATCGGGTCCTCCTTGTAGGAGAGCTGCCCAGCTCTCAGCTTCACGTACAAGACTCCACCCTTTGAAAGAATTGATCTGAAATAACAACAGTTGTTTGGTTTAAATCAATACACAACGAGGCAGACCTGCAAAGGAGCCGTGAACTCCCAACAGTTCAGATACGGCAACATCCCCATTTAGGCTTTGTCCTGAATATTTAGACCCTGCTCCATTTGGGTGTACACGGAAGTCTTGGTATCTTCAGGGCAGGCTGCTATCAAACAGGGATGTGCTGGCAGGTGATGGTGATGAAAAAGGGATGAGCCCTACAGATATAAGGAATATACCTCCTGAAGCCATTGCAGGCTCTTGTTAGACTCTTCAAGGATGAGCTCCCAGCACCAAGAAAGACCATGCAAGTTGGTATCCACAGCTTTAAAGGCATCCTCCTGATGGTCCTTTCTCAATGTAAAAAAAAAACAAAACCCAAAACCCACAAACCAGAACAACAAAACCCCACTATTCCTGACCAAGCCTACAATAGAAGAGTGCAGCAGTTCGAAGTTACACTATTGCAAAGCAGCTGCGTGTTTACCTGATTCAGAGTATCAGTTGCACCATTAACCGTAGGCACTGGGCATCCTTAAAATAACTAAATTATCTGTACCGAAACCGACTGCTTAGCATAACAATAGAGCAGCAAGTCCCACGTAGTAAGATAAGGAAAATCATTTCTCACGTGTGCATTTATCTCCAAAACACTACCAGCCAGGTCCCTACTGTTTCAAAGGTCTGGGGACAAGACGATACGGTCAGCGTTGCGACATGAGGGCTCACCGATCTGGAGCCAGTTCCTCAGTCACCCACACTGGTTTCTGCCACGGCAGCACGGGAAGGGTCTTTTGGACAAACGAGTGCTCAAGCGTGGCAAAGGCTGAAGGCAGAAGGACTGCAAAAGCTGGTGCCTGCTAGCTGAACCAACGTGCCTCCTGGGCTGGAGGACCCTGCACTCTGCCACGCTCCTGTTCCGTGTCTTTAACGACGTGGAGCGATAGCTGCTGCACTGCAGTGCCTAATTTCATCTCCATAGTGGCACTGGAAATAACTAGAGAAAACATGTTACTGGTAGAGAGACGTGGCTGGCTGCTTCTGTACTGCTCACGGTGGCAAGTTACCCCGTAGGCTGTTGAGGAGGGCGAAGATGAGCATGATTTCACCCACAGAGACCGTATTCCGGTAAGATTTCTGTTTTTCAGTCGTTAAAATGCAGAAGCAGTACTTTGTATACTTCACGTAACGTGAGAAAAATGGTACTCCCCAAAGCAGTAACAGTTAGCTAACTACTGCATCAACAGGCTGGGAAACATGACATCACGTCAACTCAAAACTAAACTAAAACCATGAGTTTACGATGGTTTCTGGTACTGCTCAATCCCACTGCCAATATCTGCGGTTTTTACTATCAGGTTTTCCCCTGCCCTGTTTTTGCATGAATTATTCACATCAATAGGTGAAACCAACTACGCAGTTTCTTTCTTCACCCTGCAGAGCTGTCAGATGCACAACGGCGAAGCGATCAAAACCAGACTTCTTTCCAAATCGTAGGTGTTACGAGTACAGGAGAATTCTTTTTTTAAAAAAAAAGTATTACTACAAGATCATTATTCAGTTAAGCATTACAAAGAATACTTACTTTAGATGATTCGTTCCCTTGCTTAAATCTATTAATAATTCCCAGTACCGTGGCCCCTTCACTCTGATCTGTCAATATAAGCATTTTATTACTAGATACAACCAGAATCGTAAAATTAAGATTTTCTACACAAGTCTACAGTTCTTTCTGGGCCCTTACAAGAGCATGTGGCCCTTTTATAGTGCTACCCACCCAGAAAACTCAGAGGGAAGGGCACCTAGCTTTGTCTCTCCCTACAGTGAAGCTTTCTGGAACAGGAAGCTCCTTGCTACATCAGATCTTGAAAGTGTTATGATCAAGCTCAAAGAGAAGCACGTGGCATGATCTAACATGTGCTCCATAGTGACAGAATTGTCTTCAGAGCCATTCTATGGGTCAGTGTTGTCCAGAGCCTGGCTAAGGTTGGACAGAGAATCAAAGAAAAGTCACTAAGTCCCTGTTATTGCACTGTTTGTGACAAAAACTGGGTGATTAAATTCTTCAGTTAAATGGAGACTTCCTTTACCTGCTTCAGCAAGTGAAGCTCTGGAAGAAGCGTGGGTGCCATCAGTTCCTCGGTGGCTTCTGCGTACCACTGCGTGCCCTTCAAAACGCCACCAGTATTCACATTATTAGCAAAGCTCATTTTCATGTGAAAAGAAAAGAAAACGTGCACCTCATTTGTAACAACTCCCTCGGCAGAGGTCAGTGGGTTTCTGCTCCTGAGTTCTGAGTAAACACATGACTTTAACATCAGGAAACAGAAGCCTGACTTAAAGGTATGTTTCCCATGGATGGATCAACACGTAACACCGTGCAAGCCAAGCACGCTTCAACTGAAACCTGAAGCTATGAGAAGTGAACCGTGTTACGAACATGCAGAACCCTCTGCCAGAGCCACAAGGGATCCATGCTGCACCTCTTCTCCCCCAAAATCCCAAGAACTCTTTCTTTAGTCCATTCACGAGCATCACCTCTCTCACATAAGCCTGCACAAAATAAATCCTGCAGAAAGAACTCTTCCCCAAAAGACACATAATTCAAGCACCAAGGAGAAACACAAGTTGCCTTTCAGCAGAATTAGAAGGCTGGTTCCAACCACCTCTGCGCCTTTGAAAGTCCTTCCTCTTTAGAAAGAGGAGAACTATGACCCTGGGTCAGTC
Organism: Tauraco erythrolophus; assembly: GCF_009769465.1. Lineage (NCBI taxonomy): Eukaryota > Metazoa > Chordata > Aves > Musophagiformes > Musophagidae > Tauraco > Tauraco erythrolophus. The sequence goes on from NC_141466.1 coordinate 131,977,592, forward strand.
ATGACACGCTTGACTGTTTGAAGACGTCGTGGTGCCTCTTACTCGTCCTGTATTCTGCTCTCAAGGTGACATCAAAGCACACGTAAGGTGTGAGTGGGCTGAGCACAGCCCTTCCATTTTTTGTGCAGAATTCGGCTTGCCTCCACCACGACTTGAAAACAACCCCGAGGCTGCTGGCCACGACAATGAAAACCAGCGTGCCCTGGGCATGTCAGAGTCTTCTCCCACCCTTTGCTGGTCACTGCCTCCCAGACACATCACCTTGTAGGTAACTTCTATCAGGGCATAACAAGGCGTGTTGGAATCCACGTCGACGGGCGTTAAGAGCCTCGGTTCTGCCGCCAGCACGTACAGGTGACGCAAAGCCTGGAGGTGGTACCTGCACGGGGGAAACGAGGAATTCAGCACAGCGTGGTGCAGGCAGGGAGTAATCCCCAAATACCAAACTACACTCAGCTCAATAACCAAATACAGCTGTTGGTTAAACTGAAGAGAAGCCTGTAGTAAGGCAGTACCTTTTATTTTTATTTTTAACACGTACGGGCTAGCTAACAGAACAGGACTTAACGAATTGTAACTGAAACTGAGTCGTAAACGGACAGATCTTGCACGAAAATCTTTTCAGCTGAGTAAACTGGAACAGTTCAGTCACAGGAGCACAGCGCAGAGCCTCAGGAAACCCGCTTACATTTCCTCACTGATTAAAGATCACTACCATCATCTTACGTCTTCACTCATTTCTTCTAACTTTTTTATTAAAACCTCAAAAATAAAATTCATTGAGAGGGTGCCCAGGTAAAAATTCTAGCTCATTTGCCTCTAGATGACCTCTTTTGTAAGATGATTTAGCTTAAAGAAACGCAAACCCTAGCAAACGCTCACCGATTGTCCGTGCTGTGAACAGGGAAGTGAGGGTACAGAGCACAAAGGAGAGCAGCAATTGAAGAATTTGAAGTGCTCAGTGAGTACCTGTAGAAAAACATCACCTATTAGTTTCAGTGCTAACAAAGGCTGGCCACTAGCAAAGGTGTTCAAAATATTTTGGTGTCCCAGGGAAGGGAAGGACAGTAGCAAAGTGTATACAAGCAAGGAATTCACAAACGTGTTCCTATAGCAGTCAACATTAACATCCTTCTTGCTTTCTAGATGCTACTTTACTCGAATGCCATAGGAATGTTTCTGGCTTGTGTTTGTTTCCTTCTGCTACATGTTTATGTGCAATATCAAAGTGTCTTTATGCATCCATATGTTATTAAAAAAAAAAAAAAACAAACAAGAAAAATACTCAAGTAAATTGCACACTGCTCCAGCTTCTGCAGGAGAGGTGAAAGAAACAAAAACCTGCCTTTGGAAGTGGCAAGTTACCTTCCTCCTCCCAGAAAGAGAAGCCCCAAAGCCATGTGGTGAGCCAGGTGGAACCCATAGTTCATCTCTCCGCCCGTCTTCTTGTGCATGAAACGGCAAAGCTGAAGGACTTTCAGGTTTCCAGAGCCAGCCATCACCATGGCCAGGGCCAGCAGCAAGACGCTCAGGCATGTTTCGAGATTATAGTGACCTGTCTTTGAGCAGAAGAGAGGCATTATTACACTTCTGTGCTCAAAGGCACACTTCTGGTCGGTCTACCAGGCAGCTTTCTACCCCAGAGTTCGAAACCATATTCCACAGAAAGAGGGAGAGCAACGAGCAAAGTCCTTAACGAAAATCCATATTGTAAAATAGTTTGCAATATAGAAAAGTAAAAGGGATGTTTTGTTTCCATTCAGGTTTTGGTGAGGGTAACCAAAGTACGTTACACAACAAAGCCTCCTTTCCATTGAGCGAAAACTAGAAAGAACTTACTACTGAAGCTGTTGGTGCTGACAAACACTTCAGGAAATCTGTTGCATATTTGTACTGGAAAGAAAAGAAACACATACTAAATATAGCTGTAAAAGATAAGTTACAGCTCTTATGGAAATTGAAGGGAAAAAATAAAAACCTCTTACCAAGCACTTAAACGCTGCCAGATTTTCTGAACCGGCAAATCGAAATCCCAGCGACAAACACGCTCCAGCAATGATGTAGACATGAGCTTGCCTAATAAGCAACACAAACAGGAAATGACTAACTGTTTCTCTTTTCCTCATCTGAATACACATCACAAACTCCTTTATAATTAAAAAAAAAAAAGGGAAAATCGAAAAGAAACACTTATCCTTTACAGAAAACGGAGAATAAATTCCCTAAGCATCAAGGGAGAGATTTTTTTGCATACTGGTATCTCTATAAAATAGAGTTCAGCTGCATTTTTCAAAAGAATTTTTTACGTGTTACTTACGCCAGCGTTTCTAAACTCAGGTCTTCAGACGAAGGCAGCTCTGTTGCATGAAGAGATATGCTGTTCTCTCTTATGATCTACAAAAGTGTAAGAGAGAAGAATTAATCCAGGGGAAACTGATTAATCCACTGATGCACTGAGGTTCATAAGCGATACAAAACAGGTCTGTTTCACAGACATATAAAAGCTGGGGTTTCTTCCACATACTATTGCTCCATTGTCCTTCTGATCCAACAGGACACCTTTCAATGCTCCTGGATCCGGTCCCTTAAAGATTTCTAAACAGCAGCAAGGCTGTGTCAGAAGCACAACGTTGCTGTACGTACTCAAGTATGAGAGAAAACCAGAACAGGATGAGACCTGAAGAGGCTAAGAGGTCCATCAGCATCCTGCGTTCCTGATAGATAGCTCTCCAAGTTATTCCTAACGCTCAACCGAAACCTCCTCGCAGCAATTTTGCACCTGGCTTCCTACTTGGGCAACGTGGAGGAAAGTTTAATCCCTTTCTCTGGCACCGTTTTGTGTCTTGAGCAGCTGCATCTCTCCTCAATTCTCTCCTCTCTAGCACGACAGGATGGGAGTCCCCAGTGCTCCCACAACAGTCCAGGAATTCAATGTAACCATCATCTCTGCCACGTTAAGTGATAAATGTACATTTTCTTGTGCAGTTCATGCGACTGAGGAAATGTTCACATGCAGAACAACCCAGGCAGATGTAAACTGGGAAGCAAACACATTAAGTGTAAATACCTACTTGAGGCACGTTGCTATTAACCCACTTGGAATTGGGCAGGATGTCATCCCACAAAATCAGGCATCGAGCCAAGGTCTAAAAGAGTGAGAAAGTCAAAACATAAGGAAGAAAAAAAAAAAAAAAACCCAAACCATCAACACAAAATGACAATTTTTTTTAAGGTACTAAATGCATCCAGAAACATAGACAATTCAGCTACCCACGCAGCTTCTTCACTGTTTCTCAGCCTTTAGATCAGAAATGACATATCTTTATTTTAAGAGATGCAAATTCTGCTTGCAGAAGAAAGAACCACAGAAGAAATCCTTGCTGAATCTTTAGCTGGTAAACTGAGATGAAAATTCACTATGTACTTATAACCGATGCTGAGGCCTAACTTATTTTATCTGTGAAATTAAGTTGGGAAAAGCCATAAAAATTTACCTAAACATTACATTTAACTTCACATAAAACGTATCAATCAAATACCTCTTACTCAGGTCTGTCTTAGTGCTGCATGACAAGCTAGCTGCTTACTACAAGCAGAAATTGTTGAGGCATGAGTTGGCTGGCAAGCAAAAGGGTTACCAGCTATCTAAAGGATTCTGCACAATAGGCCTGTGTGCTGGATGAAAAATAATTAAAAAACCAACTAAG